>NC_066579.1:226247043-226847043 GCF_024323335.1 Lathyrus oleraceus
CTCCATTGTTTTGCTCTTTGAATGTGTTGAAGAAGATGAAAATGGTTTATATATATAGGGTGGTAAAGGTGGGATTTTTATGGATATTGATGGATGAAAATTAAAATGGAAGTTGGAAAGGTAAATTGTATGGTGGGAAGATGATAAATGTAGGAGCTTTTATGGGGTTCAAGGGAGTTTTTGGAAGAGGAAAAAATGGGTTTTGGAAGTTTGAAGGGTCAAAAATGGTGAATTATGTGAATCTGCCCCGCATATACCAGACGCCGTGGCGAGCACCTTAGGGTCTATGGCGGGCGCCACAAGAGCAAAATTGAGCTGGGCCGAAATTTAGAGATTTTAGTATGGGCTTCTCCATGATTTTTTTGGTCAGGGGGTCCGGATAGCATTTTCATTGTTTTTCCTGATAGAATAAAGCTTGCACAATTTATGAAAATAAAATTTAAACATTAAATAAACAAATAAATACTATTAGACTATAATATGAATATAAAGGAAATAAACACACATATATATATATATATATATATATATATATATATATATATATATATATATATATATATATATATATATATATATATATATATATATATATATATATATATATATATATATATATATATATATATATATATATATATATATATATATATATATATATATATATATATATATATATATATATGGAAATATCAAAGTGCTAACATAATTTAAAAATGTACCAAGTGCAATAATATAAAATAAGTTTGGGAAATGCGAAAAATAATATAAGCATAGATAAGAAAAGGTAAATAAGACGGTAAGCTCAAACAGTAGGGGGCTCCTCTGCCTGACTGGATCCACGAAGTACGGCTATCTCCTGACGAAGCTCTGCTATCTCTCGGTACAAAAAATCAGCCTCAGTAGCATGTGTAAGATCAGATACCTCAATCTGCAAAGTAAGGTAAGCCACCTCCTGCCTAAGCTTGGCAGTCTCTCTGTGACACTCGGCAATCTGTGTGTGGACATTTGGGGGCTGCAAAGATAAATTATTAGAGAGCACAGTAATCCTGGGTGAAAGCGGCATAGGAGTATAATCAGTAACAGGAGGAGATCTAGGCTCCTCAACAGTCTCTCCATGACCTTCCAAAGCATAACTCCAGTTAGCTAGGTCATGAACGCTGGTCATCATCGGGTCTGGCAGTGTAAAATAGTGTATCGTCTCTCTATCAATCAACAATCTGAACTGTTTGGGATTGAAAGAGGCTTTCCTCATCAATCCTCTGTCTAAGCAGAAATCAATATCCATAGTAGTATAGCCAAAGAAAGTCCTGAGATGGAGCAGCTTGCAGGACAAACCTAAGGCATTGGCAATTTGTGTGACAATCCCTCCTACATGAATAATTCCCTCGGATGATCTAGAAACACTGCTAAGGCCACACAGCAGAAAGTTCCCACATGCCACAGGGCGTGACTAAGATGCACAAAATAACAAAAATATCTCCTCCTCACTCAGCAGAGTCTCAGCATCTGGTCTTCCAAGAAAAGAGTTCACCAATATCTTCTGAAAATACCTCATAGCAGGGTTGTGGATAACTTGGGACAACTGAGTGGAAGGATCCTGACTCCCTCCACCAGAGATATCGCTCCAGAATTTCTCCACTTCCCTACTAAAAAAGTATCCCATCGTCGTCTCAGGGATAACGTCGGGGGTAGTCTGAAAACCTAACAAGTCACCAAACTCCTTCTGGATGAAAGAGTACTCAGTCCCGAATAGCCTGAAAAAAGCATGTCCATCTGGTCCGGAGTAAGGATCATAAGCAAACGAGCTAAGGAACTCCAAAGTCGGGTTCATGTAGGTGTTGTTCAAGTCATCAACGAATTCATCCCATTGGAGTTGGTGGCACAGGAATCTAATGCTCGGCTCAATGCCTAGGGTGTCCATGCAATCCTGGTCCGGATAGCGTGTAGGTGGCATAGGGCGCTGGTAGAGAACTATGTAACACTCCCTTTAGGCGTCATCTCTGAAAACCACGTGCATGTCATCAAAGTTCTGCATCCTGCAAAGGTTAGGGAAAAGGGTCCTGAAAACACAAACATTGCAAATGATATTTCGTCCTGACGAGAATATGATTAAAAATAAAATAAAGTAAATAAATGCATAAAAAGTAAAATAAGATAAGAAAACCGTGGGTTGCCTCCCAAGCAGCGCTTATTTAACGTCGTTAGCTTGACGATCGGAACTTATACATCTGTCGTAGGAATTGGTGGATCTATCAGAGTGTGGCTGGAGTAGTCTATTGAAATATCTCCTCCTACATAGGGCTTCAGTCTTTGCCCATTTACAATGAATGGACTACAGGTTTCGTTCTTGATTTCTACAGCTTCGGATCTCAAAATCTTAGATACTTTGAAAGGGCATGTCCATCTTAAACGCAGCTTCCCAGGGAAAAGTCGTAACCTAGAATTGAACAGGAGAACAGGGTCGCCTATATTGAAATCTTTTTTCAAAATTCTTTTGTCATGCCAAGCTTTGGTTCTCTCTTTGTATATCATGGCATTCTCGTACGCAGATTGCCTGAGTTCTTCCAGTTTGTGGATGTCAAGGATACGTTTTTCGCCAGTGGTCAGGTAATCCAAACTCAAAGTTTTAATGGCCCAATAGGCCTTATGCTCTAATTCAAAAGGTAAATGACAGGATTTTCCATAGACTAGTTGGTAGGGAGTTGTTCCTATAGGGGTTCTGAAAGCGGTTTTGTAGGCCCATAATGCTTCTTGGAGCTTCTGAGACCAGTCTTTTCTAGATATAGAAACAGTTTTTTCTAGAATTTGTTTTATCTCCCTATTGGATACTTCCACTTGGCCACTAGTCTGTGGGTGGTATGGTGTTGCTACTCTATGCCTAACTCCATATTTGCTTAAAAGTTTATCAAATATTCTCGATATGAAGTGTGATCCTCCATCGCTTATGACTAAACGGGGTGTTCCAAATCTAGGGAATATATAGTTTTTAAATAACTTGATCACCACTCTAGTTTCGTTTGTGGGTGCAGCTATAGCTTCAATCCACTTAGACACGTAGTCCACAGCTACTAAGATATACTTGTTTCCTAAGGATGGTGGGAAAGGTCCCATGAAATCTATACCCCAAACGTCTAAGAGTTCTACTTCTTGGATGTTTCTTAGAGGCATTTCGTCACGTCTTGAAATATTTCCCGTGCATTGGCATCTATCACATTTGACAATACAAGCATGGACATCGCGCCACATGGTAAGCCAGAACAGGCCAGCTTGAAGAACCTTGGCGTATGTCTTAGAGGTACTCGCATGTCCACCATAGGGTGCAGAGTGACAATGCTCAATTATACTTTTTACCTCCTCTTCTGGAACGCAACGGCGAAAAATGCCGTTTTTACCCCTTTTGAAAAGGAGTGGTTCGTCCCAATAAAAGTTTCTTACATCGTTAAAGAACTTCTTCTTTTGGTGGTAGACAAGATCAGGGGGTATGATATCAGCAGCTAGATAATTAACAAAGTCTGCATACCATGGCACGTTACTTACAACTAAGGATTTTTGGAAGTGCTCATGAGGGCCTAGGTCATCGTCTTCAATGGCTTCTAGTTTAGCTATCAGTCTATCATAGGCAAAATCATCATTTATGAGTACGAAGTCTGGTTTCAGGTGTTCTAGCCTAGAAAGGTGATCAGCTACTACATTTTCAGTGCCTTTTTTATCTCGGATATCTAAATCAAACTCTTGTAGTAACAGAATCCATTGGAGTAACTTGGGCTTGGAATCCGTTTTACTTAATAGGTAACGAATGGCAGCATGATCGGTGTAAACTATAATTTTGGCTCCTACTAGATAAGATCTAAATTTGTCTATAGCAAAAATTACAGCTAGTAGTTCCTTTTCAGTTGTTGCGTAGTTAAGTTCGGTGGCGTCTAGGGTTCTACTAGCATAATAAATCACATGTAACTTTTTATCTTTCCTTTGTCCTAGAACGGCTCCAACGGCATAATCACTAGCGTCACACATTATCTCAAAAGGTTCTGACCAATCAGGGGGTTGCATAATGGGTGCTGAAATCAACGCTTGCTTTAAAAGATTAAATGCTTCATTACATTTTTCATCGAAAATGAATTCAGCATCTTTTATTAAAAGGCCAGTTAAAGGTTTAGTTATTTTAGAGAAGTCTTTGATAAAACGCCGGTAGAATCCAGCATGTCCAAGGAAACTTCGGACTTCTCTGATAGTTTTGGGTGGTTTTAGATTCTCTATGACTTCTATTTTAGCTCTATCTACCTCAATACCTTTTTCGGAAACTATATGTCCTAAAACAATCCCTTCGGTGACCATGAAATGACACTTTTCCCAGTTTAGCACAAGGTTCACCTCCACGCATCTCTCCAGGATTTTCTCAAGGTTAGCAAGACAATTTTGGAAATCAAATCCGCAAACTGAGAAATCATCCATAAATACTTCCATGATACTATCTAGGTAATCTGCAAAGGTTGACATCATGCAGCGTTGGAAAGTAGCTGGGGCATTACAGAGTCTGAATGGCATTCGTCTGTAGGCAAAAGTTCCATAAGGGCATGTAAAGGTAGTTTTATCTTGATCTTCGGGGTGGATAGGTATTTGGAAGAATCCAGAGTATCCATCTAGATAGCAAAAGTAGGAGTGTCTGGCTAGACGCTCCAGCATCTGGTCTATAAATGGTAAAGGGAAATGATCCTTCTTGGTTGCTTTATTTAACTTTCTATTGTCTATGCACATCCTCCATCCTCCTTCTATCCATTTTTCTATATGTTCGCCTTTATCATTTTGCACTACTGTGATGCCTCCCTTTTTAGGTACTACATGCACAGGGCTCACCCATTTACTATCCTAACAGGGACATCTTCTAATATGCCTATCGGATACTTAACAGATCTATCGGCTAATTGAAGTGACATCTTAGTAGGTTGTAATTCTCCTAAGTTTAACCTCTCACAAACTACTAAAGGCATTAAGCTCACACTAGCTCCTAAGTCTAGAAAAGCTTTTTCGATGACATGACTTCCCAAAACACAAGGAATGGAGAAATTTCCAGGATCTTTATCCTTTTTTGCTAACTTATTCTCGGAAATAGAATTGCATTCCAAGGGCTTCGGATCGTCGAGTCTACGTTTTTTGGTAAGGATGTCTTTGAGAAACTTTGCATAAGAAGGTATTTGGGTGATGGCTTCTGTGAAAGGGATTTCTACGTGAAGTTTTTCTATAACCTTAATGAATTTCTGATATTGGTTATTGATCTGGGTCTGTTTGAGTCTTTGCGGATATGGTATTGGTGGTTTGTATGGCGGGGTGGTACCTATGTTTTGTCTTTAGGTTCTTCTCCTTTTTCTTGACCTTCCTATTTTTCAGATTCCTCTGGTTCCTTCACTTCGTCTGTGGGTTCGGTATATTCCTTAGAAGTTTTGGGTTCACTCAATCTTGGGTTAAATGGCTCATCATAAGTTGTCACACTTCGTAGGGTAATGGCATTGGCTTCTCCTCTCGGATTCTGTTGAGGTTGTCCAGGGAACTGTCCTCCAGGTGTAGTCTGGGGGGCTTGGTTTAAGGCTACCTGAGAGATCTTGGTTTCAAGCATCTTATTGTGAGTAACTATTTGGTCAACCTTGGTTCCTAACTGGGTAATCAGTTCGTTAACGTGAATGTTCTGGTTCATGAACTCTTTGTTTTGTTGGGTTTGAGCAGTGATAAAATTTTCCACAATTTTCTCAAGGCTCGGCTTTGGTGGCACAGGTTGCATAGGATGATTTGGTCTTGGGGATTGGTGACCTGGTTGTCTCGGAGGTGCAGTATTTTGGATAGGGTTATTGTTCTTATAGGAGAAGTTCGGGTGATTCCTCCATCCAGGGTTGTAGGTATTCGAATATGGGTTCCCTTGGGCGTAGTTCACTTGCTCAGAGTTGGTTTCGTTTAAGAGACTGCATTATGTAGATTGGTGTCCTTTGGTTCCACATATCTCACAATCCGACGAAACTGCAGCTGCAGTATTCAGGTTTATGCACATATGCTCAACCTTGAGGGCCAACGCGTCCATTTTAGCTTGCATCATGTCTATAGAGCTTAACTCATGTACTCCTCCTTGGGCTTCCTTCTTCTCAACTGTCGCTCATTCAACTCCCCATGATTGATGGTTTTGAGCCATATCTTCGATGAGGGCACTAAATTCAGGGTAAGGTTTGTTCATCAGTGTGCCGCCTGCGGCAGCGTCAATGGTCATCTTAGTGTTATAGTGAAGTCCATTATAGAAGGTCTGAATGATTAACCAATTTTCTAAACCATGATGTGGGCATGCTCTTAACAACTCTTTATATCTCTCACAAGCTTCGAACAACGATTCTCCTTGATTCTGGGTAAATCTGGTTATTTGGTTTCGAAGAACGGCGGTCTTACTTGGGGGAAAGTATCTAGCAAGGAATACTTTTCTAAGGTTTTCCCAAGTTATTATGGAATTGGGTGGAAGGGAATCTAACCATGATAGGGCTTTATCTCTGAGGGAGAAAGGGAATAATCTTAAACGGATTTCCTCAGGAGAAGATCCATTGGTTTTAAAAGTGTCTGCTAATTGGAGAAATATTTTTAAATGTTGGTTTGGGTTCTCAGTAGCAAGACTTGCGAATTGTCTCTGTTGCACTAGTTGCAACAGGGAGGGTTTAAGTTCGAAATTATTAGCTGAGATGGTTGGGTTTACTATACTAGAACTAGGTTCTTCGTTGGGTGGTTGAGCGAAATCCTTAAGAGGTCTTTGATTTTGATCTTCGGCCATAGCTCTCCTAATTCTATGGAAAAATAAATGTGCGCGAGTGTAACGTTCAGGTTCCGCCAGAGGATCTACTAAGCTTCCGGTGCTACGAGTCCTTCGCATTGACCGTAAGGTAACAAACTAAGTCTAAATGATATAATAACAGGGTACGAAATTTGACGAAATTGGTCCCCGGCAACGGCGCCAAAAACTTGATGCGTGTTTTTCGCAAGTATACGAACGCGTCAGAGTAATATAAAAGATTGTCGAATCCACAGAGACCAAATGTCAATCTATCGTTATCTATTGTTACGGTGTTTATCTAAGGTAATCGAAACAGGGTTTTTAAGAGTGCACAATGAAAAATAAAGTATTAATTTAAATTCAATTAATAAAGACAGGTTTGAATTCAATTCACATAATCAATTAATAATCCAAGTACTTGCTAGTAGAATTACTTATGGGCAATGTTTCTTACTTTGAAAAGAACCAATTTAACGGGAACTGTCGCTTTCACGTATTCAGAACCGAGTTGTACTCCCTAATCAAACCCTCTTATTGTCACTTATAAAAAGGCGCGCATTGCGTTAGAGTAGTAAACCTATTTTTAAGAAATATAGTGTCTTGACTAAGTTGAAAAGTATTTTGACCTGGATTTCTTAACCAAAAGAGGTTCTCACGAACCAGACTCTAAACTTCTAAATGCGTCCGAAAATAGTTTTAAAGTCACTTTTCTTTTTAAGTTAAAAACTCCTAATGAACTAAACAGAGCGCTTTTGCTGTATTTGAAATAGTTAAAAACAACTAAGTTTAAACAGACATCGGACGGCTTTCGATCTTACCCAACGGAAATTAAGTGCGGGAAAACTTAGGTTGAAAGTCAAAATAGCCCTTAAGTGTTTCTACGAACAATTGTATGTATTATCGGTTCAATTACGATCCTTACATTCTAACCTTTATAGGTTTAGCAAGACATGGTAAAGTAAAAATGCATTTTGATTTTTATCATAAAAACGGATAAATAAAAGACTTTTAAAAAGAAAGTAATAAGTGCGAGTGCAGGAAAGTAAATAAAAGTAGTGCGAGTGCGAAAAATAAATAAAAGTAATGCGGGTGCTGGAAAGTAAATAAAAGTAGTGTGGTGCAAGAAGTAAAGGAAAGTAGTGCAGTGCGAGAAATAAACAAAGTAAAGTGCGAGTGCGGGAAAGTAAAAAAAATAAAGGCAGTGTGGGAAAATAAAGTAGACAAAGGTAAAGCAATAAAACCTGCTCCAATTAGAGGGTCAAATAAAGTGCGAAGCAGAAATGAAAATGGCGACGGGATTAAACTTCCTTCCAAAGTGCTCCAAACTCGATTACAGACTCGATTACACAGTGTGGCAACACTCTGATGTGAAGCGATTACCTTTTTTACACAATACTGATATATGCCTAGTTGTAACTAAGTTTGGATGATGAAACAAATGAAATCAAGGCTCTATTTATAGGCAAGAAAAGAACATGGAGATTACAAGGATGCTCTTGAGTTTGAAAATGGGTGGGAACCATTTTGTTCTTGTGGTGCGCGCCACAACATCATGGCGCCCGCCACAGGAGGAAATTTGTAGCGCCCAAGTGAAGATCGTGGGAGGCATGGCAGTTGAGGAGAGGTTGAGACTGGGACACGTCATGGCTGGACCCATGGCGCCCGCCATAGTGGGAGCCACAAGTGTAAAATGCTGATTTTATGGCTTTTTAGCTCATTTTCGCTCCTTTTCTCGATCGGGGCTCCGATTAGATTGAAAACCTGAAAACAAAGAAAAACCTAGTAATAACATAACAAAATAACAATAAAACAACTAAAATGCATGCGAAATCGGAGTCAAAAATACGGTGAATTTCAGTGTCATCAATTCGTCGTACAACTGTTTATTTGGTAGACCATGGACTCACAAGGCAAGCGCCGTGACATCCACCCTACACCAAAAGTTGAAGTTCGTCAAGAACAAGAAGTTGGTGGTGATAGGGGGAGAGAAGGATCTCTTGGTCATCCATTTATCTTCCTTTTCCTACATCGATGCTGAGGATGATGTTGGAACTCCATTCCAAGCCTTATCTATTGTTGAGCCTTCTAAGAAAGGGTTTTCTTCATTTGTCTCCTACAAAGATGCGAAGTTGGCCATCGAGCGTGGCGCAACTGGTGGTTTGGGGAAAATGATAAAGATGGAAGATAATAAGTCTCAGGCTGGTATAGGGTATTCTTCCTGTGCTTCTAATGATCTTGGGTTGTTTGAGAGTGGAGGTTTCATCCACACCGATGGAGATTACGAAGTTGCTGCCATCATTGAAGAAGACGAAGAGGAAGACCTCGGCAACTTTGTCATACCTGTTGGGATCTGCAATAATTGGGTCGCTGTTGATGTTCCAACAGTTATCCATAAGTCAACGTAATATGTTCATTCCTGTTTAAAAACCCTTCTCCCATGCCAAAGGGAGAAGTGAAGACATTGTTGACACAATTTGTTAATACAATGATATTCATTCAATAATCGCATGTTAAATGTTTGTTTTCCAAATTATTTTTTCATTTTTGCTTTTCGCATGAAATTGGTGATCACCATAAAACCCTAAAAAAGAGAATAAAATCAATTTTTTTTCATCTGCATAATGATTTGCCTTGTTTGAATTCTGAAATCTCTTTTATACTCAAAATCATTATGCAGGTTGATCAAACCCATTGAACATAATGATCCAACACCATCTCCCAACTTCGAGTTCCCTGTATTTGAGACAGGAGAAGATGATGTTGAAGAGATTCCTGATGAGATTACTCGTCTGCTTGAGTACGAGGAGAAGATCATTCAGACACATCTTGAGAATCTGGAAATAGTCAATTTGGGGTCTGAGGACTGCATTCGTGTAGTGAAGATTAGGGCACTCCTGGAAGAGTCTATTAAGAAGGGGTTGATTGAGTTGATACGAGAATATGTCGACGTCTTCGCCTGGTCGTATAAAGACATGCCTGGTCTAGATACTGATATCGTGCAACATTTCTTGCCGTTGAAGCCTGAGTGTGTGCCTGTGGAGAAAAAGCTCAGAAGAACTCATACTGATATGGCAGTGAAGATTAAAGAAGAAGTTCATAAGCAAATTGATGCGGGGTTTGTGGTAACTTCTACATATCCTCAATGGGTGGCCAATATTGTGCCTGTACCTAAAAAAGACGGAAAATTCCGAATGTGCGTAGATTACCGTGACTTGAATAAAGCTAGCCCAAAAGATGATTTTCCTCTACCACACATTGATATGTTGGTAGACAATACAGATAAGTTCAATGTCTTTTCATTTATGGACGGATTTTCCGGTTATAATCAGATTAAAATGGCACCCGAGGATATGGAGAAGACAACATTCATCACACCTTGGGGAACATTCTGTTATCGAGTGATGCCCTTCGGTTTGAAGAACGTCGGAGCCACGTATCAACGTGCTATGACTACTTTGTTTCATGACATGATGCACAAGGATATCGAGGTGTATGTCGATGATATGATTACAAAGTCGAAAACGGGAGTTGGACATGTAGAACACTTGTTGAAGCTTTTCCAGCGTTTGAGGAAGTACAAACTCCGCTTGAATCCGAACAAGTGTACATTTGTAGTCCATCCCGGCAAGTTATTGGGCTTTATTGTCAGCGAGAGAGGTATTGAAGTTGATCCTGCCAAGGTCAAAGCAACACGAGAGATGCCTGCGCCCAAAACTGAGAAGCAAGTCCGAGGTTTTCTTGGCCGCTTGAATTACATTTCAAGATTTATATCCCACATGACTACCACATGTGCGCCTATATTCAAGCTCCTCCAGAAAGATCAGCGTCATGATTGGGCCGAGGATTTCCAAAAGGCCTTTGACAGTATCAAAGAGTATCTCTTCGAGCCTCCGATTTTATATCTGCCTGTTGAAGAAAGACCATTGATTATGTACTTGACTGTGCTTGATGATTCCATGGGTTGTGTCCTCGGTCAGGAAGATGAACCAGGAAAGAAAGAATATGCAATATACTACTTGAGTAAGAAGTTCACCGACTGTGAGTCTCGGTACTCAATGCTTGAGAAGACATGATGTGCTTTGGCTTGGGCTGCTAAGCGTTTACGCGATTATATGTTGAATCATACAACTTGGTTGATATCCAAGATCAAGTATATCTTTGAGAAGCCATCTTTAACTGGGATAATTGCCCGTTGGCAGGTGTTGTTATCTGAGTATGATATTGAGTATCGAGCTCAAAAAGCCATTAAAGGTAGTATCTTGGCTGACCATTTGGCGCATCAACCAATTGAAGATTATCAGTTTATGCAATACGACTTCCCTGATGAGGAGATTCTGTATTTGAAAATGAGAGATCATGAGGAGCCTGCGCTCGATGAAGGGCCAGAGCCTGTTTCCCGATGGGGGTATGGTGTTCGATGGTGCTGTCAATCAGTATGGAAATGGCATTGGGGTAGTGATTATTACTCCTCAAGGCACACATTTTCCTTTTACATCAAGACTAACTTTCAAATGCACGAATAATATGGAGGAGTATGAGGCCTGTATTATGGGTTTGGAAGAATGTGTTGATCTTAGGATCAAACATCTTGATGTTTATGGCGATTCGGCCCTTGTTGTTAATCAGATTAAGGGTGAATGGGATTCGAATCAACCTAGCCTCATCCCATATAGAGATTATGCGAGGAGGATTTCAACTTTCTTTACTAAAGTTGACTTCCATCATATTCCTCGATATGAGAATCGGATGGCGGATGCTATCGCTACGTTTGCTTCAATGATTGCTGTCAATTATTGGAATGAAGTCCCAAATATCACCGTGATGCGCTTGGATAGACCAGCTCACGTGTTTGTAGTTGAGGAGGTGAAAGATGATAAGCCATGGTATTACGATATCATGTGCTTTCTCCAAAGTCAAACTTACCCGTCTGGGGCATCTGTCAAAGATAAGAAGACTTTGAGGAGATTATCTAGCAGTTTCTACCTTAATGGTGATGTGCTTTACAAGAGAAATGTTGACATGGTTCTGCCCAGATGCGTGGGTATACACGAAGCAGACCTGTTGATGACTGAAGTCCATGAGGGTTCATTTGGTACTCATTCCAATGGACATGCCATGGCAAAAAAGATGTTGAGAGCAGGCTACTATTGGTTGACAATGGAGTTTGAGTGCTGTAAATACGTAAAGAAATGCCACAAGTGTCAGATTTATGCGGACAAGATTCATGTTCCCCCGACACTTTTGAATGTTATTTCCTCACCATGGCCTTTCTCCATGTGGGGAATTAACATGATTGGCATGGTTGAGCCTAAGGCGTCAAACGGTCACCTTTTTATTCTCGTAGCCAGTGGTTACTTCACCAAGTGGGTTGAAGCGGCATCGTATGCAAATGTGACCAGGCAGGTGGTTGTGAGGTTTATCAAGAACCAACTCATATGCCGATATGGTGTGCCAGACAAGATCATTACTGATAATGGATCTAACTTGAACAATAAGATGATGAAAGAGATGTGTAGCGAGTTCAAGATTGCACATTACAATTCTTCTCCCTATAGACCCAAGATGAATGGGGCTCTTGAAGCTGCTAATAAGAACATCAAGAAGATCATTCAGAAGATGGTTGTTACGTACAAAGATTGGCATGAGATGCTGCCATTTGCTTCGCATGGATATCGTACATCCATCCGCACTTCAACAGGGGCAACCCCTTTCTCCCTTGTATATGGCATGGAGGTTGTGCTCCCCGTAGAGGTCGAGATCCCATCAATGAGAGTCTTGATGGAAGCCGAGTTGACTGAGGTTGAATGGGTTCAAAGTCGTTATGACCAACTGAATTTGATTGAAGAGAAGAGATTAACTGCCATGTGCCATGGTCAGTTATATCAACAAAGAATGAAGAAAGCCTTTGATAAGAAGGTCAAGCCTCGTGTGTTCCGAGAAGGTGACCTCGTGCTCAAGAAAGTCTTCTCTTTCGCGCCCGATTCCAAGGGCAAGTGGACTCCAAACTATGAAGGTCCATACGTTGTTAAGACAGCCTTTTCAGGCGGTGCTTTGTTGCTCACAACTATGGATGGGGAGGATTTCACTCGTCCTGTGAATTCAGATGCAGTCAAGAAATACTTCGCCTAAAAATAAAAACAGAATAACTCGCTAAGTTGAAAACTCGAAAGGGAGGCTTAGGCAAAAATAGGCGTCTCGGTGGATTGAAAACCCGAAAGGGCGATCCAGGCAAAAGTTAGAGACATAAAAAATGAATATATATCCTGATAGATTGAGCACCTCACCCTGGGCAATCTAGGCAAAAATTAGGGATTTGGCAAGTAACTGCATCCTGACAAGACTTTGTTCTACAACTGTCATCTGTCAAAGATTCTCACTCAGTCATCATCAACTGAAGTCTCGAATATAGATAGATTGAGCACCTCACCCTTTTCCATGTATATCACCAATTTCAAATTTGTAAAGATCCATGGAGTCTTGCCATTTGCGGACTACCATTCCCTTAAATAAGTTTGAGCCTTTATCCAATTCTTTGCACTCTTATTTGTTTATGTCTAACAAATGTTTGCATGTTTTAATTGATGAATATCAGTGTTTTAAACGAATAAAGTTTTCATGAATAAAATGTTTTAAACAAAGTGAACATTCGCGATGATGGAAAGGATAAGTGGAATGTCCTCAGTGCTTTCCCAAGGATAATATGATCACCAAAGGGTAAGACATTTGTTCATATTCTGCCGTTCTTGATCCTTATATCCTCGTCATCAACTTTCAAGTCGTCTCCTCAACCGAGCGCAGAAAGAATAATACATCACCAGCTGCCCAGAGAGTCTGGTATGAGAAGTTCTCCTTGATAGCAGTGGATTGATCTGTCTTATTGGATTGCTTTCCCCTAGCAGGTTTTTTGGATGTCCATCCAATACATTTCCGATAGTTTGTTTGTGTATACATACTTGTTTCTCCCGCGGAGTTTTAGCAATCCATGATTGGTATATGGTTGATCTGTGAATGATCCCTTCTTTTCCGAATTTTTGCTTTGATATTTTAGAGATGTGTATCCCTCTATATCAGGCACTAGCATTTGTGTTTTATCATTTGTATGGTTGTCATCCCTTGTATGGACTGACCTAAAATCCCTTATAGATTGATAAAAGTTGGTATGCTTTAAGTTGATAATATTCCATGTCTCATTATCCTGACTATCTACTCACGAGGAAGGTTGTCGTTCCCCAACATGAGTAAGAATCTCCAACGGAGTAAGCGCGTGTTCCTTGCAGAGCTACCTTTCCAGATAATTGTCTCCTCAGCAGGAAGTTGCCTTGTGCAATTGATGAAGGGATTATTTCTCATTTCATTTATTTTGAAAAGAGGTATCCCCGGTATGTCGCTTGGTGATGAAGGATTCATTTCCAATTTCTCCAGCAAGGGTAGTTTCCTCAAGAGCATTTACAGCTTGTCCCCAGTAGTGTTGCCAGATCAGAGTTTGATGTTTGTATCTCCTTTGAGTCTGAAGATTTCTTCTAGAATTAAGGGCTGATGGTGAAAATGATTCAATTTCCTGCCCCAGTGGAGCAAAATGCTATTATTCCCCTTTGCAGAGTTTCCTCTCCGGCAGATAAAAGGGAGTGTTTTAATGGATATACATCTGATTGGTGGTTGTTTCCCATGGAGTTTCACATCATTCCTTAATAAGCTTCCCCAGTGGAGTTTCTTCTTCGGAGGATCTTATTGTTATTAAACCACTTGTCCCCAAGAGAATTGATGGAAACTCCCCGACAGATTTTCTGCATCCTCCTTATGTCAGGATTGTTTGCTCCTGGAAGACTTCTCCTATGCAGAGTGTTATCTCCTGCAGTTGGAGGCTTTGACTTTGCCTATCCCCAGCTATGGTTAAAGTCTTCCCTTGTTTACTCTTATTCCAGAGATAATCCCCATTAGAGTTGAGTTCTCTGTTTGATTATCTTCTTTCGCTACTCCTGAATACATCTTCTTTGTATCCTCAGTGAATGTAGCTTTGGGATAGGGTTTGATATCCTCGATGATTTATTTTCATCCTTCTTGGGTTATTCCCAAGCTGGTTTCTCCAATAGGCTTCTCCTTTCTTGTCAAGACGTTTGTCGAGTGTCTGATCGTGATTCTTGGACTTGTTTGTGTTAGATATGTCTGTTTGTCAACATTAATTATACACAAATCATGCATATAGCATTCAGATATTCATGATGCATTCTTTGCCATATATCTTTGCTTGTTATCTCCTGTTATTGGTGAAATGTTCTTCCCCAAGCAGATGTTTGTGTCTGATCTCTCCATATAGAGTCATCCCCATAGGCAGAAGTGTTTATCTCTTCTTCTTTCTTCCTCACTGAGTTATGTCCTCGTGAATGATTATTGTTTCAGTTTCCTCCCCAGTTGTGTATCGGGATGGAATTACTCCCCTGAGTTATATCCTCATCGGGCTGAGTCTTGTTTGATTATGTCTTTCTAGTTTGTTCCTAGATTGATTCCTTTCTTGTTATCCCCTGCAGTTCCTTGTGGTTCAGTTGTTCAATTGCTCAGTAACCAGTAATTGTTCATCCCTTCCCCTGCGTATTTTGGGGCCTTCTACCCAGTAGCCGGTAGTTGTAAGTCCTATTTCTGTGGTTTTCTACCCAGTGATCGGTAGATATAATCCCCTCTTTGTTGGTTATCTTTACCCAGTAATTGGTATTGATATTCCTTCGTTTTTTAGTATACCACCCAGTAACCGGTGATATATCTCTTGGATAATTGCTTTTGTCAGGCAATTTATCCCTAGTGAATCATCTTTCATTTACCCTTGTTTGGTGATGATTGCTTCCCCTTCTGATTGGTCATTAATTTATGCCCAGTAACCGGTATCCTGATGTCCTTTCTTTTCGGTCGATTTATCCTTTATTAACCCAGTAACCGGTTGAGGATAATCTTCCATGCGAGTATGCTATCTATGTTTTTACCCATATGACAGTAATAGATAATATATCTCGTGTGCTCTTCAGTCGAAGTCTTGTTCTTCCCCAGTCGAGTAAGATTCATATTTCCTTGTGGAATCGAATGTTCATCCTATAAGTCGAGTTTGCTTTTTTCAGCCCTCCTTTCGGATGATGAGTGTCTTGGATATGTTCCCAATTCACGCCTGGTTGGTCACCTATTATATACCCAGTAACCGGTATCACTGATATTCCTTCCTTCTGCTCCCTATTATGACTTTTTGTCCCCTGTGGAGTCAGATTTTCCTGAGTCGAGATGTGCCTTTTGGGTCCTCCTCAGATGTTTCGGATGATTGATATCTTTCACCCTTATAACGGTCTTAGATATTCTTTCTTCCTAAGCATTTTGTTCTCTCACCCAATAACCGGTGTTTTGATAACATGTCTCTCTTTGAGTTTATTACCCAGTAACCGGTAATATCTTGTTGTTTCTTCCTCAGCTGAGTCCTTTGTGGACATCCCCGTCTGAGTCCGGATTTTTTATCCGATGTATCCTTTATGGATAGTTTTGCTATATTGGCATATTCCCTAATACATGCATCTTTGCGTCAGCCCGAGTCTTTCCATCGATTTATTTTCGTGGAATCCCTTCGTGTCTCCCAGCAAGTTTTCAAGTCGAGACCTGCTCACGCATTTTTACCTTATTTCCCCCCAGAGTCTCTGTCTCCCTAGTGAGTGTGTTACTCCTATAGATCTTCAGTTCCTCCCGATTTCTTTTCTTTTGTGGCAATTATTCACCATGAAGATTTTATTTTGCATGCATACATTTGCATCATGAGGTCTCTTAGGGACCAAAATTCGTCTCTTTGCTATTATTTAAGCTCATTCTATCTCGTCGAGACGAAGATTTTAACCTTCATATCTCCGGCTAGAATGACCTCAAATAGGGGCATCTGTAAGACCCTAATTTTGACCCTAAGATCCCTCATGGCATCATGTTATTGCACAAGTGCATTGCCTCAAGGATCATAGCATGTTTGGCTCCTTAACCCTAGGGTTGGGACTTGTTTGAGTGATTTGAGATCACCAAGCATGCTTGTATTGTATGTTATTTATTTTATTATTTTGATTACTAACCAAAAGAACAAAAAATATGTCACTAACTCTTTTTGTTTTAAAGCTCAAGTGATCATGTGCTCCACAATGCTCCTAGGAGACTCCTAAGCCCAATGCAATGGCTAGATGAAGATGAGAAAAATCATGACAATGGTCCACAAAGCTCCTAATCATCATATATGTCTCCCAAGAATCTCAATTTGCCAATTTGATCAAGATAACCCGAAGGGCTTGAAGATTGTTTCCCAAGGAAACCCTAATTTCACTATGCTTTGACTATGCCTTGCCCATGAAGCAATCTCAACCTCTGATCAAATTTAATCAAGATAAGTTCTTTCATTTATCGTTTTATGCATATATGAGCCTATTTTAGGCCCCTCAATCATTTATTCATCAAGATTGGAAGTTTGAGTTTGAAAAGTTGACCAGTCAAGTCATCTGGCTAAGCTGAAATTCAATGAGCTATAACTTTTTGATGTGTTTGTCAAATGAAGATGACCCCAAAATAAAACATGTTCCTAAGCCCCATATTAACAACTTTCATGTTCATCAAAAATCCATTTGAAGCTTTTAAGGTCATCATTAATTACAAAACATTATAGGTCATTTTGACTAAAACCCTTATTTTTGGTCAACTTGCCAAGGGCATAACTTTCTCAATGTTTATGATTTTGATGTGGGACCAAAGGCACTGGAACTCTTGAGATGTCTAATTCAAATGTTATGTTAGACAGAATTTCATAATCCTAAAGGAAATACATTTTTCATTGCAAAACATTATAGGTCATCTTTGACCTAATTCATTGAAGTTGAAAAAGTACCCAACTTAAAATGCCCATAACTTTCTCATAGAAAATCCAAATTATGCAAACTATGAGTCTAACATAACTATCTTGAAAATCTCTACAACTCTTATGTTGGAGATAGTTTCATTTGAAGCTTTTATCATGAGGAAAGAGGGTCTGAACAAGCTTACTTTTGGTTGACTTTTTCAAAATGATTTGAACATGTTTTATACTTGAACTTTCCAAGCCAGTTTTGATCAATTTTCACATGTCAAATGGTCTTTTGCCCAACATGATTTTTATTCCTTATTTCAAGAGCTTTCCAACCATTACTCACAATAGTCATGTGGATCTACCATTTGAGAGATTCGAATTTTTCTTCATTTATGTGTATTTTTGAGATTTTATGTTAAAACTTGAGATGAAAGCCTTTTCTATTCCATATGAGCTCAGCAAGTCCCTTCAATCATTCATGGGCCTCTCACACGTCCACAAAGGCCCTTGCATTCAACATAGCAATTCCCATGCACATGAGCAAAGTGTGATGATCAGATGCATTTACCTATAAATAAGGGATTCCTCTCTTCATTTCATAACCATTTGGAGATCCCACATGCTGCTGAACTGAAACCATAACCCTCACCAAAGGAATGACTCACCATTTTTCAATATTTTCGAGCTTGAAATTCAACAACATTAGTTGAGTTTCAAAGCTAGATTCCTTAGCCAATCATCTTCCCTATATTCATAGATCAAAAAGAAGCAAAAAGCTTGAAGAATTCATGGCCATAACTCACCATTTTTGAAGGTATAATCTCAAATTGTTTGGATATGAAACTCACAATTCAATGTAGTATTCTTGTGTTTTTGTGGTTCTCTGAAGTCCTCATACTTGAGGCAAGCTTTTGGTGCATTTAATTTGCCATTTCAAGATCAATCCGTATGGACACCATGATTTTCTCCTTCATCTTTCTCTCAATATAGGAAGAATGAGAGGAATCTAATGGTACAGTGATGATCTACATCACATAAGCTTCATTTCCATGCCCTTGTTTTTCATTTTCGATGAGAATCATTTTCCTGTAATTCTGGGCGGATTCTGTTTGGTTGACCGGAGAAGATGATGGTTTCCACCGCCACCACCACGTGTACTGGTCACAGCCATTGGATCTCTCCCTCACGATCTAATCTCGTGCGTCCTTTCTAATTACTTTTTTTAATTCATTATGTTGCGTTGTTGACTAGAGTACATCATGCACCCTCTGATCCAAGTCGTGTAACACGCCACGTCAATTAATGAAACGGATCCGGTGGCTCATCTTTTTTCGCGTTATTTCATTTTCTCTTTATTTTCTTTAATTCATTTTATTTTCGATAATTCATAAAAAAAATCATATGAGGTCAGAAAAATATGAGACCAACTTAAAAAATTTTCTTGAAAAATCTAGTTTCATCTTATGATTTTTAATTATTTTTGTGACCTCATTTGATATTTTTCATGAATTATTTGTTTTTTTTATGATTTTAATTCATTTTAAAATGCTTTCTGACTTTAGAAAAATACAAAAAATATTTTCATAGCATCTATGGATCATGATAAGTCAATGAAAAATAGTCTCAACAATTTCTTGTTTGTTTTAAGATTATTTGAGAATTTAATTGGACTTATTGAAGTTGTTTTGAATTGAATTTGAGGTTCAACTTTGTTTGTTTATTTTTATTTGTATTTTCTTTTAATTCAAAAATTACCAAAAAAAATATTATTGACTTCTTGACTTGTTATATTCATTCCTCTTATGTTTGGTGTTGATCAAGGTTGAATTGATTCAACTTTGATCAAATTCATTGGATCTTGTGGTTTGAGAATCATTAAGGATCATCACCTAGAGAGATGAATGAATTTGATCAAGGATGAGTTATCCCTTGATCAATTGGGATTGGTTGTTGTCCTCTAACCCCCCCCCTTCCCTTTCATCTTCATCCTTTTCTTCCCCTCAATGGCCAATGAGTTAAAGTCTTGAGGTTGGTCTTGACAAATAGAAGTTTAATCTTCTTTGATCCAAACCAAACTCAACTTGATCCATGATCAAGTGAGTTATTTTGTGTCAAAGATAGGTTACTTCTTGGTCAAGCAAATAACCAAAAGTCAATACAAGGCCCTTCCCCTCTTGTTTGGCATGGCAAGTTTATGGAGCTTGGCTTACTAGTCATGACCTTTAACTTGTGTTCTTTGCCGATATTCTTATTGACCGGCCTCAGATAGGTGTGGCTACTATATTAGTCCACTTACGATTGCTTAACATAGCGCTACATTGTCTTATGACAAGATAATGTAACTCTACTAACTACTAAGTTTAATTTGAGCTTTTAAATTCTTGCCATTTACTTTTAATGTCATTTTTTTCTTGCTTATTATTCATCTTGCTTTTCATTTTGCTCACTTGAGCACATATTTTATGTTTAAGTCATTTTTCTTTTGCTCATTTGAGCCCATTATTGTATATAAATATATTGTTATTTTGTGTTGTTTTGTGTTTGTTTTGATGTGAACCAAAATACAAAAGGAGAAAGGACTTGGAATTAGGATTCGCCCATGCTTAAAGGAGTTCAAGAGAAACTAGGCCTCATGCCTTTAGAATGCAAAATGTGTTGAAGAGCAACTAGGCCTCATGCCTTTAGAATTCTAAAATTCAAAGTTAACCTCAAAAGACTTCTCCTCAAACTTATTCTTCGACCATTCCCTTTATCATGTTGTGAGCCTTTTAATGTGTGCTTTTGTGTGATAGGAATCTCATCTTAAGATTGGGAAAAGAGGACCATTTCCATGAGTAGCCAAGTTAAGAGCCAAGCCAAATGGAGATCCTAGGCCCTAGGCCTTTGACTTATCAAAACCATTTTCATAAATACTCATTGTAAATAAACTTTAATCCAACTTCGACCTCATTTTGTAAATAAATTCAACTGATAAATATAACTCATTTCAAGTTGTTTTGTGGTTCCAATGGCCACTTGCTAAACTCTTTTCAAAAACATTAGTCATAGGTTTGAGTTATCATAGTGGTTGATGTAAATCTCACCTCATCCTTAGTGTTGGATTATAAGCCTTCCATGCTTATTATAGGGTCAATTCCCTCACTAGCATGTTGAAGCCTTCCTCACATGGTGGAATGTTGGTTTAGGTTGAGTTTTCTCCCTTTGATAACAAAAGACCTTAAGGCTTTTGATTAAAATCAATTCACCAATCTTTGAAATTTTTACCACGAACTACGAAGTTTTGATCCTCCTTTGTGATGGTACATAGGCAATGGGTTCATCCATTCAAACAATAAAATTTGTAAATATAATCTATTCTCTTCTCATCCCTCCAATATTTTGCATAAATCTTTTTACAAATACCAACCTACAACACATATTTGCAAAAAGGGTTCCCTTAGAGTACTAAGGATGTTTTGTGTGCGCAAAACCTTCCCATTTCATAACCAACCCCTTTACCTAGATCTCTGACATTTTTTAGTTTTTGATTTAAAACTTCTTACTTGGTTTTTATTCTCTTTTTAGCATTTCCTTTGGATAAATAGAAGTGCGGTGGCGATTCGAATTGTATGTTGACTTTTGGTTTAGTCAATAAACCTAAAGGTAACGAAAACCTCGCTACAGACATCGTGCTCTACATAGGCTTGCTCCAACACTTTATGTAAATCCTCTCTATGTGCTTCGGAGTTCATTAATAAAGATAACACAAAAATCTTTGACGGTGTTTAGAGAAGCTTCTCCATAACATTGAACTCACTCTTCTTAATTAATCGCAGAACTTCATCATTGTCATCATCTTTAACCTTTAACCCGCTGGATTCACCAGACTAACAAGTTGGAGCATTAATAATATCAACTAAAGGAACATCTGCCTTCTTACCCACCACAACGTCTTCCACAACCTTATGAGATAATAAGCCAAATACACGACCGTTATGGGTCACCTTGACGACATATGCAATGCTTACCACCGAATTTGCAGTGGGAAGAGGAACCTCTTGCCCATTCTCAATCACAGTAGCATTGTATTTATAAGTGTCATACCCCAATTTTGACCCTGAATCGCTGATTCAATACATTCATTATAGCTATTGCATATCTACATAACATACCATGCATTCCATACCGTATAGTGCCTAAAATATCAGTCGAAATAATTTTTCGGATCTACAGACAAACCGGTCGAATTAATCAATGGATGTGCGTCAAATCAGTGGACGAAATTTTTTAAAAATCAAGCTTCTAGACATCAATTTTATTAAACTACGTTTCGCGTAGTTTAATCTAGTATGCTCGATTTATTTTTCAGCTAATTTTTCGGCCATTTTTTTATCAGCTCGAGCCTCTTTAACCGGTCAAAATTTATTTCAAAATAAAAAGAAACGCTGTATTTTTCCAATAAATTTATTTCGCACTGATCATTTTGGTGCATTCAGTTTAATTTTTTGAGTATTTTTGCGTCCGACTTTTATTCATTTTGAGTCTACTTATTTTTATTTCTTTGTCAAAATGTTCAAAATAAATAAATAATTTTTTTATGTTTTTGTTTCGAATTAATTTTAATTATTTATATTAGTGTAATTTTATTTAATTTAATTTATTTCTAACTATTTTTTACACTATCGACATTCATTAATGGCATTTTTTTTTAAATTTAAGTAACCTTAATATTCACATATAAATACTAAGTTGTTGTTGAGAAGAGAGAGGAACCGAGACCAACCCAAAAAAAACAGCCGCCCCACTTGTCCATTGCCCTCTCTTTCTCTCTTAAACTCATGTCACACAAAAAAGAACTCAGATCAAACGACACCTTTCATCCCTCATTGATGACTTTCTCGTAGTGGTGAGATGAGATTGAAAAACTCAAAAGCACCTAAACATGCTTTTTTTCCATTGAACATACATTAACCTTTCTCTTGGTATTGATGGAAAACAAAATAAGATTGTTTTTTATTCTTCTACTGTTTCTTCATGTAACTATCACCCTTCTTCATAAATCATAATAGAAAACTTTAATTCTTAACTTCATCCCTCTTATATTACTACAAAGCATCACAAACTCACAAACCATTACCTCCTATGTTCATACCGTTAACACACAAAACACCCTAACAACACACCTCAGTCCGTCGTCGGCAGGTTTCTCGCATGAGCACTGACTCACCGCCCTTAAACCGGCCAGATTCTCCGTCAATAAAACCTTACTGTAATAGCTACAACCGCCGTGATCCCACCAAACACCAAAACCATGTCGTCGTCGAGGGTAATCTCTTTTTCTCTATATTTTACTTTTGGCCATATTTGACATTTTGTGTGTTTTGAAGTATACTTTACTGTGTGGATGGGTGTTTTTAACTTGTGGGTCTCTCTTATTCATATTCCTTGTGTGTAATAATTGTATAAGTTTGAGTTTTTGTTCATTTTTTGTTTTGCATGTTTAATAGTTGTATGAGTTGGAGTTTTTGTTCATTTATCACTATATTAAATAATTGCATGGATGTTAGTTTTAATAGTTGTCTATTTGTGGTTTTATTTAGTAATATTAGAATGTTACAGACCTAATGATAATTTTGGCATGATATATATATATATATATATATATATATATATATATATATATATATATATATATATATATATATATTATATATATAATATATATATATATATATATATATATATATATATATATATATATATATATATATATATATATATATATATATGCATTGAGTGAAAACAAAATAAATTGAAATGTAATAAGTATATGAGTTTGTTATAGGACTTATGTACAAGCCTTTTAATGCTAGCGTACGTTCCTTTTATTTTTACCACTTTTTTTATATAAATAATTTTTACACTCATAAATGCTAAACTTAACTTAGGTATTAAAAAAAACATGAAAATAAATTTAATTAAAAAAACTTTTTGATATAGATTAATTAGTTATGTTATCTGTCGATTATAATCATTATATGCGTGGTTAATGTAGCTTTTGTTTCATTGCATTGTGTTGTTTAAATCGGATTTCTAATTCGTGGATCCGACATTTATACGTCATTATGCCGCTAAAAATTTCGACACATTGATGGATATTTTTTCTGCGTTATGATCTTTAAGTATGATATTCCACTCATGTTGTCGTTATGCCCAAACTGGATATGAGCACATTATGGTTAACTTTGTCTATCATTTCTTAAATTATGCATTGTTGATCATATTGATATTAATTAACAAGATAACTTAAAATGAACATTTTCAATAATTTCAAACCTTTGTACATTAATCATTTTTTAATTTAATTTCAAATTATTTTCTTAACTAAATTGGAAGAAAAAGATTACCTTGATGAAATATCCAGTCGTAATCCTGAATATTAGGCTCAAGTTGTAAGAGCTTGTAAGCCCCACGTATTCGTCTTCTCTTCACAATACTTATAAATATTGAAACTTCTTTTCTCAGTAGGTTGGAAGAAACAGACTACCTGGGTGGAATATCCAGACGTAGTCCCGAACATTAGGCACAAGCTGTAAGAGCTTGCTAGCCATAAATATTCGTCTTCCCTCCAAAACACTCGTAAATATTTGAACCATTTCTTTAAGAAATATTGGAAAGAAACAGACTGCCTGGGTGGAATGTCCAGACGTAGT
Organism: Lathyrus oleraceus; assembly: GCF_024323335.1. Classification (NCBI taxonomy): domain Eukaryota; kingdom Viridiplantae; phylum Streptophyta; class Magnoliopsida; order Fabales; family Fabaceae; genus Lathyrus; species Lathyrus oleraceus. Next base: position 226,271,375 of record NC_066579.1, read on the forward strand.
CCCGAGTATTAGACCCAAGCTGTAAGAGCTTACAAGTCACAAGTACTCGTCTTTCAAACTCCAAAATACTTAATTCCGATCTTAACCTCTTTCAATAAAGATGGAAATGGAACATGGCGTATACCGTGCACTCCTGAGACTAGGATTCGAGATGGATATCTCGCTCATCCAAGTTCTCGCCATCACTCAAAATACATCCAACCAATCAAACTCTTTTTCGCCGCCGTGCAACTAATCAAAGAACCTTTTTCATAAATAAAAGATATATTGTCTTAAGGTGATGCAAAACAATGTTTCGGCCACGATTGTTGAGTCAAGATAAGTGACGCTTTTCCGAATGTAGATTTATAAATCCGTTTGATGTGTGGTATGCGTCCACTCCTCATCTGTTTTGGGTAAAACAATGTTTTCATCGATTAATACAGTATAGCTTTCGCTAAAATCGACCAACAAACAAACATTTTTCTACCCAGAACTACGTAAGCCTTGATTTCTCTTTTGAGATACGTAGGAGCAGGATTTTTAAATCTTGTCCGGCCCACTAATAAAAAACTTAGGTTTAGTTCTTCGTCAAAAATCCAAAAACATTCTCTTCTCATCCTTTCTTTCTTTCCCACCTAATAATTCGAAAAGCCTAATATATTAACTAACACTAACGCACACAACTAACCTAATGGTTCCCGTTGAGTACAACGGACGTGAGGGGTGCTAATACATTTCCCTTGCGTAATCGACTCCTGAACCCTGATTTGGTTGTGACGACCAATAATCATTGTCATTTTGTCTTGGGTTTTATCGATATTTCCCCTTTCCTTTTTAGGAATAAATAAAGTTCGGTGGTGACTCTGTTCAGTCCATCATTGCGAGCGTACGATTGCGCTTCGTTTTAAAGTCGTATCCCCATTTTTCGAGGTGTGACAATAAGGTACAACTTTATCGGATGAATACGGGACTGGGCTCGTTAACCGTATTACCAACGGTGATACCGATCTATTGTCAATCTTGTTGCGGTCATACTGGATAACTACTCGCTCCGGAGTCTCGAATACTGGTATAATAATATTCACATCATTACCCATATGTCTGGATGGTTGACTTTAAATTACACCTACATTTATCAATTTCTGAATATCCCTCTTGACAATCAAACATCCTCGAGGGTTGATAATACAGATAACACAACCATCATGGTCATGCTCGCAATCACTGATCAAGCACGGAGTTTTATGGATCTCTACCAAAGACTGGCGAATATGAAGAACATCGAAAACCCTGAAATTCCCAGGACAACCATCTACCATATTCACAGAAGAATTACCATGAGTCGGCAACGGATTAACTTTGACATTAGGCGCGCGGTCCTCAAAGGACACCATACCATTCTTGATCAATTTTTGGACCTCATGCTTCAGAGGATAGAAATTTTCAATGTCATGGTCGGGATCTCCCTGATGAAAGGCACAGTGAAGATTTGGTTTGAACCACCATGGCGAAGGTTTAGGAGTATGTGGATGATTTCTTGGTTGAAAACCAAATTCTTAACAACCCAAGAAGGATATAATTCTGCATAAGTCATTGGAATAGGGCCAAAAGTGACCTTCTTCCTCTCAAAATTCCGATGATTGTTGTTGTAGTTATTGTGGGTACATTGTTGTGGTTGTTGTTGATGTTGTTGTTGAACGGGAACTGATTGATTTGCTGAATTGTTGCTAAAAACAAGAATAACTGATGATACCTGATGATGATGTTGGCGAGATTGGGAATTCTTCCTCACGTGAGGCCTCATTTGCCTCCCTACAGACACTGCATTGGATTCCCCTTCTTTCCTTTTGGAGAAATTACTACCATATTTCTTGCTTGAAGACGCTTCATCTTTAGACAATCGGCCTTCTCTGACACCTTCCTCTAATCGAATCCCCATGTCCACCATTTTAGTGAAATCGTTGGGAGCATAGGAAATCATGTGTTCATAATAAAATGAACTCATAGTCTTTAAAAAGATCTTGGTCATCTCTTTCTCCTCCAAGGGAGGGCTAATTTGAGCAGCGAGCTCCCTTCATCTTTGGTCGTACTCCTTGAATGTCTCCTTATCTTTATGAGACATTGACCGTAATTGATCATGATTAAGATCCATATCAATGTTGTACTTGTATTTCTTGATGAAAGCCTTGCCCAATTAATTAAAAGTAAGGACACTAGAACTGTCCAATCCCATATACCACCGAAGTGCAGCACCAATTAAATTGTCTTGGAAGTAGTGGATGAGTAGTTGATCATTGTCTGTCTGAGTAGACATATCGCGGACATACATTACAAGATGACTCAGAGGATAGGTATTTCCCTTATACTTATCAAAGTATGCGACCTTGAATTTGAGAGGGATTTTGATGTTGGGCACCAAACATAACTCAGCATCACTTTTACCAAACAGATCTTTACCCCTCAGGGTCTTCAATTCCTTTCTCATCTCAAGAAATTGGTCTTTAATCTCGTCTATCTTCTCATAAACATTGGTGCCCTCAGATGGCTCAGAATGATAGATGGTTTCCTCAACATGGGGAAAAGTATGCATGATAGGAGGAGGAACAAACATGATCGGGCTAGATGTCGACATCTAAGCAAACGTTGAAGCATAACCCTCAGGTACAAAGTTCAGTGGCATTCCCCATGGGAATTCGGAAGTCATGGTTGGAACAGACTGGCTAGCAGCAACTACAGGCACTGACGTTGAAGCAACTTTAGAGATAACAGTCTTTTGAGGAGGAGGAGTTGTAGGAGGAGGAGATGGTTCATTCTGAGCAGCAATAACAGACTCCATTAAAGAAGTGAGTCTGGAAATCTCATCCTTGAGATCTCGGTTTTCTTGTTCAAGATGCTCCATTCTTCTTTGGTGATTAGCTCAATTATTATAGTGATGAGTCAGCTTGTCTGATACAAAGAAGAAGAATCATAAGACATATGGCCGAAGGCTGAAAGTCAAGAAACCTGTTGTGCAAATGATGCATGCAATGTTTTTTATTGTTTTTAATTTCAAGGAACATACCAAATCCAGACTAAAACTCTTGTTTTTCTTTTCTCTAGCTAACACTAACCTGATGGGACAAATTGATCGTATGGGTATCAAATTCAGAGGGAAAGCTCAGTAACAAAAGTTTGAGGAACTAGCAGAGAGAGAGATGCTACCTAGTTTGTATGCTGATGATTGGGCAATGACTGCCCTTGGACTAAGAGAGAGTGTCCTGTATTTGCTGAGTCAAATAGGGTGGGAAACCACTCCTATCCGAAGACAATTCGTCACTTACCGGAGACTAACGCTAGAATTCCTTAGCTCCCTGATCTATCTACCCAGCCATGGAAAAGGAATAAGCAGAGGTTTCATTCAGTTCAGAATGTTCAACATGGAGTATCAATTTAACATTCAAGATTTTACCAACCTTTTAGGTTTCCCTACCTCTTTTGATACATTCACAGTGAGCCAAGAAGACCTTTTTGAATATAGAGAACTTGAACATTTTTGGGGAAGCTTGACTGAAAATGACGACCCCGAGGAACATGAGTTTCTCTCTGGAAACATACATAACCCGACCTTTCGTTATTTCCATAAGATCCTGGCCCACACCCTTTTTGGGAAGAAGTCAAATATTACTACAGTATCACGTGATGAACTCTTCATCATGTTTTGTGCTTCCCAGAACCGTCCTGTGAATGGTGCCACTTTTATGTTGGCGAACTTTGACCGCCTTATCCAAGATGAACGAGCACCAATTCAAATAGGCGGACTGATAACCATGATTGGTAATGCTATCGGATTACGTCAACCTATGCTTGACCTAAGCCCTTTCTGTGGCATTGCGACTATGAGTATACCCTTCCTCTTCAACATTATGTTTATAGCAAACCTCGGGCCTGAAGAGTTTGAGCTTATAATTAACAACCAAGTTCTTTGCCTATTCACCTTGCCTAGTCCGAGGACTAGTGTTCATAACCGCAATAACTGGCTCTACAATCTGAACGGAATACCCTCTCCTGCTAGATCTACTGAATCCATCCAGGACTATGAGATTTGTGACGACCAGATTCCTTATGCTGAGTCTTACCCTCAGACACCATCTGGTTTTTATGATATTGACCCTCCTCCTCAACCCATCCCGACCGAAGAGTCGGCAATACCCGATCCTAGACATCATATGCCCGGAGATGATTATAACACCATCATTCAAGCCTTGATTTCAGAACAAGACGCCCTCAGAGAAGAGTTAGCTAACATGGGACAAGAATTTCTGGAATACATGAGCAGTATGACAAATCAATTCCACGAGTTGCTAAACCGTGTTAACTCCTTTGCTCCTCCAGCCAGAGATCATGCAAGTGGCTAGAAGTTGTTTTTCTTAGTTACTTAGTTTTAGTTTAGGCTATTTATTAATTTTGTTTCACATTATTTTTAATATTAGTATTTGTTTTTCTTTCGAATGTTTGCTTTTGGTATTCTAATGTTACATTATGATTATTTTATGAAGCTATTGCATTATTGGTTTATTTTATTTTGATCTATGCAACTTCTATAATTACAAATAATGATATCCACTATATGCTAATAATTACTATGCCTGTTAAAGAAATACACATATTATGGTAGTAGAATAGCATGCAAGGAAATTTAAAAGTATCACAATAGCAAAATAAAATAAACAGAAGCAAAATAAAATAACAAAAAATAAAATATAATAGTAAAAAAAAACAAATTATGAAGAACGCAAGCAGTGACCGTTGCAAACTTACTGTGTGACGAGCGTCACACACGCCATCACGGTCGTCACACCAAGTGCCTGTGACGCCCGCAACACCTCTGTCACGAGCGTGACACCTTCAGACTAGGTGAACGTTAGTAACCGTTGGAGACACGACCGTTGCACCACCCCACTTTTTACCTTCCCCATTCATTCACCCATTTACTCACATTTACCCACATTTATTTATTTTTCACCCACTCCCTTTCCAACTTCCAATTTTTTTCCTATAAATACCCACCATACCTTTCTTCATACACCACAAAACCATTCTATAAAGTACATTTCATTTTCTTTCCTTTTACTTCTTTCAACCCACTTATCAGTATGGCGGGAAACCAAGAATTCGGCAATATCATCTTCCGATCCGAAGATGATAATTATCAAAGGGAGCAGTTCGAGCGGTTCCAACAGCGAGGTGTCGTATCCACCAGGTATCCTGATTCAACTTGTTTACAAAAATTAGGATTACTTCAAGGTATACAATGGATGCTCCGCCTTGCTGATTTAACCTTTCTATGCACACACAATCAACCTACCTACCCATCTCTCACCTTAGAATTTTTAAGTTCTTATTCGTACAACACTCCTACCGGTGAAGACGAGTACTTAACCGGCACTGCAACCTTCCGCATGTTCAACACCGAGTACTCACTGTCCCAGAACCAATTGAGTATCATGCTACAATTCCCTGTAGGAGACCGCGTCCACCCAAGAATCCCTCCGAACTCCCAGTGGAAAATAAACGCCTTCGACCTCTTTAGGAAAATATCCGGTGTGGAAACCGATAATTGGGATGCACTACTTGCTTCCCATATACACAACCCAACCATCCGGTATTTTATCCGCATCCTGCAAAACACAGTTTTTGGAAGACCGAACAACAACAAAGTCAACGCCAAGGAATTATTCTTCCTCCACTGCGTCTTTGAAATGGATACAAAGGTAAACGCTGCTTCTTTCTTATTTCATCATATCCGCACCCTATGTGCTAGAGGCCACCAACCTTTCGTGATTGGAGGATTAATAACCTCCATAGCACTTGGTTTGAATCTAGGGGACGGACTTCAAAATTTACAAACTCTCCCACCTCTATTTATGAATATAAGCTATTGTCGGTCCAACCGCCTAATCAAAAACAGGGTAGGCGGAGGGTATTATCTTATGGTGAATAACCAAGAAGTCCCAAGCATTGTTCTGCCCAACATTGCCCTCACAGATGTCACCAACCCCAACCGCTTCATCTACGATCTGACTGCTCCCGAAGCTACCGAGCCTTCACACGCAAACCCGACTCCAGACGAGTTTGAAGAAATGGAGCAAGGTGATCAGGTTCCTACACAACAATCAGTCCCGCTCAACCCTTCCGATAACGCAGCTGGTCCATCCTCACGACGTCGTCGACGAAGAAGGCCAGCAACCAACGACGACATCATGGATGCTATTGATGGTATGCAAGCGCATAATCTTGAAATGATGCAAATGATGCGCCAGATGCAACAACAACAGGAAGCGAGAAATGCCATAACCGACCAGCGGTTCACTGAGTTGCTTAGCAGGTTTGACGACTTAGAAGTACGTCAACGATCACCAGGTCCAAGAACAAGAGGCGGCAGGCAACATTGACTTTAGTTTTTTTCTTTCTTCTATTTCTTTTGTTTTCTTTGAAACATTGGGGACAATGTTTCAGTTAAGTGTGGGGGGAAAACCTTGTTCTTTCAACCTTCCCTTTTCAAGTATGTTATTTTCCCTTTCATTGTTATTTCCTTTTCTTATATAAAAAAAAATTCTTATTATCTATTCCCCTTAATTTTCTTGAGCCATAACAAAAATTTAATACACTCAATAAGTATAAAGGTTGCTTATTTTACAAAACTTGAGTAAAATTAAGACAAAAATTATTACCGCCCCAACGCTCTAAACAAACCTCAACATGTTAGATCAGGAAAAATACCTATTATACTAATCCCTTGAACTTTTAGTTTTATAGTAACCCCGAGTAGTTTATACAAGAAGTCAGCACCATCTTAATAGCAAACTACGTGGAGAGCCGATGAATATAAGTGAATGATTCCCCCAAAAATATATATATATATATATATATATATATATATATATATATATATATATATATATATATATATATATATATATATATATATATATATATCAGGAAATGCACTAATTAAGTTAGGTGATCCTTACCAGATCATTTAATCTAAAGGTTGCAGATCATACAAAAGCATGATACGAAAGATCCATTATGAGTTGGTTCGGCAGGTATCTGATGCTGAACTTGGTAGGGCGGACTACGGTCTGATCCCCCTCAATTTGCAATGGACTAAATAACGAAGTTATCCAACTTATGTACCAGAACTTCAAGCTAAAAAGGGGATCAGAATCACTAACCGGTCACTCCATTATGTGCGTGAAACGATAAAGGACTTAATGTGATTTCACTAGAATGAAAACGGGTGAAATAAGAGTAAAGGAACTAGGCTAGTTATAATAGCATGACTCGAACTGGTTTGCATAAGGTGAGGTTATCTGAGGTTGTAACGGTAGTTGTTGATGTCAAGATTAAACCCAGGTTACTTCTAAACAAGGTTTACTTGCAACCTAGTACGAATTGATGTGTGTTTTGAAATTTCATCTGGCTAAATTTTTAAACAATTTATATACTGTATCTTGCTTGAGGACAAGCAAAGGTCTAAGTATGGGGGAGTTCGATAACATGAAATAATATCACATTTTTGGACTCGATTTAATTAAATTATATTATTATTTGTTTCGATTTATTTCATTTTATTCGATATTACTTGGTATTTTTCCTTCTATTTGTCTCAGGTAACTTATTTGAAGCATAAGTGAAAAAGGAAGAAAAGGGGGTGCAAAAAGATAATGAGAAGCAAATTCCACTAAAGCCAACCCACAATCACAAGCCAGGAGCGCTGAAGCTGTGACGACCGCCACACAAGGTGTGACGAGCGTCACGCCCTGCTACCTTGTGTTACGAGCGTAACACATGGTGTGACGAACGTCACACCCCTCTCCTATATTTTTGGCTTTTAACGCGCAATAGAGGCACGTTGAAGCCTATTCTTCCGCTTGACTCTTGGAACGTGAAGACTACTTACGGAAGGCATTTTCGGAAACCGTTACAAAAGTGGATTAATATAAATAGTTGCTTTTATCCAACCCTGAAGCCCCGTCTCTTTCCGCCGTGCAAGCATATTTTACAGCATTACTTTTCTACAGCTTTCTATTATATTAGCAATTTTTATTTCTTTCTTTTCCAGTCAATCTTTCAAGCACTTATTAATTTTTCACACAATAGTTTCTACACCGGAAACTATTGTGTATCTTTTAATGGATCTAACCTTACGTTAGATCATAGTATTTTATTCCTTCGCTTTTATTTTCCTGTCCGATTGAAGAGTTCAAGAACAAATCCAACCGGTCTGTGGTGGAGTGTTCAAGATTGCTATTAATTATTCAGGTTCTTTAATTTATTGTTTTAATTTATATATGCTCTGCATTGCTGTTTATTTATACTGTTTGCCTGAGATGGTTTTATTTAAGCATGATGATTGTTTAGACCCGTTTAGCATGTCCGGCTAAGTATTTTAGATATCGGTATGTAAAGTAAGCGGAATGAAGGAATCAAAACTAAGTTGGTTTAATTTCATTTAAAAATAAAGTCACTCTTTTTATGGTCTCAATTTACAGGGTTAATCCCAAAGTTTTTGTACGAGAGTAAAAGACATAAAGAAGTTAAAATCAATAGAACGAAAGTTTGAGTTTTTAACTGGACAGTGTAAATTGGACATTAATTCTAAATCAGGGCGAAAGCAATTTTTAGAGTTAATTAAATTCTAATCTTTTTCAAAAAGTATTTTTAAAGGTTAAATGTGAGGACGAGAGTTAAGAATTTAAGTTTAATTATATAATCTAAGTCAATAGAGCGAGAGTTTGAGACGAGGGTGTTTAAACGGTTAGTGTTTTCTTAAAAAAAGTTTCTATAGATTCTGTTGTTTTCAAAAAGTGATTTTGGACTTAACTAATAAGTGACAGCTACGTTAATATAAAGTCATGGTCTATTCAACAGAGCGAGAGTTTGAGAAAAGGCTTTTAATCAATAGTGTCTACTGAAAAGATTTATTTTAAAACTAAGAAACCAACGAAGATTTGATTCCCTAATTACGACGAACTACATACCGATATCCGCTTAATTGATATTTAATTTAGATCTAATTTTAGTTTTACTTTTCCCCAAACAATCAAAGTATCATCCGCCTTAGCTTTACGAAGTAACCTTAGAAAACGGTATATCGATTCATAAGTCCCTGTGGGATCGATATCTTTTAAAACTACGCGATAGAACTGTGCACTTGCAGTTAGTACCCCAAATCGACTCATAAAGTCACGATCACAACTATGGTGACTTAAATACTGTCTGGTAATCATAAGGTTCTTGGGGTCTCCGTTCCCTTAAACACTATTGTACCTGATAATGTTGCATGTCAAGAAAATACAGTCTCCTTAGGAAAGAATGTATCTGATGATGCTGAGCAAGCTGATGCTCATGAGGGGTCAAACATTGACAAACCCTCAGAGAATGTGGGTGGTGAGGAAGTCCGTGTCACTCATGATGTCAGTGACAACCCTAACTGTGAAGCTGAAGCAGTAGACCTGGAAGACTTTTCTGATAATGAGATGTTAACCTCAGTTGTCCCTAGCATAGCCAAAAGGGTTAGGACTAGGAGAGAAAAGAAAGCAGTGGTGCAGAGGTCCCCCAAAAGAAAGATTGATGTGTCAACTTCTCCCAATCCAAAGGTGGCAGAGAGTTCCCTCAAGAGGAAAGGTCATGGTCCAACACAATCTTGGAGCAAAGGGGTTCCTAAGAAAATGAAGACCAAGTCTGTTGTTGTGGAGTCTGACTCAGATGTCCCATGTGATGTCACTGCCTCTCTGTCAAAGAAGAAGCCAACCACTAGCAAGCTTGCAGCTAGTGTCCCTGAGGTACCAATTGACAACATATCATTCCATTTTGCTTCTAGTGTGAACAAGTGGAAGTATGTTTATCATAAGAGACTGGCTTTGGAAAGGGAACTGGCTCAGAATGTCCTGGAATGTAAGGAGATTGTAGATCTTATTCAAGAGGCAGGGTTAATGAAAACTGTGACTCAACTCTCAAAGTGCTATGAGATATTAGTAAAGGAGTTTATTGTCAATGTGTCTGAAGAATGTGCTGATGGAAAGTCTAGGGAATTCAGAAAAGTATATGTGCGAGGAAAGTGTGTGAACTTTTCTCCCTCAGTAATCAACATGCATTTGGGAAGACCTGATGTAGCTCAACCTGAGCTTGAGGTGACTGACAACAAAATCTGTCAAGTCATCACTGCTAATCAAGTTAGGAAGTGGCCTCTAAAAGGTAAGTTGGTGGCCAGCAAACTAAGTGTCAAGTATGCTATGCTGCACAAAATTGGAGCTGCTAACTGGGTGCCCACCAATCAAAAATCTACAGTGGTTGTAATGCTTGGAAAGTTCATATATGCTGTTGGAACCAAAGCCAAGTTTGACTATGGAACCTATATTTTTGACCAAACCATGAAACATGCAGGAAGCTTCAGTGTGAAGGGGCTTATAGCCTTTCCTTCCGTCATATGTGGTATTGTGTTGAATCAATTTCCAAACATATTAACAGAGAATGATTTTGTGAAAAGGAGAGAGAACCCTTTGGCCTTCAATCATAAACTGTTCCTAGGTAAGCATGTTCCTGACATTGCCATGGCAACAAGAGAGACATCAAGTGTTTGCAATCAACCAGGTAAAGCTGCTGTCATTGCAATACTCAAAGAAACGTGCAAGGAGTTAGAGGCAAGGAAGCTCACTTTGGAAAATTTGATTATCAAGTTGGAGATGACTGAAGGTGATGTACTTGGTGAAGCTGCTGATGCTGCAGAAGGAGCTGCAAGACAAAGTGCAGAGGGTGAAGAGGATGCCAGTCCTGATAATGCCACTGATGATGATGCTGACTCTGAGTCAGATGAATAAATCATTTCCCGTGTTTCAGAATTTTTTTGTGTAATTTTATTTTGTTTTGGTCTGTAATATTAAGTGTTGCTTTGGCAACATTTTTGACAAAAAAGGGGGAGTAACACCTGTACCCCAGGATAACAAATTGTTATGCTTGAACAGATGTTGAAGATCCTCTAATCCAGAGGTTGTGCTGCAGCTTGATGTTCAACTTCTATGTGTGATGAGTGTGAGTATGTTGCTGTTTTCTATCTACTTGTGTGCTGCTGTTTGAAGTTTTTATTTAACTTCTATGTCTGCTGAGTGTGTTGCTGTTCTGAGTGTATTAGCTAATTTAATTCTCTGCATGGATGTGTGTTTTCCGCTGCTGTGAACTCTGTTGTGATGCCAAGTTGTTTTAGCCAAAAATTTGCCAAAGGGGGAGTTTGTAGATGTTTGATTGACTGCATTTTGTGTTAAAACACTAACTGTACTCTGATGTCTTGACTGATGTCATGACATGCTTGAGTAGTGTGCTGCAGGTTTAGCTAATACATGATTTATTGAATGTCAAACTGAATGTTATGACATTCATCCATGACAGCAGATACTGAACTATAGAAGAGTTCAGTCTGTTTTTCTGTTATAACTCAGTATTGAGTTCAGTCTGTTTTTCAGGAGAGTAACAGACCTGGCACATAGCCTATTGTCTGAATGTCAAACTGAATGTTATGACATTCATTCTTGACAGCAGATACTGAATTATAGGCAGGTTAGTTTTTCTGCTACAATTCAGATGTATTTCAGTCTGTTTATCAGGTGAATAACAGACCTGGCATAGGGCCTATTGTCTAAATGTCAAACTGAATGTTATGACATTTATCTCTGACAGCTGATACTGAATTATAGACTGGTTGGTCTTTCTGTTACAGTTCAGCATTTAGTACAGTCTGTTTTTCAGGAGAATAACAGACCTAGCATATGGCCTATGTTCTGGACGTCAAACTGAATGTTATGAAATTCATTCCTGACAGCATATGCTAAAGTGTAGGATGGTTAGTTTTTCTGTTTCAGTATTTTTCTCAGACTATTTTTCATGAATCTAACAGCTGAGCTAAAATCCAGGAAACTAACAACTAAGCTACAATTAATGGACCTAACAAATAGCCTATTTGTTAGCACCCTAATATGTGGAAATTAGGTTAACTTGCTTAACCTTATTTTTAGGAAATACAAGTACAAGGCCCAAGTGCTGCATTATAAAAGGATGGCAATCCTACTTTCAGCAACTCAGGGGTTTTAAGTGTGAAGCATTCATTGTTCCATCATACTTCACTGCTGTATTTTTATTTGTGTCTTGTATTAGGGTTAACTTGTGAGCCAAGCAATTATCACCTAGATGATTGCATTGGACTAGGGTGTTCATTCAGTTGTAAGTGTTGTGTCACTCTAAGCTTTTAAGCGTGAGTGCTGTGTTTCTTGATTAAAGCTGCGAAGCACAATCAAGAGTTGTTTGAAGTATAACTTCGCCATTTAACTTTAAACTAATTAAAGGTTGTAATCACTGTGGTGATTGAGGGGGAGTGAGTAGGAATCTGGTTTTAGTTTAGATTGAAATTGCATTGGGTAGGTATTAAGTGATAGGATTAAACAGTTGGTTTAAGGCCTGAATTAATACTGCTAATAGTGGATTTCCTCCCTGGCTTGGTAGCCCCCAGACGTAGGTGTGTTTGTCACCGAACTGGGTAAACAATTGTCTGTGTTATTTATTGTCCTTTACATTTAAGTTCTGCATAATTCTTGTCTGCGCAGAATTGGATGTCATAACATTCAGTGTGACATCGAAAGTCTGTTAACTAGAATTTCACATACTGATGCATGTGGACCACTGAACATACCAGCCAGAGGAGGTTTTCAGTACTTCATCACATTTATCGATGATTTCAGTAGATATGGTTACGTGTATTTAATGAAACACAAATCAGAGTCCTTTGAAAAGTTTAAGGAATTCAAGAATGAAGTACAAAACAAACTAGGTAAGAATATTAAAACTCTTCGATTAGATCGAGGTGGTGAGTATTTAATCCTAGAGTTTGATGACCATCTGAAAGAGTGTGGGATCCTATCCCAACTTACTCCTCCTGGGACACTCCAATGGAATGGTGTATCTGAGATAAGAAATCGAACCCTGTTAGACATGGTCCAATCCATGATGAGTCACGCCGATCTTCCAAACTCCTTTTGGGGACATGCACTATTGACAACAACTTACAGACTTAACCGTGCTCCATCCAAAAAGGTTGAGAAGACACCATATGAGATATGGAATGGTAAGAAACCACATATGTCTTACATGAAGATTTGGGGTTGCGAAGTTTATGTGAAACGATAAATTTCAACTAAACTTGAGCCCAAATCTGACAAATGCTTATTTGTGGGGTATCCTAAAGAAACAAGAGGGTATTACTTCTACAATCCTTCTGAGGGCAAAGTGTTTGTCGCTCGAACTGGAGTTTTCCTAGAAAAGGATTTTATTTCCAAAGGAATCAGTGGGAGGAAAGTAGAGCTTGAGGAAATTCAAGAATCACAAAGCATTGATACCCCTATGGAGGAATTAGAGCAGGAAACACAAGTAGTTATGGAAGAGCAACCTGCTCAAGTAGAACAAGACCAGCGTAGGTCAAGCAAGATACGTCACCTACCTAAGAGATATGGATATCTCATAACTGATCAAGGTGATGTATTACTCATGGATCAAGATGAGCCTGTGACCTACCAAGAGGCCATAACTGGTCCCGAGTCTGAGAAGTGGCTAGAAGCCATGAAATCTGAAATGGATTCCATGTACACAAACCAAGTTTGGACCTTGGTAGAGCCTCCTGTAGGATTTAACCCTATAGGATGCAAGTGGGTCTTCAAAAAGAAGACTGACATGGATGGTAAGGTACATACCTATAAGGCAAGACTAGTTGCAAAAGGACATAAACAAATTCATGGGGTTGACTATGATGAAACCTTTTCACCAGTTGCAATGCTTAAATATGTTCAAATTTTACTTGTTATTGTTGCATATCATGATTATGAAATATGGCAGATGGATGTCAAAACTGCTTTCCTTAATGGGAATCTTCTTGAGGATGTGTACATGACAGAACCTGAAGGATTTGACATACCAGAAGAAGCCCAAAAGATATGTAAGTTACAAAGATCAATCTATAGATTGAAGCAAGCTTCTAGAAGCTGGAATCTTTGTTTTGATGAAACAGTAAAACAATATGGATTCATCAAGAACGAAGATGAGCCTTGTGTCTACAAGAAGGTTAGTGGGAGCATGATCGTTTTCCTGGTATTATATGTAGATGACATATTACTCATTGGAAACGATATCCCTACCCTACAACAATTAAAGTCTTGGTTGGGGAAATGCTTTTCTATGAAGGAAATAGGTGAAGCAGCCTATATATTAGGAATCAGAATCTATAGAGATAGATCATAAAAACTGCTTGGCCTAAGTCTGAGTACATACATAGACAAAGTGCTGAGACGCTTTAATATGCATGATTCAAAGAAAGGATTCATACCTATGCAACATGGCCTGTGTCTATCAAAAACACAATCCCCTTCAACTGAGGAAGAAAGGGATCGCATGAATAAGATTCCATATGCATCTGCAATAGGATCTATCATGTATGCCATGTTATGTACTCGATCAGATGTCTCGTATGCTTTAAGTGCAACGAGTAGGTACCAATCTGATCCTGGTGATACTCATTGGGTAGCTGTCAAGAATATCCTTAAGTATTTGAGAAGGACTAAGGACTCATTCTTGATATATGGAGGTCAGGAAGAGCTGGCTGTAATTGGATACACCGATGCTAGCTTCCGGACAGATAAGGATGAGTTTAGATCATAATCTGGTTATGTGTTTTGCTTAAACGGTGGCACTGTGAGTTGGAAAAGTTCAAAGCAAGATACAGTTGCTGATTCTACAACCGAGGCCGAGTATATTGCTGCCTCAAGTGCAGCAAAGGAAGCTGTTTGGATCAAAAAGTTCATTAGTGAACTTGGCATAGTTCCTAGCATTGTGGATCCCATTGGTATCTATTGTGATAACAATGGTGCTATCGCACAAGCTAAGAAGCCTAGATCTCACTAACGATCCAAACACATACTTAGGTGTTATCACCTCATTCGAGAGATAATAGATAGAGGAGATATGAAAATATGCAGAGTACCTACACTTGACAATATTGCTGACCCACTAACAAAGCCTCTTGCGCAGCAGAAGCATGACGGTCATACTAGATCTATGGGCATTAGGGGTATGCCTGATTGGCTCTAGTGCTAGTGCGAGATTGTTGGTGTAAGTCCTAGAGGTCAATACTTTTGTTACTTGTATCGAAATATTTATTAATAATAAAAGGCTTTTTCTTTATTATATTTGTTTAATAAAGTCCCTAGAATAACTAGTCCGTTTAATATATCAAGTGTGACTTAATCATGAGATCACATTAAACATAAGAACACTATTCTTAAAGTATCCGTAGTCGAGCTTTATTGTGAAGTGGGATAACATTAAAGCATTAAGACTATTATGTATATAGACTGATGATCACATCTCATGGATCATGGATAAGGAGTTATCAAGTCTTAAACATAGGTATGAATATTAAGAGTAATATTTATACTGGATTGACCCAATATGAGAATACTATATAGAATGTTATGAAAAGTGTCATAAGTTATTCTCATGGTGATAATGGTGTATACCACTATTCGACCTGAAACCACTATGGACCCTAGATGTAGAGTCGAGTGCCTTATTGCTGATCAATCATTGTCCATAACTAGATGACCATAAAGACAGTTGATGGGTACTCCACAAAACATGCTAAGGGACATGAGTGACCTAGATGGAATTTGCCCATCCTGTGTAACAGGATAAATGTCTATGGGCCCAATATTGAATTGGACAAGGATGACACGGTCTATGCCTTGTGTTCAATATAGACATAAGGGCAAAAGGGTAATTGTACACATAAGTATTATCACAAAAGGATTTGTCAGATCACATGACATTTTCGTGTCTTAGGTAGCAGTGATGTGTTGCTAGATACCGCTCATTGTTTATTATGTTAAATACGTGATTTAATATAATTGCCAATGCCGCGAAAACCTACAGGGTCACACACAAAAGGACGGATTGATGAGAGATAGAGTAACTAAGGAACACCGTAAGGTACAATGCACTTAAGTGAATTGTAGAACATCGTAAGGTACAATGTACTTAAGTAGAATAAGAAATATGGTAAGGTACCACACGCTTAAGTGATTTTGGCATATTATAGATATGGGCCACATACACTTAAGTGGGCTTTTTAGCTTATAGCCCACACAAGTGGTTCTATAAATAGAACCCTTGTGCAGAAGCATTTGAGAAATTGCAATTTCGTCTCTCTCTCTCTCTCTCTCTCTCTATCTCTATCTCTCTCTCTCTCACTCACTCAAAGTCTTCATTCGTAGCAGCTAGCACTGAGATTGAAGGAATCCGTTCGTGTGGACTAAGTAGAGGTGTTGTCATCGTTCAACGTTCGTGATCGCTCCGTAGATCTGTATCAAAGGTTACAATCGCCACAAGAGGTAACGATTCTATCACTGATTATGCCCATTCGTAAGGATCACTAAAGGAGAAAATTTTAAATTCCGCTGCGTTTTGGATCTCTATTCTCCTTCAGGTCATGCTTTGGTGCTTCTATGACTTTTGGTTGCGGATCATCCTTTCTTTTCATCTTCTTCTGCAAAGTGTTTATTCTTTTGAACTTCTTACTACCTTTGAACCACTACACCTTTCTTTTTTTTCCTATACTATCTTCTTTGGGTGGATCAAGAGACGATGGAAACAATCTATGTCTTTGATGATGAAGGGGTCTAGATAATGCATTAACCGAGGTGGGCTCTTCCTTTTATTGGGGTTTTGCCTCCTGAAATTCATAAGAGGTTGCGCAGTCAATACACTAGCTAACACATGGTATGTTCTTCATTCCGCACGTGCTTCTTCTCTCATATAGGATTCTGGCCATTGAAATTAAATCACTTTATGACTTTTCATTGTGGAATGAGTTTATTACTAAACTAATTTCGTTTACCAATTTACTAAGCAAGGTGACATTGCGGCATCACTTTATGGTTTTATCTTACTAATGTTGTCTTTTACTATTCGTCATGACTATTATTTATTTAAATATGTTATGTAGTTTTTTGTACACAACACGTTTTCACATTTTGATTTTGAAGTTTTTTCTTTTAATTCTTAGTCAATATGGCATTTGGTAAAAGAAAATCATTTGAACCACCACTTTAATATTATACTTGTGAAAGTGAATATGCAAGTGATGGAAAAGTACTTGAAAGTTCATTTATTTCTCAAAATTCAACTTGTCCACTTACAAATATCACAAGTAATCACAACTAAACCACCTTTAACTCAAAAAGTTTTTACACCGGCAAGGTTGTCTTTGAGGGTCTGCAAGGTGACTTACAACACATGGTCTCACATTTTTTCATGATTAAGTTATAGCAAAAAGTGTTAGGGAGTTTGGGGAAGTCTGGAGCATCAACGAGACTAATGCTCCAGGACCACGAGAGAGGGAGACACCACATCTCAACTTAAAACCTTAAGGTGTTAGATAAATGGATCGTCTCTCTTATAAATCCAAAATTCCACCAATTCATAGAAAATGTGGGACTTTTAATCAATCACATTTGCACCCAACATTCTCCCCCATAAGTGTGAGTCCCCCACATATTATAACAAGATCCAACACCGAATCCAACTCTCGCCCCCCCACAAAGATAAACCATGACTCTGATACCACTGTAGGGGAGTCCGGGAGAGTCGGGAGCACCAATAGGACTAATACTCCAGGACAACAAGAGAGGAAGACATCACATCTTAATCCAAAACCTTAAGGTGTTAGGTAAATGAGTCATCTCTCTTATAAATCCAACATTCCACCCATTCATAGGTAATATGGAACTTTAACACTCACACTTACGCCCACCATTATTCCAGTTGTTAGGAAAAACAAAGCATAGAGAATAAAACAGGAACACAATAACAACACAAAATATTAACGTGGAAACTCCAAATCCAGAGAAAAAGCCACAACCATTATCAAATGACAACTAGAGAATAATACTATGTGAAATTTTTTACAACACATAGACTACCCTCAACCATCCCAAGACCCCAACACACCTGCACTCTCCGAAGCAAATATTTAACTACCCCACACAACACTCTAAACAAAGAGTATAGGAGAAAATATAAAAAGTCAAATACAAGTTTAAAGTGATTTTGACTGGTGCATCTTGGAATGAAGAACTTGAATCCTGTATATAACCTTATATTCTCGCTTCCTTCACAAAACTAAGTGATGTGCGACTTCAAATAACTTGTATCCTATATATAGCCTTGGACTCTCTCTTAATTCATAAAACTAAGCAATGTGAGACTTCTTCAATATGTATATTTTCAACCAACCCCAACAATTTCCACCTTGATTGAAAATAATACATACGATTTCATTGTCTTCTCCGACAATCATACTCCACCATAAAGAGTATCAACATGTATATTTTCAATCAACCCCAACAATTTCCACCTTGATTGAAAATTATACATAAAATTTCATTGTCTTCATCGACAATCATACTCTACCATAAAGAGTATAGACACTTGAAGCTATACCAATCCAAGAATTTTTATATTGTTTTCACCGACAATCATAGTTTTAAAAACTATCATACTCTCTCATGAAAAATATATTTCACTTGAAGATAAACCACTTCAAGAATTTCACATTGTCATCATCGACAATGATATGCGTTATCATGAAGAATAAATTTCACTTGAAGTTAAACTACTCCAAGAATTTCACATTGTCTTCGTCGACAATCATAGTTTTAAAAAAAACTATCATACTCCACCAAAAGAAGAGTATGCTTCACTTGAAGCTAAACCACTTCAAGAATATTTACATGTCGAAAACCAGATTGAAACATTATGGTGCAACTTCCTTGTTGGCAGGAATCTCTTCAACCACCAACATAATCTTGCACCTTGTGTAATCTTGATTGTATCAACACATCTTTGACTTAAACTTTCCACAAGTAAAAAAAATATTCCATGAATTTCCTCTAGGCCAAACTGCACATCCAAATTTGTGACTGCAGCTCAACAATTCTTTCATAACACTACCCTTCTTTGATGATGTGGAAGATCAGACAAAACTGCAACCACAGAGCATACTAAGAACACCTATCCCCGAATCGAACCAAAAGCTCTGATATCAGTGTTAGGAAAAACAAATCATAGAGAAAAATGAGGAACACAATAACAACATAAGAGATTAACGTGGAAACTCCAAAACCAGATAAAAAACCACAACCGTTGTCAAATGAGAACCAGAGAATAACACTATGTGAAAATTGTTACAACACATAGGCTATCCTCAACCACCCCAAGACCCCAATACACCCGCACTCTCCAAAGAAAATATTTAACTACCCTCACAACACTCTAAACCAAGAGTATGGGAGAAAATATAAAAAAAGTCAGATACAAGCTTAAAGCGCTTTTGACTAGTGCATATTGGAATGAAGAACTTGAATCCTACATATAACTGATATGCACTAACTTTTGAGAATTATGCATTTCCTTCAAAATTCCTGAAACAACTTTGTTAACTTTTGGAATATTAATTCTTTTGTGACTCAGAGGAAGTAATTTGCCTTATAATTGAAAGAATGACAGAATTTGATACATGCATATAAAATAAACGAGACTGATATGAAATAAATGAGAAATAAGAAATGGAATTAAGTAGAAGGGGCACCACACTCTTTCTAATCCAAGAGAGAATGATAAGCCTATGGATGAGGATCACCACAAGAAAAGGATTTCTTGATACGATCAATTTTGGTCCAATCCAGAACCTAAGAGCAAATACTCTCACTTACATAATGTGTAAACTTGACAAAATTCATTGATCCAAAAAGAAGATACATGCCTCCTTTATATAGGAATGGCTTAAGATGATGAAATAAGTAAAAATTAACTCCTAAGAAAACAAAAGGTTTTCAGCCACTAATTATCATGATAGTGGATTGATTTATTACAAAGAAAGTGCAAAATAAAGAAGAGATAGTGAGGTTCTTGAAAGGGCAGAATAATGGCAATTCTTTATTTACCACTTCTCTTGCAATTTTCGTCCATTATAGTGTGGTTATTGGTATTTCCTTTATTTTTATTTATTTATGCATTATTGGGCCTTTTATCACATGCTTGGATGATAAGAATAAACTTGGGCTCTTTTTCTTCAATCTGGCCCATGCATTCTATTGACTTGATCTTGAAGTGAACTAAAGCATCATTGACTCTTCTTGCACGTGCCCTTGTCATAGGACCTCCTAAGCTTTGCATTGTATCATTTATGTCTTGGATTACGTCCTCATCATTCCCTCCTTCTTGAAAAGAATTCGACCTCGAATTTAGACCATCATCACCTACATCAAAAGGAGATAAATCAGCCACATTAAAAAGTAGTACTTACCCCATACTCACCTGGAAGTTCTATTTTGTAGGCATTGTCATTGATCCTTGAAAGTACTTGAAATGGTGCATCTCCCGTAGGTTGAAGTTTGGACTTCCTTTGTGACGGGAATCTCTCTTTTCTCATATGTATCCAAACCCAATCCTCGGGTTCAAAAATAACTTTCTTTCGCCCTTTGTTTTCACTTTTTGCATAACTTTTATTTTTCTTTTCAATTTGCAATTTTACTTGTTCATGCAATTTTCTCACAAATTCAGCCTTAGCTTTCCCATCTTTATGCTCCAAAATAGATGTGTTAGGAAATGGTAACAAATCAAGAGGTGTTAAAGGATTAAAACCATACACAATCTCGAAAGGTGAATGTTGTGTAGTGCTATGGACAACCCTATTGTAAGCAAACTCTACATGAGGTAACCATTCCTCCCACATTTTTAAATTCTTTTTAAGAACAGCCCTAAGAAGAGTAGAAAGAGTTCTATTTACTACTTCAGTTTGTCCATCTGTTTGGGGATGACAAGTAGTGGAAAATAATAACTTTGTACCCACCTTTCCCCACAAAGTCCTCCAAAAATGGCTTAAGAACTTGGAGTCACGATCAGAGACAATGCTCCTTGGTAAGCCATGTAGGCGCACCACTTCCTTAAAGAACAAATCAGCAGCATGACACACATCATCCACCTTTTTACATGGAATAAAATGTGTCATTTTTGAAAACCTGTCCACAACTACAAAAATAGAATCTTTGTCATTCTTTGTTCTAGGCAGCCCCAAAACAAAGTCCATGGAAATGTCAATCCAAGGAAATTCAGATACAGGCAAAGGAGTATACAAACCATGAGGCATAACTTTTGATTTAGCCTTTTTACACACAATGCATCTTTCACAAAGCTTTTGGACATCAATTTTCATGTGAGGCCAATAAAAATGTTCTTTTAAGAATTCTAGAGTTTTAGAAACCTCAAAATGACCCATTAGTCCTCCCTCATGCACCTCTTTTACAAGTAATTCTCTAATGGAACCTTTAGGCACACATAGTTTTTTTTCTTTAAATAAATAACCATTGTGCCTAAAATACCCATTGAAGGCAGTATGCTCACAAGCTAAAAATTTTGAAGAAAATTCAAGGTCACTTTTATACAAATCTTTAATATGCTCAAGACCAAAAACTTTTGTTTCAAGAGTAGAAAGCAAGACATGTCTTCTTGAGAGTGCATCTGCCACAACATTAGATTTACCTTTCTTATGCTTGATTACATAAGGAAATTGTTCAAGAAACTCAACCCACTTGGCATGCCTCTTATTCAACTTACCTTGTCCCTTCAAATGTTTCAAGGATTCGTGATCACTATGAATGACAAACTCTTTGGGCAGCAAGTAATGTTGCCAAGTTTGTAGGGCTCTCACCAAGGAATACAATTCCTTATCATATGTAGAATAATTAAGGGCAACCCCTTTTAGCTTTTCACTAAAATAAGCAAGTGGATGACCTTCCTGCAACAAAACAGCTCCAATTCCCACATTAGATGCATCACATTCAATTTCAAAAGATTTAGAAAAATTAGGCAATGCAAGAATTGGTGCTTGGGTGAGCTTTTCCTTTAGGGCAGCAAAGGCTTGCTCTTGTTTTTCACCCCATTTAAAACCAACATCCTTTTTAACAATTTCATTGAGGGGTGCTGCCAAGGTACTAAAGTCCTTCGCAAACCTCCTATAAAAACTAGCCAAACCATGAAAGCTTCTTACCTCACTTACATTTTTGGGAGGATGCCACTCTCGAATGGCTTTCACCTTTTCCTCATCAACGTGGACTCCTTTAGAGCTCACAATGAAACCTAAAAAAATCACATGATCAGTGCAAAAGACACATTTTTCTAGGTTGGCATACAATTTTTCATATCTTAGCACTTGCAAAACAACCCTTAAATGAATGCAATGATCATCTAAGTTCTTGCTATAAATCAAAATATCATCAAAATACACAACAACAAACTTACCCAAGAACTCCCTTAACACATGGTTCATTAGTCTCATGAAAGTACTAGGTGCATTAGTTAATCCAAAAGGCATAACCATCCACTCATACAAACCAAATTTTGTTTTAAAAGCAGTTTTCCATTCATCCCCCTCCCTTATTCTAATTTGGTGATATCCACTTTTCAAATCAATTTTAGAAAATAAGCATGCACCAAACAATTCATCAAGCAAATCATCTAGTCTAGGAATAAGATGCCTATATTTAATGGTAATATTGTTAATGGCCCTACAATCAGTGCACATCCTCCAACTACCATCCTTTTTAGGGACTAGAATAATAGGGACAACACAAGGACTTAAACTTTCTCTTACCCATCCTTTACTTATCAATTCAGCAACTTGCCTTTGTATCTCTTGAGTTTGTTGTGGATTGCTTCTATATGCTGGCCTATTAGGCAAAGATGCTCCTGGATTGAGATCAATATGATGTTCAATTCCTCTTATAGGTGGTAAACCACTTGGCACCTCTTTCGGAAACAATTCTTTAAATTCCTGCAAAAGAGACTCAACACAATTTGGCAATTTTTTTTCATTAGAAATAGTGGTTAGCAAAGGCACCTCCTTGCAAAAGAGCAAGTACAAAGGCTGGTGTGACACAATGGCTTTTTTCACATCTTTTTTTTTTGCAATTAAACTTTGTTTCTTTTCTCTTTTATCATTCTTTTTCTTTTCATTCTTTTCTTTTTCTTTTTCTTTTTCTTTTTCTTTTTCTTTTCTTTCTTGATCATATTTTTCTCTCATTTTTCTTTGATCTTCTCTCACCTCACTAGGATTTAACGGTACAAGATTGATCTTTTGATCATGATACATAAAAGAGTACTTATTGGAGTACCCATCATGATTGGCTTTTCTATCAAATTGCCAAGGCCTACCTAATAACAAATGACTAGCTTCCATTGGTACTACATCACACAACACTACATCCTCATATTTTCCAATTTTAAAACAAATCTCAACTTGTTTATTAACAAGCATTTCTACACTTTCATTAAGCCATTGGAGTTTGTAAGGCTTAGGGTGAGGTTTTGTTTCCAATTTTAGTTTAGAAACCAGACGCGTGCTTGCAACATTTGTACAACTTCCTCCATCAATTATTAAAGAACAAACCTTTCCTTGCACAAAGCATCTTGTATGAAAAAGGTTTTCTCTTTGACTTGTATCCTCCTCCTTTACTTGGCTTCCCAACATTCTTCTCACCATGAGTAAATCTCCACTAGGTATTTCTTCTTCAAACTCCTCATCATAATCACCATCCTCCTCTTCAACAATTTCTTCATTTTCTTCCATAAGCATAGTTCTCTTTGTTGGACATTGAGATGCAATGTGTCCTTGGCCTTGACACTTGAAACACTTAACCCTTTTGTTAGTTGAAACACTTGAAGAAGAAGATGTAATAGTTTTACCTTTGTTTTCAATCGTGGCTTCCTTAGATGATGAAGCACCCTCCTTCTTTGTTTTGTCCTTCCAACTTTGAGAATTGAAAGTGGTGGAATTTCTCCTTGCCTGACTCTTTCTTTTGAGTTGTTGTTTCACTTTGATAGCTTGGTGTACCAATTCATCCATTTCAACATAGTGATGAAGTTCCACTATGTCACTAATGTCATGATTTAGACCATGGAGAAACCTAGCCATAGTTGCTTCATCGTCCTCCTCTACATTAGCTCTAATTTTGAGAACTTCCATCTCCTTGAAATATTCTTCAACACTTTTAGAACCTTGAGTGAGTCTTTGCAATTTGTTGTGCAATTCCCTATGATAATAGGAAGGAATAAACCTTCTCCTCATGATTCTTTTCATCTCTTCCCAAGTATCAATTGGTCGTTCTGCATACCTCCTTCTATCTTTGGTCAATTGATCCCACCAAACTAAGGCATACTCCTTGAACTCAATAGAAGCAACCTGCACTTTTTCAAGATTAGAATAATTGTGGCAATTACAAATTTGTTCAAGTTTAGTCTCCCATTCTAGATATGCCTCCGGGTCACTCTTCCCAACAAAAGATGGAACTTTAATTTTTATGCCCCTCAAATTATCTCTCCCTTGTCTCCTTCTACGTCTTCTTTCCTCCTCATCACCACTACCATCATTAGAATTTTGGGGCCTCCTTTCCAACTCATCAATTCTTTGTTGAAGTTGTTCACCTTGTTCTCTTAACAATCTTTCAAAATTGTCACGCATGGATGCGATCTGAATAGTTAAAGCTGCTGTTCTAGGTGAAAGTGGACTAGACATACTTGTGAAATATTTGTGAAATTAGGAACAAGTGTTTTAAAAATGGACCTCACCACTCTACTCACGTGTTTACACTCAATCACTCGTGTTTCACTCAATTTTTTTTTGGCTTTTTTTAATAATAAAAAATACTCTGCCTTTTACCACTCAATTTGCTCTTTTAGTTCTTTAGAGAAACCAAAATTAATTCAACACAAAGAAATCAATTTCAGATGATAATCAACACACAAAAACTTAAAAAACCAGCAACAAAAAAAAAGACTCTAAAACAAAGGAAACCAGGAGAATTTTAAGAGTGTGGCAAGAATTTTTTTTTTTTTTTGAATCACAATCTTTAACAATCAGATCCCTTTTTTTTTCAATTTTTTTTATACCTTTTTTTTTCGAATTTTTTTTTATACCCTTTTTTTTTCGATTTTTTTTATACCCTTTTTTTCGAATTTTTTTTATAATGATAAATGGATAATAATGAAGAACAAGAATATAGATAATTTACCACATTTCGGCCCTTTTTTTTTGGAATATGCTCTGATACCACTTGATATGCACTAACTTTTGAGAATTATGCATTTCCTTCAAAATTCCTGAAACAACTTTGTTAATTTTTGGAATATTAATTCTTTTGTGACTCAGAGGAAGTAATCTGCCTTATAATTGAAAGAATGACAGAATTTGATACATGCATATAAAATAAACGAGACTGATATGAAATAAATGAGAAATAAGAAATGGAATTAAGTAGAAGGGGCACCACACTCTTTCTAATCCAAGAGAGAATGATAAGCCTATGGATGAGGATCACCACAAGAAAAGGATTTCTTGATACGATCAATTTTGGTCCAATCCAGAACCTAAGAGCAAATACTCTCACTTACACAATGTGTAAACTTGACAAAATTCATTGATCCAAAAAGAAGATACATGCCTCCTTTATATAGGAATGACTTAAGATGATGAAATAAGTAAAAATTAACTCCTAAGAAAACAAAAGGTTTTCAGCCACTAATTATCATGATAGTGGGTTGATTTATTACAAAGAAAGTGCAAAATAAAGAAGAGATAGTGGGGTTCTTGAAAGGGCAGAATAATGGCAATTCTTTATTTACCACTTCTCTTGCAATTTTCGTCCATTATAATGTGGTTATTGGTATTTCCTTTATTTTTATTTATTTATGCATTATTGGGCCTTTTATCACATGCTTGGATGATAAGAATAAACTTGGGCTCTTTTTCTTCAATCTGGCCCATGCATTCTATTGACTTGATCATGAAGTGAACTAAAGCATCATTGACTCTTCTTGCACGTGCCCTTGTCATAGGACCTCCTAAGCTTTGCATTGTATCATTTATGTCTTGGATTATGTCCTCATCAATAACTTTGGACTCTCTCATCCTTCATAAAACTAAGCGATGTGGGACTTCAAATAACTCGTATCCTATATATAGCCTTTGACTCTCTCTTCATTCAAAAAACTAAGCAATGTGGGACTTCTTTAACATGTATATTTTTAACCAACCCCAACAATTTCCACCTTGATTGAAAATAGTACATAAGATTTCATTGTCTTTACCGACAATCATACTCCACCATAAAGAGTATCAACATGTATATTTTCAATCAACCCCAACAAAAAGGATCTTCTTACATATATTCAACAATTAATTTACGGTTAAATAGGGCCTCTTTAAAATAATTCACACCTTAACTAGAGCTAAAATCAAATTCTTACACACGACCTCTTAAAAATTTGAGACAACTCTATACTCTGGTGTGACAGGGAAAATCTAGGAAGGAAAAAAATAGGCATTAAAGCAATACAAAAATCCCTACAAAAACATATACGCCAGGATACTATAAGACCCCAATTCTGACCCTAAGATCCCTCATGCCATCTCATCAATTTGCATTGGCATTGGGATCACACCTTGGTATCCTCCTCATCCCTCATTCATTGGGTTTGCATTAGGAGAGATCACCAAGAACATTTTTGATTGTATCATACTTTGTTTTTATTCACTAACTAAAATACCAAAAATATGTCTAGTATAGTTTCATTTCTTTTGTAGGTAGTGTGTGCATCCACATGTGCCTCATCAAGATCACATCTAGGGTTTGAGACCCCCAGTGCAAGAGATTAATCAAAGAAAGGTTCAAATTGGTTCTAAACATCTTATATCGATCCCCATGTTCTTTATTTGTCATTTTGATCAAGATTTCATCAAGAGTTTGAAGCTTGTTTGTCAAGGAAGCCCTAGTTCATCTGGGTATCTTGTGAGCCTTCCTTAGAAAGTTTCTTCAACAAATCGGTCAATATTATCAAGGGATACTCCATTTTACTTCATCATAAGTATATATGATCCTCCATGAGCCCTAAAGATTAAAATAACTTCAAGTTTGCAAGTTGGTTCAAGGAGGTTGATCAGAAAAGTCAACTGGTCAAATCTAGGGTTCCCTAGATTCTATATCCTACAATTTTTATCATATGAAGATAATTACAAGAGTAAAGTTACTCTTTATACATTCCAAACAAATTTCATGTTGGCATTAAGAGCTAATTTTGCTTGGAAAGTCATTTTTTATGGTGAAATATTATATGTCATTTTGTTTGTGCCCTAGATAGAAGGCCAACTTTTAAGAACCATAACTTGCTCAATTTTTATGATATGAAGATCATCCAAGTTTCATGATAAATTTCAAGATGTATTATACAACTTTTATGATTTGACAAAGGTCAAATTCCACTTGCAAGGGCATGTTCCAAGAGGAAACATTATAGGTCATTTTGGGCCATCACCATTGAACAAGCAATTTTCCCCAACTTCTAAAATCCATAACTCCATCCTTATAAATCAAAATGGTGTCAAATTTGTGACTATACTTAAGAGTATTGAAAGAGATACAACTTTTAAGAAAAAACCAAAGTCATTTGAAGCTCATAGCAAAAGTTATTCAAGGTGGAAAAATGGGCCATTTGACTTTTAACTTAGAAAATTTTCAACTATGTTTGATTTCTCCAATTTCCACACCAAAATTAATCATGATAAAATTTCCAATTGGAAAATGTTTCAACATAAAAGTTGTTCCCCTTCATTCTAGCTTTCCAAAGAGTCTAAGATCATGTCATTTGGATTGAATTTGAGGGACTTGCGCATGGGTGCATTGCATGGCCCTATTTGGAAACTTTTGTACTCAATTTTCAACCAACATTGCATGGCTTCATTAAGTGATTTCAGCATCAAATGTGCACGAACTTGGACCTTTTGCAATCATCATTTGGGCCTTAATGCATGCCCATGCACCCATGCACACAAGTTACTATTTTTGACAAAGTTTTTGAAATGGTGTGAATAACACTTTGCCATGCCTATACATTGATCTCATTGGCCTAAGAATTGAGGAGGAGCCTTTCCCAAGCTTTGATCATTAATCCAAACCCCATTGATAGAGTACCTTGAAGGTTTCAATTGAAATCAAGTTTTGATTCTCATTCTGTTTTGGAACTAAAACTCCAAGGATTCAAAGCCTTTTGGATCCAAATCACCTCCTGCAAGCAAGAGGAAGCAAGACCAACACCATTTGCACTGAGATCTAGCTCAGAATTCTTCACCCGAAGGTGAACTTTCTTGAACTTCAAGTCTTCGATTCTCCCTCAATTTTCCATAATTTCACTTGATTTTTGGTTGGCTAAAGTCCTACCAATGTAGGCAACAAGATTGAGTTTCTTTGAGGTCAAATCGAAGAAACTCAATTCGTCCACCTCATTTTTCCACACATCTCTTTGTATAGTGAGAATTGGAAGAAGTGGAGGTCTAATTCGTGCTCCCCTTAATTTTCTCTTTAAAACCATGTGTGGATCTTTCATTTTGGTGAAGTTTTTGGTCGGACCTGTCCGGTGAGGATCACCGGAGCTAGGGCTCCGGTGGTGCAGTGGAGTGATCCAGGCCATCTGATCTGGTACATAACTTCTAATCTTGGCCCTTGGTTCTAATTACCTCATTTGCAACGTGTTGACTGATGACTACCATGAAACGCACGCGCGTGGTCATCAGATCTACCACCTCAATTAATTAGGGAAATCTGGTGGCCCTCGTTTTTTCTATTTTCTTTTATTTTATGATTAATATTTTAAATAGCTCACTTTTGTTAAATTCATAATAATTTCAATTTTGACCCTAAAAATATGGGACTTTCACAAAAAATATTTAAATAATTTACTCTTCCATATTTTGAATTAAAATCATACTTTGGATTAGATTTGATATTTTTTGTGAATTTAATAGTTTTTGACTTGTTTTTAATTATTTTTAAATACTTATGACTTTCCAAAAATTCTTAAATTTTTTGTCTAAGGTTCTTTGACCTTGTTGGACCTAGGATAAATCCCTTGGCCATTTATTTGGTGATTTGAAGGGATTTGAGGTTTTTCCCATTTAAAAATGCATTTTTATTCATTTTAATTGATTAATTATTTAAAAATTATGTTGAGCCGTTTGGTTGACCTTGTGTTGTTTCATCTTCTGTTTGGCCTTGATCATGGTTGATTTGAACTTCCGTTTGATCAATACTATTGGATTTAGGGGGTTGATGAAGTGTGAACTTCATCCCTCAAAATGAATGGATATTATTGATCAGATGAAATTTCTCCCTTGATCAATTTGGGATTTCATTTTCTACTTCACTTCATCTCTACATCTTCATCCCTCTTCTTCCCTAATCCTCATTGACCAATGACTTCTCAAATAATCAAATGCTAGTTGATTCATCAATGACATTGTGTCAAATGAATCAACATGAGCTTAATTGAGATAGGTCCATCCCATTTTATTTTTTGTGTGTGGTATGCTTTAGGAGTTTGGTTATTTGTACCATATCTCTAGCATGCATTAACATCAATATTTTATTTCCCGACCTCAGATAGTTGTGACTTCTACATAAGTCCAATTACGATTGCTTAACATTGAGTTAAATTTTGTCCCAAAGGCATAGCATTCTTATAAGTGAGATTGCAAGTCTCACATTCCTCATGGTATTGTATGAAGACTTAACCTTTTTTCCATTTGTGAGAGCTAGTGGCATACTTATTGATTTATCCAAGTTGGAGCCCTTCTCATAAATGATGTCTTGGTTCATGTCTTCATGCTTGTGAGTGGATGATTGCGTGTTCTCCAAAGAATGACTTAAACAATGGATTCCTTCACTAACATTTATTTATTATTGCTTTATCTTTAATATCATTTACTTAGTGCAATTTAAAATTTGGTACCTTTATCATTAATTTCCATTTACATTTCATGCAAGATGTTTATGTTTCATTCATTTTTACTTTGCTCACTTGAGCCATATCTTTGTGCTTTTTGTGGTCTTAGGACCTTAAAATACCTAATAATAACAAAAACCCTAAAAAAATATGTTGGTGGACTGCAAGACCTCTGCCCTCGACTTGATATGAACTTTTGGACTTAGAATAGGTAACATAACTATGCTTTGAAGAACTTGACCAATGCCATTATTTGAGACTGAGTTATCTTGGCCAATGCCATTCATCAGAGACAAGCTTAGAGAGCCCCCATTGGTTTATCTATTATTTTGTCCCTGTGCTTAAGTTGTTATCTTGATGTTATTATTCATATCTGATGATTGTTTCTATGAGTTTTCCACAAGGAATATTTCATCTGATACATTTGAAGACACTGAAGACTACTTGCTTTTGGAGTGCTTGCTTGGATGTTGGCTATCTTTATTTGATGTCATTTGATATTCATATTAATTTCTTGGATGGTTATGCTTGTTGCTTTCTCAATAGTCCAAAGTAAATGGGTTTCTATCTGACATTCTTGTATTGTGGATTGCATCCCATTGGTCAGATCTTTTCAACTCTAAAATTTTAAAATTTTGTCTAAGATAGTCTCTTCATCTCCTCCCACTTCTTTAATTTCAAAATCTCTCCCTCATTTTAAAACCTTCTTTGTTTGTATTTTCAACTTAGACTTGTTTTAATGAGTAGAAACCTTGGCCTTATGCCATTGATTTTTAAAACTTTGGTTTTCTTAATCAAACTTGTAAATCGAACTTAATCATATTGACCTTATTTTCAAAAAGACAAAAAGAACTAACAACCTCATCTAATTCTTTTGGAAATTTTGTGTCTTTTTCTTTTAACTTTTTCAAAAGAGGGCATTTGGATTTGAGTTATCTTTGGTTGAGATATAATTCTCCCATTTCATGATATATTGATTATAAGTCTTTCCATTTGTAAGGAGTTAGTGGCATACGTGTTGATTGAATCCAAGTTGGAGCTTTCCCTCTTAAATGTTGTAAAGCTTTCATTATCGGTGTATGTTTGGTTGAGTATTCTCCCATTGATAACAAAATATCTTTTAGCTTTTGTTAAAACCAATCCACCAATTTCTTTGAAATTTCTACCACGAACTACGGGGTTTTGATCCCTCATTTTTTATGTTAGTACGTAGGTATAAGACCAAAGGTCTTGTCAAACACAAAAAATATAATTAAATGAATTCTTTTTCTCACCCCCATTCTATTTGTTAGCAAACATCATTTCCAACTAAAACACTTGCATACAAAAAAGGGCTCCCTAGGAGTACCTAGGATACTTTGGATGCTAATACCTTCCCTCTGTGTAACTAACCCCCTTACCTGTAATCTCTGACATTTTATTAGTTTTGATTTGAAAACTTCTTATCTTTGGGTTTTGTTCGTACTTTTCCCTTTTCCTTTGGAAACAATAAAAGCGCGATGGAGACTCTGGTTTTATTAATGTTGAGTTAACCAATAACTGAATAATCATGAATTTACCACTACAGAAATAAAGTGGCGACTCTGCCGAGGAGTAGTCCTTAGTGGGTTTAGCCTACTTTTTTTGTGTGTATTATATTTGTTGATTATTGATGTTCGCGTATTTGTATACATTGTATGTGTGATACTCTTTGTCTGTTATGCTTGGTGATCTCTGAGTGGTGAGATAAGTTCTAACCCGAGCTTGAGTGCATTTAAGATATGAGGATGGTATAGTCATGTTCGACTCGTGTGGAGTAGTCCTTAATGAGTTGTCTTGATATCCATCTACTCAGTGGAGACCCCCTTGGAATTACTAATGTCACACGAGTAAGTCATGGATAGACATTACTTTTTCCGACCTGGGAGTCTGAGAAACTGAGGACCGTAGAACATTTAACCCAACTTGGCCTATCTAGAACGTAGTGCGGAGACTGTTCAAGTGTAGACTTGATAACAGTTGTTATGTGATACTACACTCAGACAAGTTTCTCTTGAGTATACCATGGGTTGATGAGTCAGTCATCCTAACCTATAGTATCCGATGAATGGGATCACGACTCTGGGAACTTCTTAGAACATGCTCTGCAGGTTTTTATCCTTACTACACTCCTTTGGGGTGGTTCTTAACCTGACTCCATGCTCGTGACTCACAACAAACCCTTTGATTCTCGATTAATCTGATCGGTTATCATCAATGTCAATGGAACTTGGGTTTTGATAAGGTGGAAACCATAATCCACCAAAATGGATGATTGATCTTGATGATGACTTAATCTATCCCTTGACCTTTGTTTGTGTTTACCTTGTATGTGATCCCTTATGTGTGATTGTTGCATTCATGCATTCATTCTCATCATAACATTCATGACAATAATAATTCTCAAGGAACTAAGGTCATATTTGCAAATATTTTCAGACCATGGATTATGGACGAAGGAACACTAAGAAATACAGTTTCAGATCTCCGGACTTGAAATAGTTAAGGAAGCTATCATCCTTTGTAGTTGATCCCTTAGATTTCAAGCAACATCATGGGAAGCTTCTATCTGTGTTGTCTACTGAAGTTGTGGAAGGACTCCTGAATGTCTTGGTCCAGTTCTATGATCCTCTTTCTCGGTGCTTCACTTTTCCTGATTATCATCTTGTGCCCATGTTGGAAGAGTATGCCTATCTCTTAGGCATACCCGTGTCTAACAAGGTTCCCTTCAGTGGATTAGAAGAGGTTCTGAGGTCTCAAGTCATTGCCGAGGCTCTTCATTTGAAGAAATCCAAGTTTGAGGCTAATATAATGAAGAAAGGAGGGATTCTAGGGTTGACTTCTGATTTTCTCATTGGTAGAGCTATTGATTTTGCTCAAGCTAGTAGCATGGACACTTTTGAAGCCATCTTTGTCTTGCTCATCTTTAGGTTGGCTTTGTTCCTTAACATTGATAGCTTCGTTGATGTTAATGCAATTAGGATATTCTTGATTGGGAATCATGTTCCAACTTTGTTGGGTGACACATATTTCTCTCCGCATTTAAGGAATTCTAAGGGTGGTGGAACCTTTGTGTGTTGTGTTTCTCTTCTATACAAGTGGTTTATTTCGCACTTGCCTCAGACACCAGTCTTCTTCGAGACAAAAACAATGTCTATTATGGTCTCAGAGACTTATGTCTCTCACTAATGATGATATTATTTGGTATGATTCTTCTTTGGATGGCTTAGATATTATTGACAGTTGCGGTGAATTATCTAATATGCCTCTCACTGGTACACAAGGAGGAATCAACTACAACCTTGCTTTGGCCCATCGTCAGCTTGGGTTCCCCTTGAAAGACAAACCTAATAACGTTCAGTTAGAAGGCCTGTTCTATCAAGAGGGTAAAGATCCCCAAAATTTGAAGAATATAATGGTGCATGATTGGCATAATATTAATAGGAAGGGAATAGCCTAGCTTAGTCCATGCAATTGTGTAGCTTATGAAGTTTACACTACTTGGGTGAAGAAGAGAGCTTTCGAGCTTAAGATGTTGTACACCTGCGAAAGACCTATGTCTATGGTTATGGATGAGCCATCAACCTTCCCTAACCAAGATGTAGAGGAGTTGGAATATACACTCTCAAATATGAAGTAAGAGAGATACCATTGGGAAGAGAGGTTCCATGCCTTGAACCAAAAGCATGTGGTGTTGCAACTTAAGTCAAAAGACAAGGATGCACTCATTGAGGTTCTTGAAGAGTGTGAAGTGAAGAGATAGAGATAGCCAGAGGATTTATTTTCCTATAGTATTCCCGAGCCTTCCGGTGCTTGGAAGAATATTGTTGATCATCTCGTCCTCGAGAAAGATCAGATGCAGACAACTTTTGAGTCAGATATCAGACGCATCCGAAGGAAATACACTCCCTTGGCCAGTTCAGCCGATTTAGTTGCTAGGGATCCTTAGGATGATATTTTCCTTTTCTCTTGTATTTATACTTTTTGGTTTCTGAAATTGTACTCAGTGTAATCCTTCCAAATTTATATGAATAAAAGGATATTTTATGGTCAAATTGTTCTTCTTATTATTAAGTGAAATATTTGCAAATAAGACTTTGCCAAATGCCAAAAGAAGAAAAGTTTTATAAGTTAAAATAAATTAAGAATGAATACTAAATAAAATTTAAAAGAATAATTAAAGAAGAAATAAAAATAAAAATATTTGTGGGTTGCCTCCCACGAAGCGCTTTGTTTAATGTTGCAAGCTCGACATAAAAACTATCAAATATAATCTATAAATTCTGGAGGCATTACGTCTAAGTGCAGGACTTGCGAATCTTCATTGTTCTCTGCATAGTGATAATGTTTTAGACGTTGCCCGTTTACGATAAATGGTTCCATAGATTTGCCTTTAATTTCCACAGCTCCACTAAGGAAAACATTAGTAACTTGGAAAGGGCCTGACCATCTAGATCGTAGTTTTCCCGGGAATAACTTAAGCCTAGAGTTGAACAAAAGGACTATATCGCCTTGTTTGAAGATTTTTCTGGATATACGTTTGTCATGCCATTTTTTCGTTCTTTCTTTGTAGATTCTGGCATTTTCGTAGGCGTCTTGTCGAAGTTCCTCTAATTCGTTTATGTCAAGAATTCGCTTTTCACCAGCGGACTTATAGTTTAAATTTAGATTTTTAATAGCCCAGTAGGCTTTATGTTCTAATTCTACCGGGAGGTGGCAAGATTTTCCATAAATAAGCTTAAATGGGGTTGTCCCTATGGGAGTTTTGTAAGCGGTTCGATATGCCCATAAAGCTTCCGGTAGTTTCGATGACCAGTCTTTCCTTGAGGTGGCGACTGTTTTTTCCAATATTTGTTTGATTTCTCTGTTAGACACCTCCACTTGTCCACTAGTTTGAGGATGGTAAGGTGTCGCTACTCTATGTCTTACACCATACTTAAACAGTAGTTTTTCGAGTATCTTAGATATGAAATGCGATCCACCATCACTGACTACTATTCTTGGGACACCAAATCTCGGAAATATTATATTCTTAAAGAGTCTAGTTACTACTCGTGTGTCGTTTGTTGGAGAAGCTATAGCTTCAATCCATTTTGATACGTAGTCAACCGCTACGAGTATGTACTTGTTACCGAAAGAAGGTGGAAAAGGTCCCATGAAATCTATTCCCCACACGTCGAAAATCTCTACTTCCAAAATGCCCTTTTGTGGCATCTCGTCACGTCTAGATATGTTTCCTGTGCGTTGACATCTATCACATTTCTTGATAGCCGCATGCACATCCTTCCATATGTTTGGCCAATAAAGACCGGCTTGTAGGATTTTGGAGCAGGTCTTGGATGTACTTGCATGTCCACCATAAGGAGCGGAGTGACAGTGTTGGATTATATTTTTTATCTCTTGTCGCACCTCGTAAAAAATGGGGATACGACTTCAAAGCGAAGCGCGATCGCACGCTCGCAATGATGGACTGAACAGAGTCGCCACCGAACTTTATTTATTCCTAAAAAGGAAAGGGGAAATATCGATAAAACCCAAGACAAAAGAAAGGATAAGATATGGTCATCGCAACCAATATCAGGGTTCGGGAGTCGATTACGCAAGGGGAAGGTATTAGCACCCCTCACGTCCGTTGTACTCAACGGGAACCATTAGGTCAGTTGTGTGCATTAGTGTTAGTTAAAATATTAGGCTTTTCGAATTATTAGGTGAGAAAGAAAGAATAGAAGAGAGAAGAAATGTTTTTGGATTTTTAACGAAGGACTAAACCTAAGTTTTTTTATTAGTGGGCCTGACAAGATTTACAAATCCTGCTCCTACGTATCTCAAAAGAGAAATCAAGGCTTACGTAGTTCTGGGTAGAAAAATGTTTGTTTGTTGGTCGATTTTAGCGAAAGCTATACTGTATTAATCGACGAAAACATTGTTTTACCCAAAACAGATGAGGAGTGGACGCATACCACACATCGAACGGATTTATAAATCTACATTCGGAAAAGCGTCACTTATCTCGACTCAACAATCGTGGCCGAAACATTGTTTTGTATCACTTAAGACAAGGTACCTTTCGTTTATGAAAAAGGTTTTCGATTAATCGCACGGCGGCAAAAAAAAGAGTTTGATTGGTTGGATGTATTTTGAGTGATGGCGAGAGCTTGGATGAGCGAGATATACATCTCGAATCCTAGTCTCAGGAGTACACGGTATACACCATGTTCCATTTCCATCTTTATTGAAAAAGTATTAAGGTAGGAATTAGGTATTTTGAAGTTTGAAAGACGAGTACTTGTGACCTACAAGCTCTTACAGCTTGGGTCTAATACTCGGGACTACGTCTGGACATTCCACCCAGGCAGTCTGTTTCTTTCCAATATTGCTAAGAAAATGATTCGAATATTTATGAATGTTTTGGAGGGAAGAAGAATATTTATGGCTTGCAAGCTCTTACAGCTTGAGCCTAATATTCGGGATTACAACTGGATATTCCCTCCAGGTAATCTTTTTCTTCCAACTTTATTAAGAAGATGATTTTTGAATATTAAAGTGTTAAAGAGAAGACGAATATTAATGGCTTGCAAGCTCTTACAGCTTGAGCCTAATATTCGGGATTACGACTGGACATTCCATCCAGGTAACCTTTTTCTTCATGTTTTATTTAGAAGGTGATTTGGGATATTTACGGATATTTTGGCGAGAAGACGAATATTTATGACTTACAAGCTCTTACAGCTTGAGCCTAATATTCGGGATTACAACTGGATATTCCCTCCAGGTAATCTTTTTCTTCCAACTTTATTAAGAAGATGGTTTGAGATATTTACAGGTGTTTTGGAGAGAAGACGAATATTTATGGCTTGCAAGCTCTTACAGCTTGAGCCTAATATTCGGGATTACGACTGGACATTCCATCCAGGTAACCTTTTTCTTCCAACTTTATTAAGAAAATGATTTTGAATATTGGAGTGTTAAAGAGAAGACGAATATTTATGGCTTGCAAGCTCTTACAGCTTGAGCCTAATATTCGGGATTATAACTGGATATTCCCTCCAGGATAATCTTTTTCTTTCACGCTTTATTTAGAAAATGATTTGAATATTAAATTAAAACAATTAAAGTACCGAGGTTTGAAATTATTAAAAGTTAAGTTGATGTTGCTTAAGAGCTCATTGTAAGAAGGCCCAAGAGTAAGCCAAGTGAGGTTGATGGCGATGCTTAAAAAGCAATCGACTTACAAGGGTGTGGAAATGGGGCTCGACATTGAATCGAGAATTTAGTGATATCTATCATTATTTTTTGAATGGTTTTTCTTTCTTTTTATCAATGAAATTGAGATGATTTATCATGATTTAAACATACCTCACACATAAAAATTTATATTTCACATAAATCCCAAAGAAAGAATAATCACTTAAGTTATATTAAAAATAAAATAATAAAAATGAATAAACAATAGAAACATGTTAGTAGTAAGACTATTTAATTAAATGTGAGAATTGAAGGAAAGTAATTATATATATGTGAGAATTGAGGGAAAAGATGGGACAGTAAAAAAATATTGAAGAAAACCCCACACAACACAACTGGGTATCGAACCCAGGACCAAAGGGTAGCTAAGCTAGCTCCATTTCCACCAGGCCATGACTAACTTACTGTTAGACTTGCAGTGGCCCAAATATATAAACAACAAAATAAAATAAATAGATAAAAAAAAAACAAATAACAAAAGGCCGGCATGGGCCGAGCATTTGGGCTTGGGTCGAAGGAGTCCCACTCCGGGAGTGGCCCCAAATGAATAGGAGAAACCCAACAGTCACCCTAGCCGCATGGCTGTTGGGTGACGGAACAAAAGCAATGAAGACCCTTAATGCCAGCTGTCGGCGTAATTAATGGAGGGTAGGCAATGAAAAAACGAAATGTCAGCAATAGCATTGGTGGTGTCAATTCCCAGACACGGTTCTTCTTCCCAACAAAGGGAATATTTTATTTGCTTTAATCATCAAAAAACAAAAAAAACGTTAATAGTATTTATTACTATCCTTTAAAAAGAACAACGTAACACAGTTGAAGAGAAATGCCTCTTCTCTCAAGCCGTGGTAGACGGTCACAGAGAAATATCAGAACAGAAGGTGGAACAAGCAACAACAAACTAAGCCAAAGCAGTGAAGAGGACAATGGTGAAGCGTGAATCCAAGTGAAAAGAAAGCAAGAAGATCAACCCAAAGGGGAACCGATATTTACCTGATCGACGGTGATTGAATTGGTCGTGTTGGATCCTCTTTCAGAATGCTCTCTCTTCCGGCGAATCCACTTCGGTGTGCGTTGGATCGTCCGCTTGGGTGTCAGTAGGGTTCTTAAAAGCAGCGTCGAAATGAAGCCCTGGTGTTCCTTCCAAAAATGTCGGCTCTAGGTTATCTCGCTCCCTTCTTTTTAGCTTTAGGTCTTTGCCATTTTTCCGTCGAAAGAAAAGCTTTAGGGTTTTTACTCTTGAACAGTAGCCGCTCTCCTCTCCCGGTTCTTTTGTTTTTCACCGCTCTCTCCTCTTATACTCATCTGGTTAGGGTTTTTGATTCAGCTTATGGAGATTAAAAGGGCATGCTCTTGGGAGTGCTTTAAGGTACTCAGCTTGTTTGCCTCAATTTGGCGTTTGATCTAGAAATGGTAATATGAACCACGTACTTTCCTCTTGAATTTGTCTTAATTCCTCTTTTGGGTTGTTTGTGAAATTTTACCGCCGGTGAGAAAGGTTTCACCACTGTGAACCTGTTTAGACGAAAATAGGACTTATTTCTTCTTTTTTCTTTCTTCGAAATTCATACTGATTTGTGTGTTGTTGTTGTATTCTTTTTTATTTGATAGGTTTGGCAATGGAAGATTTGATGCGTTGATTGCTGTGGTGTATCATCTGACTTTGAGGACCGATTCAGGACCTCTACTTGCTCCCTCGGAGTTTTTTCTGAATAATAAATTCTTTTAGGAACTGGAGGGGGATGAAGAGAACTCAAATCAATTGCATTGGAGTGGGAATCAACATAATTAGGAGCAAATGAACTGCTAGATGTAGAAGAAACATCTTTACAATCCTGGTGCTGAACTTTTTTGTGCAAGGGAATGAAGGTAGATGCCCTCAAAGGATTAGATGAAGCTGGTGCCAGAGTATGCCTCCACTTTTGAGCTAGCCATGTAAAATGTTACATCAATAATAAACTCTTATATTCACTTGTATTTAACAGATAACAGCAAACATGGAGAGCCAGCTGCTAGAATTTGAGGAATCTGTCGTTGATAAAGCAAAAGCCAAAGAGGAGTTGGGATTGCCTGTTGACTCTAGGGAGTATGGCATTGTTGCGCGGGTAATAGATATACACTTATTGGTTCGATGATGAATCTCTTGCAATAACATTTGAATTGTTTTAATACATGCTGATCACAATTGTTATGGAATTTGAAATGCTACTATTTTTGCAGATACTGAGGGATCTGGATGTTCAATCTATGAAGTTGATGACTAACAATCCATCCAAATATATTGGTCTCAAGGGTTATGGTTTATGTTTGCTGTAATGACAATGCCGACATTCACTTACGGTAATTTGAGTGATTCCATTTGGCTTGCTGTTGTTATGCTACGTTTTTCTGTCATGGAAGTTTCGCAAGTAATTTTGATGTAGGACTAGTTTTGGTGCAGGATTGATTAGATAGCAGCTTGTTGTTTTGGACTTACCATCTGTGGTTCCGTTGCAGCTGATGGTGGTGTCTTGAACTTGAAGAAACCAAAACTTGAAGGTGAATCATCATCAACATCTATGGATAACATGATGTCCGGCTGCAGGAAGTGCGACGGCATAACCCCACAACGATGTGATAGCCTTGCAAACCGACACCATGACAGGTTCGGAACTGAGCTTCCAAACTCATTTAATCAGGCTGTTGATGCCGATTCAACGAAGCCCACCAACCAAAACTCCTGAATACGAGACCTTAGATATTGAACCCAACCTGGAAAATGTACCATGGGTAGCAAAGGATAATGTAGAGAAAACAAATTGCATTTCTTGAGATATATAGAAATGGTGACTCATAGGCGAAGTATAAAATAATGTTTTTTTTCGAGAAAGTTTTGCAATTGTGAAAATTGGTTGGCTGTGGATTTCCTCTTTTACGTAGTATATGCACACCTTCGGTTTATGCTTACTGTACCTGCAGTTGGCAACTTGTATTTATTTCATGCATTTGTAATATGTTGTTCTTTTCCATGGAAACCTTTTGATAATGCCACGAGTTCCTATCATTTCTAGAAGAATTTTTTCTACTAAGTGTCCACACCAATGAGGCTCTTGAAGATTTACTTGACAACCCAGCAACTTTATGTGACCGCCTCTTGGTAAACCTCAGGGTGCAAAGTACTCTACTAGCTTCTTGAACGTCAGAATTCCCAATGTTATTGGGCATTGCAACCGTGTGGTTTTCAAACGTATTCCTAGCCAATTGATTTTTTCTTTTGAAATAGCTATCAGAGAAGGCTGCTTGGCATTTGTCATCAGTAGAGACAATCAGAACTCGAAGTAGCAACCAAATGATTTGTTTTAGGCTTTACATCAACTATTCTTTTTGAGTTCAAAGAAGAAATATTTCCATCATTTGCTTTAGCTTGACACCCCCGATTGCTAAATGGATCAGTTTGGTTATAAAAATGGATGTGGATTTTTTAGGAATAATCCAATATTAGTTTGAATATCAATTTAATTAATAATAACAAATCAGCAAAAAA
Organism: Lathyrus oleraceus; assembly: GCF_024323335.1. NCBI lineage: Eukaryota > Viridiplantae > Streptophyta > Magnoliopsida > Fabales > Fabaceae > Lathyrus > Lathyrus oleraceus. The sequence goes on from NC_066579.1 coordinate 226,312,104, forward strand.
CCAAATTAAAAACAAATTAATCTATAATTCATTTAAAATCACTTGGATATCAACTCTAACATTCATTTGGAAATTAAAATCGATTAGAGTTTGAATCATTAGTAAAATAAACAATTAAGATTAAATTGACAATTGGAATTAAACTTAATTCGAAATTAAAATCAAATTGAAAAAATAAAAAATAAAAAAAATAAGATATTAAAATCCATTTTATAATCAAAAGCACCATGATCAAAGAGGCATAGACAATGATCAAGGTGTAACAAAAATATGGATTTGGGAATGAATGTATGCAAATGAACTTTAGGCCAAGTGCCAAACAAAAATAAAAAATTCAGGACCAAAATCGGGATATGACAGTTGCCCCTATTTAAGCGTCTTCTACTAGAGAATATGAAGCAGGATGTTCTTCATATGATCATAGTGGGAGATGGTTAAATACTAAGAAGACCTGGATTTTGATCTTGAATCCCTATGACATGGTGTGATATGATATGATATGATATGACATGATATGATATGCATGGATGCATGATTTTTTTTTATCTTCTTCCCTGCTAGGGATATGGTGGATCCTTGACAGGAGATGCTACTAGACAGACCAATATGTGGGGAATACTGATGATCCACAGGGAGACAGACAAATGGTAAGAAACAACTTGCTGGGGAAACAATCCTGCTGGAGAATCAGACGCACACTGGGGAGTATTCAAAGTGAGATTTGATAAACGACACTTAGAATACGAGGGATTTCGGTAGTAAGTTCACACATGACTTACTAAACCCGAATAAGAAAAAAATGTCACAGCAGGTTCAGATATGACCTGACAATACTGGAATAAAACACGACAAGACAGGTTCACATATGACCTGGCAATGTTGGGGGATATCAAGAAATTCTGACAGCAGGTTCAGATATGACCTAACAAACTCAGAGAAGAAAACAAGAAGGGCTTATCAACAGGTTCATATATGACCTGATAATACTGGAATAAAAGTTCAAAAACAGGTTCAGATATGACCTGACAACACTGAAACAAATCAAAGAAAAAGACTCTTCAGAGCAGATTCAGATATGACCTGACACTGGAATAAAGTTCAACAAAAGGTTCAGATATGACCTGACAATGGATTAAAGTTCAATAACAAGTTCATATATGACCTGAATAGGATTGAACGACAGGTTCATATATGACCTGACAATGGATAAAAGTTCAATAACAGATTCACATATGACCTGAATAGGATTGAACAAACAGAGAGAAACAAATCTCCAGAACAGGTTCAAGTATGACCTGATACCGGAATAAGGGTTCAACAGCAGGTTCATATATGACCTGACAAATGGATTAAAGTTCAATAACAGGTTCATATATGACCTGAATAGGATTGAACGACAGGTTCATATATGACCTGACAGTGGATAAAAGTTCAATAACAGGTTCACATATGACCTGAATAGTATTGAACAAACAGAGAAAAATCTTCAGTACAGGTTCAAGTATGACCTGATACCGGAATAAAGCTCAACGACAGATTCATATATGACCTGAATAGTATTGAACAAAAGTTGGAAAAACTCTTCAGAGCAGGTTCAAGTATGACCTAACACCGGAACAAAGCTCAACAACAGGTTCAAACACGACCTGAATGATATTGAACAAAAAGAGAAAAATCTTCAGTACAGGTTCAAGTATGACCTGGCACTGGAATAAAGCTCAACAACAGGTTCAGATATGACCTGAATGGTATTGAACAAAAGTTGGAAAAACTCTTCAGAGCAGGTTCAAGTATGACCTGACACCGGAATAACAACAATTGGACTCCGACCGTAAGCAATGGACTACAACCAGCTTTTAACGGATTTTGCCAATAACAATTGGACTTGAAAAATGACTGCGAAAACCGGATGTTGGTTTAAAGATACCAAAGACAAAACGGAATTAGAGGTCCAAGGACATAGGATCAACGGCAAGACCTAGGTCAATGCAAAATGAGCACGAAGTACATTTCGGCTATGCATGATTTGAATGCATGATATATGAATGATCATGATTATGAGAATGCTGACACTTATCAGACTGGGTGTTTGTAGGGACAGAGATTATGATTCCTCAACACCAATAACTCATACTCGTATAATTAACAGGCGCATCCAGAGGAGAAACTATCATGACTGACAGTTATAAATAATCAAAGGTCCATCCTTCTAGAGGATTCATAAGTTGTACTCCATGGAGACTTTTGTTGGTGATCCTGGAGTATTTATGCAAACTTTGAGCCTTTCGGGGAAACAAATGTTTTTCCTTCGATTTTCACATGTATCAAAGTAAATTTGTTCTAAGTTTCAAATTCTTTTTCCAAGTTTCAAAACTTCATTATTAACAAATAAATGACATTTTGCATAACAAAGAAAAGCATAGATGAACACAGACTAACAATGATTGGGAAAAACTTGTATTTTATTCAAGAATGGTAGCACACAAATGGCGTAGCTCCATAGAGTGTTACAAATTTTTTGAAAATGGCAATAAGGAAAGGTTTACATTGAATTCAGTGACCCCTAACATCCTTAATAGATATGATCCCCCAAAAATCTTGCTCCTAAGGGGAGTGACTGGATTAATATTCCACTTCAAATTCTTAGGCGTTAATCAGTAACAACTGATGCATTTTATGCCTTTATGCCCCTAACTTTTGCCTGGATCGCCCTTTCGGGTTTTCGATCCACCGGGACGCTCCTTTTTGCCTAAGTCGCCTTTTCAGGTTTTCAACTTAGCGAGCTACCATTTTTATTCATCCCTAACTTTTGCCTGGACCGCCCTTTCGGGTTTTCAGTCCACCGGGATACCCTTTTTTGCCTAAATCGCCCTTTCAGGTTTTCGATTTAGCGGGTTTTTGTTAGGCATAGTATTTTTTAACTGCATCAGAGTTCACGGGGTGTGAGAGCTCTTCATCGTCCATAGTTGTGAGAATCAAGGCACCTCCGGAGAAAGCTTTCTTCACAACATATGGGCCTTCATAATTGGGAGTCCACTTCCCACGTGAATCCTTGTGTATTGGCAAGATATTCTTAAGCACGAGGTCTCCTTCTCTGAATTCCCGAACACATACTTTCTTGTCAAAAGCCCTTTTAAGCCGTTTCTGGTATAATTGTCCATGGCACAAAGAAGTCAATCGCTTCTCATCTATGAGGTTCAACTGATCAAATCTATTTTGAATCCACTCAGCCTCTTCTAGCTTGGTTTCCATCAAGATTCTCATTGAAGGTATCTCTACTTCAATTGGGAGAAATGCTTCCATCCCATATACCAAAGAGAACGGGGTTGCCCCTGTTGAGGTGCGGACGGAAGTCCGATATCCATGCAGTGCAAAGGGTAGCATTTCGTGCCAATCCTTATAGGTTTTTACCATTTTGTGCAGGATCTTCTTGATGTTTTTATTAGCGGCTTCAACAGCGCCATTCATCTTTGGACGATATGGTGAAGAGTTATGGTGCTCAATCTTGAAGCTCTCGCATAATTCTTTCATGGTCTTATTGTTCAGATTCGTCCCATTATCTGTGATGATCCGGCTTGGAATTCCATAACGGCAAATGATCTCTTTCTTGAGAAACCGTGCAACCACTTGTTTTGTCACATTAGCGTAAGAGGCGGCTTCTACCCATTTGGTAAAGTAATCAATTGCAACCAGGATGAAGCGGTGACCATTGGAAGCTTTAGGCTCGATGGCGCCAATCATGTCGATGCCCCACATTGAGAAAGGCCAAGGTGACGTCAAAACATTCAGTAGGGTCGGAGGCACGTGTACCTTGTCGGCATATATTTGGCATTTATGACATTTTCTAGCATAATTGAAACAGTCGGATTCCATGGTCAACCAGTAATAACCAGCTCTCAAAATCTTCTTGGCCATGGCATGCCCATTGGCATGAGTTCCAAAGGATCCTTCATGAATCTCCTTGATCAACATGTTCGTTTCACGTCCATCCACGCATCTGAGCAGAATCATGTCGTGATTTCTCTTGTACAACACACCATTGCTCAAGAAGAATTTGGATGCTAACCTCCTCAATGTTTTCTTGTCAAGGGTTGTGGCATCTGTTGGATATTCTTGATTTTGCAAAAAACATTTGATGTCATGAAACCATGGTTTACCATCGGCTTCCTCTTCAACTGACTGGCAGTAGGCCGGCTCAACTTTCCGCTCGATCTGAATGAGAGGTGCTTCATTATGGAATCTAACTTGATACATTGAAGCCAACATAGCCAAAGCATCAGCAATTTGATTCCCAGTTCTAGGGATATGACGGAAAGTGATTTCGTCAAAGTATTTTATTAATTCCATGACATAGGCACGATATGGGATCAACTTGGTATCACGGGTTTCCCATTCGCCCTTGACTTGGTATATCACCAAGGCTGAGTCTCCACATACTTCGAGGATTTTGATTCGGAGATCAATTGCTGCTTCAATGCCTAGGATGCACGCCTCATATTCTGCTATATTGTTCGTGCAATCAAAACACAACTTTGCTGTGAAAGGAGTGTATCCACCATTTGGATTCAACAGGACAGCTCCTACGCCATGCCCCATGTAATTGGAGGAACCATGAAACATGAGCTTCCACCGAGATCCGGGTTCAGGTCCTTCATCAAGTTCTGGGATCTCACAATCTTTTACTACCATAATGTCTTCATCAGGGAAGTCAAACTTCAACGACTGGTAGTCTTCAACGGGCTGGTTTGCCAGGTAATCAGACAACACGCTTCCCTTAATGGCTTTTTGAGATACATATTGGATGTCATACTCAGATAGTAACATCTGCCAACGGGCGAGTCTTCCAGTCAGAGCAGGCTTTTCAAAGATATACTTTATTGGATCCATTTTGGAGATCAACAAAGTAGTGTGGCAAATCATGTATTGTCTTAGACGACGAGCGGCCCATGCTAAAGCACAACAAGTTTTCTCCAAGAGTGAGTATCGGGATTCACAATCGGTAAATCTCTTACTTAGATAGTAGATAGCATGTTCCTTTCGACCGGTTTCGTCATGTTGTCCCAGCACACATCCCATTGACTTTTCAAGCACAGTTAAGTACATAAAGAGTGGTTTCCCCTGGACAGGTGGAATTAGAATAGGGGGCTCTTGCAGGTATTGTCCGATCTTATCAAAAGCCATTTGACAGTCAGAGTTCCATTCAACTGCTTGATCTTTTCTGAGCAATTTGAAGATAGGCTCACATGTGGCCGTCATATGTGAGATAAACCTTGAGATATAGTTCAAACGTCCCAGGAAGCCTCTAACCTCTCGCTCGGTGCGTGGAGCAGGCATTTCTTGTATTGCCCTAACCTTGTCTGGATCTACCTCAATTCCTCGTTGACTAACAATGAAACCAAGCAACTTTCCAGACCGGACACCAAAGGTGCATTCAGCAGGATTTAGTCGTAGTCGGAATTTCCGAAGACGCTCAAATAGCTTTTGCAAGTGGTCTATGTGATCCTCTTCACTTTGGGATTTTGCAATCATATCATCCACATAAACCTCAATTTCCTTATGCATCATGTCATGGAAAAGAGTGACCATTGCTCTTTGATAAGTTGCCCCAGCATTTTTGAGACCAAATGGCATTACCTTGTAGCAAAATGTTCCCCAAGGGGTGATGAATGTGGTCTTTTCCATGTCTTCTGGATCCATCTTGATTTGATTATAACCCGAGAATCCGTCCATAAAGGAGAAGACTGCGAACTTAGCAGTGTTGTCTACCAGAGTGTCAATATGTGGCAGGGGGAAATCGTCCTTTGGACTAGCTTTGTTTAGATCCCTGTAATCAACACATATCCTGACCTTGCCATCCTTTTTGGGTACTGGCACAATGTTGGCTACCCATTGAGGGTACTTTGCAACTGCTAGAAAACCGGCATCAAATTGACGTTTCACCTCGTCACAAATCTTTAGAGCCATGTCGGGTCTTGCTCTTCGGAGCTTCTGCTTCACTGGCGGACAATCTGGCTGTAGTGGTAGCTTGTGGACAACAATGTCAGTATCTAAACCTGGCATATCCTGATACGACCAAGCAAATACATCTACATATTCATGTAGCAACTTGATCAATCTTTCCTTGATGCTTGCCTCAAGTGTAGTCCCAACTTTGACCTCTTTCTTGTCCTCTTCAGTGCCAAGGTTGATTGTTTCCACTGGTTCTTGATGTGGCTGAAGGGCCTTTGACTCGTGCTCGAGCATCCTTTCCAGTTCTTCAGGGAAATCACAATCTTCCTCACTCTCCTCTTCCGCTTGGTAGATGGGGAGTTCAAAATTATAGGAAGTAGCGGCGTCATCGAATTCAACTGGTTTATTGATTATTCTGCATGTTTTTTAATGATGGTTTTTTTTTTAGAAAAATGGAAATAAAATGCAAAAGAAGTAAAAAATATTTTTGTAGTTTTTGAAAGGATTGCCATTTTAAGAAAAACAACAGATAAATGAACGACAAGAATTTGAACAAAACGCTCTTTATTTGTCATAATGATTTTTTTTTTAAATTCAAAAGGGGCCCTACAAATGATCCATTAGCCTTGGGCAGAGCTAAGGATTTTCAAAAACATAAAGGAAAACAACAATTACTTTGACACAGGAAAAACTTCTGGAATCTCAACTGCTTCCCAATTTGTCAGGGCTGCTTCACACCGGTATATCAGATTTGATGTTCCTCCATCTTCAGTGTCATCTTCCACTGCACCAACTTGATCTCCATGGATAAATCCTTTGCTCAGGAAAACCTCTTGTATGCTCCGCACACGGTCATTTGCAGGTATCAGGGCTCCTCCATTAGCAGAAGACTTGTACCCCATACCAAAACGGTCATTTTTCTCATTGACGTTGATGACTTGCCCCCAACCTGCAGGGCCTCCACTTTCAATTGATGATTTTGCACTCTTCAAAGAGGCGAATGACAAACTGGTTTTCTCAACAGGATCCTTAACTTCTTCAAGTGTGGCATTGGATATTTCAAGTGCTTGAAAAGAGCTTTCTAAGGCATCCTCATCGGCCTCAATATAACGGAAAGAGGAGAGTTGACTGATGATAAAATCTTCTTCACCTGAGACAATGACGAGCTTGTTATCGACAACGAACTTCATCTTTTGATGCAGAGTAGAAGTTACTGCCCCAGCAGCATGTATCCATGGACGTCCCAAAAGGCAGCTATAAGCTGGATTTATGTCCATGACTTGGAAATTGATGGGGAATACATGCGGTCCAATCTGTATCGGTAACTCTACCTCCCCAACTACTGTCCTTCGAGAACCATCAAAAGCTTTCACCACAAGCGCACTAGGTTTCAACTCTGAACCTTGGTAAGACAATTTAGCAAGTGCCCTCTTTGGTAGAACATTGAGGGATGATCCAGTGTCAACTAAAACTCTAGCCAGGGCATCTTCTTGGCACTTTATGGATACATGAAAGGCGCGGTTGTGATTCTTCCCCTCTTTAGGTAACTCTTCATTGCTGAAACTTAGAGTGTTGCAGGCTGTGATATTGGCGACCACTCCATTGAATTGGCCGACCGTTATATCTTGGGTAACATGAGCCTGAGCAAGCACTTTTAGCAGAGCCTCCCTATGAGCTTCGGAATTCAGAAGCAAGGACAAGATAGATATTTTTGATGGCGTTTGATGTAACTGATCAACTATCTTGTAGTCAGATTTCTTTATTATCCTTAGGAACTCACTTGCTTCATCTGTTTGCACAGCCGGCTGTGCCCCTCCATGTTCTGGGGTAGGATTTACATTTGCAGCTCCCCTTGTTGGCTCTTGAGGGTTCACATCAAAATTGGGAGTATAAATCCGACCACTGCGGGTCATTCTGCTTGTTCCTGCGATGTTGGTGATGTCGGCGTCAACATTCTCCACACCTTTCTTACTTTCAGTGGCCTCAGGTTTTCCATCTACCACTCCATCTACCACCGTTATGCCGTACTTCCAGGGTACTGCCTTGGTACTTTCAAAAGGGAATGGTGTAGGCATGCAAACTACTACAGGTGATGGGTGAACAACGTCTCTCCTGTGATAAGTCACCTCAAACGGTTTTGGTATGTTAAAGACAGGTTCAATGACCGAAACTTCCTCATTCGTTGTCGGACCAGAAATTTGTAAAACACCTTGATTCATCAAATTCTGAATGTCATTTCGTACCACTTTACATCCTTTCGGCTGAATGGCACATTCCTCACAGCTATCGTGACAAGTATCAATCAATCTAGCCCTCACCAATCCTGCATGAAGCGCTAGCAATGGAGTTTTAACATCTTCCACATTCTTGATTACACACACATCAGAAGCATCTTCGATGGCATTAACATCACCATGTGCTGGCAAAGGGTTGTTCTTGACATTGGGTCCGACGTCTCGAAACGACAGAATCTTCTTTTCAACCAGGTCTCGCACAATATGCTTTAAAGCATAACATCCTTCTAAATCATGTCCCGGGGCACCCCCATGGAAAGGACAATGAGCATCTGGATTGTACCATGGAGGTAAAGGATTTGGTGGAGGACCCAAAGATCTGGGCGTCACCAACCCTTTCTGTAGCAATGACGGGTACAATTCAGTGTATGTCATAGGGATTGAAGCAAACGGAACTCTACTTCTCTGTACCCTATTTTGATTTGGAGGATTTTGTGGACGAGGAGCCTGTGCCCTTGGTTGTTGATAAGCAGGTGGCGCGGGCGCTTGCTGGTATATCGGTGCTTGTTGAGTAGGAACAGGTTGATAAACTGAAGCTGGTGATTGGTTAAAATTTGGTGTGACAGCTGCCACATACGGTTGTTGGACATATTGTACTGGATAAATTGGTTGTTGTTGAGAAAATTGGTGTTGTTGAGTAAATTGGTGTTGTTTCTTCCATGACTGACTCCTTCTTTGACTGGTTGACACTGCATTCGTATCCCCCTCCTTCTTTCTTTGAAATCCTCCAGGAAACTTTTTGGCATTACTACCAGATGTTTCAGAGGTAGTCGTCATCTTTCCATTCTTTAATCCAAGTTCGACCTTTATGCCTACAGCGACCAGGTCAGAGAAACTTGCAGATACACTACTTACCATTCTTTCATAAAACACAGGTTTAACTGTATCCATGAACCAATCCGCTAATTCCTTCTCAGCCAGAGGTGGTTCGACCTGCGAAGCCACTTCCCTCCATCGTTGCGCATACTCCTTAAAAGACTCCTTGTCTTTCTGGGACATGCTGAGCAGTTGTCTCCTATCTGGGGCCATATCCATGTTATACTTGTAGTGTTGGATGAAGGCATCAGATAAGTCCTGGAAGCAACGAATCCTGCTTTGATCAAGGCTTAAGTGCCACTTGGAGGGAGCACCCCTCAAGCTGTCTTGGAAGCAATGTATCATAAGCTTGTCGTCCTCTACATGCGCAGCCATTTTTCGATAGTACATAATAAGGTGACTCTTAGGACACGAGTGGCCCTCATACTTATCGAAATCTGGGGTCTTGAACTTCGCAGGAATCACAAGACCCGACACCAAACACATCTCCTTAGCTGTAGCACCAAAAACTTGGTCGCCCTCCATAGCCCTCAATCTCTTCTCCAGCATCTGGTAATTCTCCTTCATCCCTCTTAGGTCTTCCTGCCTTTCCTCATCTTCATCTGAAAAGTCTGGAGCATGTTGATGATCCTCAAAGTAAGGTTGCACATGTTCCCGAACGAGAGGAGGTGCGAACGTGTGAACCACTGGATGGTTTTCATTGATGGTCGGTAGAGGAGCTGTCTGCTGAGCAGATGGTGCAAAGCCAGGGGCGCCTTCAACTGTAGGCGTGAAACCGGGAGGTAAACCATAGGTTGGCCAGGTTGTTGGTACCGCTCTCGCAGGTTGGGGTTCAATCGATGGACCTGTGATTTCAGAAACAACCGTTGTTTGGGTGTCTAGCTTTGCCCTGATGACCTGCAATATCTCCATGACCTGACCCATGTTTCCACGCAGGTCCTCGAGCTCTGAGCTCACTCGCTCCAATTCATGCTCCTGATCTGCCATTCTTTGACGAGCTCTGGCACGAGTGTTATACTGGTGTTGAAAATTCAGCGTGAAACTGATGGAAGAAAGGGCGGAGTGAGACTCTTTTTTTTGAAAATGTATGAATGCATGTATGGATGCATTTGTTTGCAAAACTCTTAGTTATCTTTATTATTTATTCAAGCAACGTTAGAGAATAACATGTAATAATTGAGAACTAAAATGACAACTTCCATTAATTAAAATCAGATTCAAATACAAAGAGATTTAACTTCAAGTATACACGATTCGAATACAAAAAGACTTAAACATCAATAATTCAAATTCAAGTACAAGTGAACTTAAGTTCTGTCTCAGCTCTTATGATCGTAGCCAGATCTGTGGTGAGCTCATTCATCATCTTCTTGATAAACTTGACGAAGTTGAAAACTTGAGGAGGCGTGTTTTCTGGACACATACACCAATCCGCTTCCTGGAGTTTTTCTGGGAGTTCCAACATGTTGAGGTTAACAAACCTAGCTAAGTTGCGGAACTTGCCATTCCATTCAACATAGAGCTCTTAGAGTTTCTGGATGACCTTTTGATCTTCATCTAAGGTTGCTCTAGCTTCTCTGTACAACCTCTTCCAGTACACACAATCGTTCTTCAGGAGTAAATAGGCCGCGTCACCTTCTTGGCTCTCCAAAACTGCGAACCTCCTAGTAGCTTCTTCTAACTGGTACCTGAGATGGTGACAGTTTCTTTCAGCTTCTTCCTTTTGGAGGATCTCGCGAGATAACTTTTCCTCGCACTTCTTCAGAGCGTCCCTTAAGTCACGGATCTGTGCCTCAAAGTCAAGCTTAATTTCCTTTTTATCCATAAGAGATTTATCCAACAATCTCCCTAGCTCACAGATCCTATACTCAGCTTTCTTGAGCTCCTCCTTCCTGGTTCGGATCACTGATGTGGAACCCAATAGGATATGATCAAGATCATCTTTCTGGTCTTCCAAAAGCCTAGCTCTCTTGTTGCTATCCTCAAGTTCTTGGGCTTTTCCCTTACGTTCCTCTTTCAAATTCTGATTTTCCAAGATAACTCGGTTCATCTGAATTCGTAATTCGGCATTCTCCACTTCGAGCTCTTTAACCTTAGTAACGAGTTTCTCCATGTCCTCAGGGAGTATAGGCTCGGGCTCAAGAGTTTTAGGAAAAGCTGGAGCCTTTAAGATATATGGCAACTGGATTTTCTCAACTCTTTCTTTCACCCATTGCGTGTAAGGTTCTTTGGCAAGAATATTTCTCTTTCCAAACTCTTTACCCATTCTTACAACCTTTAACCAAGCCTTTCGTACTGCTCTTACATCAGGATTGCTTGCTTGGATGTCAGAGAGCACAAATGGCTGTAAGTCCTTTGCGTCAGGAGGACCATCCATGGGGTAACCGTGTTGTAATCGAGATAACATAGGATTATAGTTGATGCAACCCTTGGTGCCCAACAACGGTACATTAGGAAATTCCCCACAACTGACTATAATGTTTGGGGTTTCCCACTCTCGGATATACCATCTGATGGAACTTGCGGTGAGAGAAGCTAATTTCTGAGGAGACTTAAGTTCTTTTACCACAAAAGGACCTTCTTCGGGCATGTGTTGCATGAACCAAGTGTAAAGCAACGGAGCACAACACAACAACACTCCACCCCTCTTTTCATGTCGAGCGTGAAGGGCATAGTAAATATCAGCTAAGAGAAATGGTACTGGATTGCCAGAGAGAAAGACTTCTATGGCCACTTGATCCACAAATTTTTCAACATTTGGGAATAACACAATCCCATGAATCAATAAAGCCACCACAGCATAGAATGCATTCCAGTTTCCACTTTTCTTGAACTTTAGAGCTAAATCCTCCAAAAACATCGCGGCAAAACCTTTGCAACCCCCTTTTTCAGCCCAATTGTCTCGAACAGTCGGGACATTGATACTTAGGGCCGAAGCTATCTTCTTTGGGCCCATATCTTCTTCGAGCTTTGGAAACGGATTAAAATCTTTCAACTTGAGTCCTACGATCCTCTCAACTTCTTCCAAAGTAGGAGCTAGTTGGAAATCAGCGAATGTGAAACAACACAGAGGTGGATCATAATATTGTGCCAGAGAGCCGATAACTCCATAGTCAACTTTCTTATTTAGAAGGCTCAAAATTTTCCCATAGCTTTTTCCAAACTCATCACGTCTGCTGAGAGACAAATCAGAGATCAAACCCTTCAGACTATCCAACTTAGGTTCCTTGTACTTAAGCGTGAAAGTGTGTCTCACTGAAGTTGTCATTTTCAAGTTCTCAATTCCTGAAACAAATAAGAGGTAACTAAGAGTTTGCTTTTTATGATGTTGATGCAATGTATGAATGTAATGCATTTTTTGTATAGGTTCAATAGGCTTAAAGCATGGATAAGTCTGATTGCTTTGTATAGAACATGGTTCTCACCAGGTATGGTCTAAGGTTTTTTCTTGAAAAAGTTCCTAGAGTCATGGATCCATTAGACTGTTTGCTACCTGCGGCAACTTACTTGCCGGGCATCAACTCCATCTAAAGAATCTACTCTAAGTGAGGTTCTCGCATTGATCTAACGAGAAATACATCTCGCAGACCCACACTACGCAACCATCTTTCCTAGTGGGGCAAAGAACTAAGGTTCTACAAATGGTTCTCAGAGTCATGGATCCTAAAGAAAACATCGAAGCTTACGGCAACTTACTTGCCGAGCGACAACATCCTCTCAAGAATCTACTCTAAGTGAGGTTCTCGTACCGACCCAACGAGAAATATATCTCACGGACCCGCACTACTCAACCTCGTCCTATCTTATGTTTTTACTCAAGACTCGGGTAAAAAGTCTTTCCCACAAGGTTTGCAATCAGAATATCCAAGTACCAAACCATAATCGAACCAATACAACAGATTTATATCAATATGACAATAGAGATAGTAAAATCAATAAAGAAAAGCCACATAAGTAAACACACAAAGGCACACAAACGACCTAACTAGGCTTGACTCACTTAGGGGTTTTGTATTCCCCAGCAGAGTCGCCATCTGTCGCACCTCGTAAAAAATGGGGATACGACTTCAAAGCGAAGCGCGATCGCACGCTCGCAATGATGGATTGAACAGAGTCGCCACCGAACTTTATTTATTCCTAAAAAGGAAAGGGGAAATATAGATAAAACCCAAGACAAAAGAAAGGATAAGATATGGTCATCACAACCAATATCAGGGTTCGGGAGTCGATTACGCAAGGGGAAGGTATTAGCACCCCTCACGTCCGTTGTACTCAACGGGAACCATTAGGTCAGTTGTGTGCATTAGTGTTAGTTAAAATATTAGGCTTTTCGAATTATTAGGTGAGAAAGAAAGAATAGAAGAGAGAAGAAATGTTTTTGGATTTTTAACGAAGGACTAAACCTAAGTTTTTTTATTAGTGGGCCTGACAAGATTTACAAATCCTGCTCCTACATATCTCAAAAGAGAAATCAAGGCTTACGTAGTTCTGGGTAGAAAAATGTTTGTTTGTTGGTCGATTTTAGCGAAAGCTATACTGTATTAATCGACGAAAACATTGTTTTACCCAAAACAGATGAGGAGTGGACGCATACCACACATCGAACGGATTTATAAATCTACATTCGGAAAAGCGTCACTTATCTCGACTCAACAATCGTGGCCGAAACATTGTTTTGTATCACTTAAGACAAGGTACCTTTCGTTTATGAAAAAGGTTTTCGATTAATCGCACGGCGGCAAAAAAAAGAGTTTGATTGGTTGGATGTATTTTGAGTGATGGCGAGAGCTTGGATGAGCGAGATATACATCTCGAATCCTAGTCTCAGGAGTACACGGTATACACCATGTTCCATTTCCATCTTTATTGAAAAAGTATTAAGGTAGGAATTAGGTATTTTGAAGTTTGAAAGATGAGTACTTGTGACCTACAAGCTCTTACAGCTTGGGTCTAATACTCGGGACTACGTCTGGACATTCCACCCAGGCAGTCTGTTTCTTTCCAATATTGCTAAGAAAATGATTCGAATATTTATGAATGTTTTGGAGGGAAGAAGAATATTTATGGCTTGCAAGCTCTTACAGCTTGAGCCTAATATTCGGGATTACAACTGGATATTCCCTCCAGGTAATCTTTTTCTTCCAACTTTATTAAGAAGATGATTTTTGAATATTAAAGTGTTAAAGAGAAGACGAATATTAATGGCTTGCAAGCTCTTACAGCTTGAGCCTAATATTCGGGATTACGACTGGACATTCCATCCAGGTAACCTTTTTCTTCATGTTTTATTTAGAAGGTGATTTGGGATATTTACGGATATTTTGGCGAGAAGACGAATATTTATGACTTACAAGCTCTTACAGCTTGAGCCTAATATTCGGGATTACAACTGGATATTCCCTCCAGGTAATCTTTTTCTTCCAACTTTATTAAGAAGATGGTTTGAGATATTTACAGGTGTTTTGGAGAGAAGACGAATATTTATGGTTTGCAAGCTCTTACAGCTTGAGCCTAATATTCGGGATTACGACTGGACATTCCATCCAGGTAACCTTTTTCTTCCAACTTTATTAAGAAAATGATTTTGAATATTGGAGTGTTAAAGAGAAGACGAATATTTATGGCTTGCAAGCTCTTACAGCTTGAGCCTAATATTCGGGATTATAACTGGATATTCCCTCCAGGATAATCTTTTTCTTTCACGCTTTATTTAGAAAATGATTTGAATATTAAATTAAAACAATTAAAGTACCGAGGTTTGAAATTATTAAAAGTTAAGTTGATGTTGCTTAAGAGCTCATTGTAAGAAAGCCCAAGAGTAAGCCAAGTGAGGTTGATGGCGATGCTTAAAAAGCAATCGACTTACAAGGGTGTGGAAATGGGGCTCGACATTGAATCGAGAATTTAGTGATATCTATCATTATTTTTTGAATGGTTTTTCTTTCTTTTTATCAATGAAATTGAGATGATTTATCATGATTTAAACATACCTCACACATAAAAATATATATTTCACATAAATCCCAAAGAAAGAATAATCACTTAAGTTATATTAAAAATAAAATAATAAAAATGAATAAACAATAGAAACATGTTACTAGTAAGACTATTTAATTAAATGTGAGAATTGAAGGAAAGTAATTATATATATGTGAGAATTGAGGGAAAAGATGGGACAGTAAAAAAATATTGAAGAAAACCCCACACAACACAACTGGGTATCGAACCCAGGACCAAAGGGTAGCTAAGCTAGCTCCATTTCCGCCAGGCCATGACTAACTTACTGTTAGACTTGCAGTGGCCCAAATATATAAAAAACAAAATAAAATAAATAGATAAAATAAAATAAAAATAAACAAATAACAAAAGGCCGGCATGGGCCGAGCATTTGGGCTTGGGTCGAAGGAGTCCCACTCCGGGAGTGGCCCCAAATGAATAGGAGAAACCCAACAGTCACCCTAGCCGCATGGCTGTTGGGTGACGGAACAAAAGCAATGAAGACCCTTAATGCCAGCTGTCGGCGTAATTAATGGAGGGTAGGCAATGAAAAAACGAAATGTCAGCAATAGCATTGGTGGTGTCAATTCCCAGACACGGTTCTTCTTCCCAACAAAGGGAATATTTTATTTGCTTTAATCATCAAAAAACAAAAAAACGTTAACAGTACTTATTACTATCCTTTAAAAAGAACAACGTAACACAGTTGAAGAGAAATGCCTCTTCTCTCAAGCCGTGGTAGACGGTCACAGAGAAACAAGAATATCAAAACAGAAGGTGGAACAAGCAACAACAAACTAAGCCAAAGCAGTGAAGAGGACAATGGTGAAGCGTGAATCCAAGTGAAAAGAAAGCAAGAAGATCAACCCAAAGGGGAACCGATATTTACCTGATCGACGGTGATTGAATTGGTCGTGTTGGATCCTCTTTCAGAATGCTCTCTCTTCCGGCGAATCCACTTCGGTGTGCGTTGGATCGTCCGCTTGGGTGTCAGTAGGGTTCTTAAAAGCAGCGTCGAAATGAAGCCCTGGTGTTCCTTCCAAAAATGTCGGCTCTAGGTTATCTCGCTCCCTTCTTTTTAGCGTTAGGTCTTTGCCGTTTTTCCGTCGAAAGAAAAACTTTAGGGTTTTTACTCTTGAACAGTAGCCGCTCTCCTCTCCCGGTTCTTTTGTTTTTCGCCGCTCTCTCCTCTTGTACTCATCTGGTTAGGGTTTTTGATTCAGCTTATGGAGATCAAAAGGGCATGCTCTTGGGAGTGCTTTAAGGTGCTCAGCTTGTTTGCCTCAATTTGGCGTTTGATATAGAAATGGTAATATGAACCACGTACTTTCCTCTTGAATTTGTCTTAATTCCTCTTTTGGGTTGTTTGTGAAATTTTACCGCCGGTGAGAAAGGTTTCACCACTGTGAACCTGTTTAGACGAAAATAGGACTTATTTCTTCTTTTTTCTTTCTTCGAAATTCATACTGATTTGTGTGTTGTTGTTGTATTCTTTTTTATTTGATAGGTTTGGCAATGGAAGATTTGATGCGTTGATTGCTGTGGTGTATCATCTGACTTTGAGGACCGATTCAGGACCTCTACTTGCTCCCTCGGAGTTTTTTCTGAATAATAAATTCTTTTAGGAACTGGAGGGGGATGAAGAGAACTCAAATCAATTGCATTGGAGTGGGAATCAACATAATTAGGAGCAAATGAACTGCTAGATGTAGAAGAAACATCTTTACAATCCTGGTGCTGAACTTTTTTGTGCAAGGGAACGAAGGTAGATGCCCTCAAAGGATTAGATGAAGCTGGTGCCAGAGTATGCCTCCACTTTTGAGCTAGCCATGTAAAATGTTACATCAATAATAAACTCTTATATTCACTTGTATTTAACAGATAACAGCAAACATGGAGAGCCAGCTGCTAGAATTTGAGGAATTTGTCGTTGATAAAGCAAAAGCCAAAGAGGAGTTGGGATTGCCTGTTGACTCTAGGGAGTATGGCATTGTTGCGCGGGTAATAGATATACACTTATTGGTTCGATGATGAATCTCTTGCAATAACATTTGAACTGTTTTAATACATGCTGATCACAATTGTTATGGAATTTGAAATGCTACTATTTTTGCAGATACTGAGGGATCTGGATGTTCAATCTATGAAGTTGATGACTAACAATCCATCCAAATATATTGGTCTCAAGGGTTATGGTTTATGTTTGCTGTAATGACAATGCCGACATTCACTTACGGTAATTTGAGTGATTCCATTTGGATTGCTGCTGTTATGCTACGTTTTTCTGTCATGGAAGTTTCGCAAGTAATTTTGATGTAGGACTAGTTTTGGTGCAGGATTGATTAGATAGCAGCTTGTTGTTTTGGACTTACCATCTGTGGTTCCGTTGCAGCTGATGGTGGTGTCTTGAACTTGAAGAAACCAAAACTTGAAGGTGAATCATCATCAACATCTATGGATAACATGATGTCCGGCTGCAGGAAGTGCGACGGCATAACCCCACAACGATGTGATAGCCTTGCAAACCGACACCATGACAGGTTCGGAACTGAGCTTCCAAACTCATTTAATCAGGCTGTTGCTGCCGATTCAACGAAGCCCACCAACCAAAACTCCTGAATACGAGACCTTAGATATTGAACCCAACCTGGAAAATGTACCATGGGTAGCAAAGGATAATGTAGAGAAAACAAATTGCATTTCTTGAGATATATAGAAATGGTGACTCATAGGCGAAGTATAAAATAATGTTTTTTTTCGAGAAAGTTTTGCAATTGTGAAAATTGGTTGGCTGTGGATTTCCTCTTTTACGTAGTATATGCACACCTTCGGTTTATGCTTACTGTACCTGCAGTTGGCAACTTGTATTTATTTCATGCATTTGTAATATGTTGTTCTTTTCCATGGAAACCTTTTGATAATGCCACGAGTTCCTATCATTTCTAGAAGAATTTTTGCTACTAAGTGTCCACACCAATGAGGCTCTTGAAGATTTACTTGACAACCCAGCAACTTTATGTGACCGCCTCTTGGTAAACCTCAGGGTGCAAAGTACTCTACTAGCTTCTTGAACGTCAGAATTCCCAATGTTATTGGGCATTGCAACCGTGTGGTTTTCAAACGTATTCCTAGCCAATTGATTTTTTCTTTTGAAATAGCTATCAGAGAAGGTTGCTTGGCATTTGTCATCAGTAGAGACAATCAGAACTCGAAGTAGCAACCAAATGATTTGTTTTAGGCTTTACATCAACTATTCTTTTTGAGTTCAAAGAAGAAATATTTCCATCATTTGCTTTAGCTTGACACCCCCGATTGCTAAATGGATCAGTTTGGTTATAAAAATGGATGTGGATTTTTTAGGAATAATCCAATATTAGTTTGAATATCAATTTAATTAATAATAACAAATCAGCAAAAAACCAAATTAAAAACAAATTAATCTATAATTCATTTAAAATCACTTGGATATCAACTCTAACATTCATTTGGAAATTAAAATCGATTAGAGTTTGAATCATTAGTAAAATAAACAATTAAGATTAAATTGACAATTGGAATTAAACTTAATTCGAAATTAAAATCAAATTGAAAAAATAAAAAATAAAAAAAATAAGATATTAAAATCCATTTTATAATCAAAAGCACCATGATCAAAGAGGCATAGACAATGATCAAGGTGTAACAAAAATATGGATTTGGGAATGAATGTATGCAAATGAACTTTAGGCCAAGTGCCAAACAAAAATAAAAAATTCAGGACCAAAATCGGGGTATGACATCTCTTCTTCAGGTATACACCGACGGAAAATACCATCGGGGCCTCTTTTGAAAATTAAAGGGTCATCCCAGTAATAATGTTTTATGTCATGGAAGAATCGTTTCTTTTGTTGGTAAGATAAATTAGGTGGAACTATTCCGGCAGCTAAATAATTGACAAAGTCAGCGTACCATGGTGTAACACATATAGCTAAGGTGGTCTCTACCTGTTTATTAGCTTTATTTTCTTCCAAAGTAGCTATAAGTTTATCGTACGAGAAATCATCGTTGATCGAAGTTCTTTCCGGTTCCAGGTTTTCGAGTCTAGAGAGGTGATATGCTACTACGTTTTCAGTTCCTTTCTTATCTTTGATTTCCAGATCGAATTCTTGTAGCAGCAATATCCACCTTAGGAGTCTAGGTTTAGCATCTTTTTTTGTTAAGAGGTACTTAATGGCGGCGTGGTCAGTGTAAACGATTATTTTAGCTCCGACCAAGTAAGAACGAAATTTATGTAGTGCAAACACTACTGCTAGAAGTTCTTTCTCGGTTGTGGCGTAATTCATTTGTGCTTCATCTAGGGTTCTACTTGCGTAATATATGACGTGAAGCTTTTTATCCTTTCGTTGTCCTAAAACAACGCCCACGGTGTAATCACTTGCGTCACACATTATTTCGAATGGTTCATTCCAATCCGGGGTCTGCATTATGGGTGCGGAGATCAATGCTTGTTTAAGCGTTTGAAATGCTTCTAAACATTTATTGTCAAAGATGAATTCAGCATCTTTCATTAATAATCCGGTCAAAGGTTTAGTTATTTTAGAGAAATCTTTAATGAATCGTCGGTAAAAACCGGCGTGTCCTAAAAAGCTTCGTACTTCTCTCACAGTTTTCGGAGGTTGAAGGTTTTCGATTACTTCTATTTTGGCTTTGTCTACTTCAATTCCTCTATTTGATATGATGTGTCCTAAAACAATTCCTTCTTGTACCATAAAGTGACATTTTTCCCAATTAAGTACTAGGTTTACTTTTACACATCGCTCTAGAACTCTTTCTAGGTTTTCAAGACATTCTTCAAAGCTTTGTCCGCATACGGAAAAATCATCCATAAATACTTCCATTATATTTTCGAGAAAATCGGCGAATATTGCCATCATGCACCTTTGGAAGGTTGCGGGAGCATTGCACAAGCCAAACGGAATTCGTCGATAAGCGAAGGTACCAAAAGGACATGTGAATGTTGTCTTTTCTTGGTCATCAGGATGGATTGGTATTTGAAAGAAGCCTGAGTAACCGTCTAGATAGCAGAAATGAGAATGTTTTGCTAATCGTTCTAACATCTGGTCTATGAATGGTAAAGGGAAATGATCTTTTCGGGTTGCTTTGTTTAGTTTCCTATAGTCAATGCACATTCTCCATCCCGATTCGATTCGTTTGGTTATAGTTTCTCCTTTTTCATTTTCAATAACTGTTATACCTCCTTTCTTTGGTACTACGTGTACAGGACTAACCCATTTGCTATCAGATATAGGATATATGATACCTGCCTCTAATAACTTTGTTACTTCCTTCTTCACTACCTCACTCAGGATCGGGTTTAGTCTCCTCTGATGTTCCCTAGAGGTTTTACAGTCTTCTTCTAGCATGATGTGGTGCATACAAATAGAAGAACTTATTCCTTTAAGATCGGTGATGTTGTATCCTAGTGCGGTTGGATATTTTCTTAAGATATGTAGGAGTTTTTCGGTTTCGAGTTTTCCTAGGTCTGCATTAACTATCACTGGTCGTTCAAGTTCTAAGTCTAGGAATTCATATCTCAGATTTTTGGGAAGTGTTTTCAGGTCGAGGGCTGGTTTCTTAAGGCATTGCGTAGGCTCCGGTGTTATTGCTAAGCATTGGTTAAGTTTGTCTTCTACACGATAGTCAGACAATTTGTCATTCTCTAACTTTGTTTCTTTTATGCATTCATCGATGATATCCATGAAGTAACATGTGTCTTCTATTGCAGGTGCTTTAAAAAAATTGGAAAGAATGAACTCAATTTTCTCTTCTCCTACTTCGAAAGTGAGTCGTCCTCGTTTTACGTCTATGATCGCACCGGCGGTTGCTAAGAATGGTCTTCCCAATATAATGGGTGTAACTTCATCTTCTCTAATGTCCATAATTATAAAATCGGTTGGAATGTAGAATTGTCCTATGTGCACGGGAACGTTTTCAAGAATTCCTACGGGATATCTAACGGAACGATCTGCTAGTTGCACAGACATTTTAGTTGGTCTTAATTCTCCCATTTCCAGTTTCTTGCATATGGATAAAGGCATAACACTGATACCGGCTCCTAAATCGCATAAGGCTTTATCTATGACAAATTTTCCTATGTGACAGGGTATAGAGAAACTACCAGGATCCTTAAGTTTTGGAGGCATATTCTGGATTATTGCGCTACACTCAGCAGTGAGTGTAACGGTTTCGCTATCTTCAAGTTTCCTTTTATTAGAGAGAATTTCTTTTAAGAACTTAGCATATGAGGGCATCTGCGTAATAGCTTCTGTAAACGGGATTGTGACGTTTAATTGTTTCAGTAGGTCAACAAATTTTTTAAATTGGCCCGCATCTTTGGTTTTAATAAGCCTTTGAGGGTAAGGGATAGGTGGTTTATATGGTGGTGGAGGTACATAAGGTTCTTTCTTTTCTACGATTTCCTTATTACTCTCTTCCTTTTCCTTAGGTTTACTTTCTTCCTCAGTTGACTTTTTAGAGTTTTGGTTTTCCATCCTTGGATCCGACGGTCCTTCTACTTCCGTTCCACTTCTTAATATGATTGCATGAGCGTGGCTTTTCGGGTTAGGTTGGGGCTGTCCAGGAAATGTACCAGTTGGGGCAGCAGTAGGCGCTTGTTGTTGAGCTACTTGTGAGATTTGTGTTTCCAGCATTTTGTTATGGGTAGCCAGGGCATCTACTTTACTTGCTAGTTGTTTAATTTGTTCGCTAGTGTGTACATTCTGGTTTAAGAAGTCCTTATTGGTTTGCTGTTGAGAAGCTATGAAGTTCTCCATCATGATTTCCAAATTGGACTTTCTAGGAACATTATTGTTAGGTGTAGATGGGATCGGCTTTTGATATCCCGGAGGTATAGCTGGGGCTTGATTGGGAGCTTGTCCTGGTGCGTATAAAGCATTATTACTCTTATATGAAAAATTAGGATGGTTCTTCCAGTTAGAGTTATAGGTATGCGAGTAGGGATTTCCTTGAGCATAATTCACTTGTTCTGCTTGGATTCCTGTTAGGAGTTGACAGTCTGCAGGAGTGTGACCTTGGATTCCACAGACTTCGCAATTTTGAGTTGCGGCAACCACGGTGGCTGGAGGTGATACATTTAAACTTTCAATTTTCTGGGCCAGAGCATCCACTTTTGCATTAACATGATCAAGGCTACTTATCTCGTACATGCCACTTTTCGTTTGAGGTTTCTCTACCATTGTTTGATCGCTTCCCCATTGATAATGATTTTGGGCCATGCTTTCGATAAGTTGATAAGCATCGGCATAAGGTTTATCCATAAGCGCACCACCTGCGGCGGCGTCTATTGTTAACCTTGTATTGTACAAGAGACCATTATAGAAGGTATGAATTACTAACCAGTCCTCTAAACCATGGTGTGGACAAAGTCTCATCATGTCTTTGTATCTTTCCCATGCTTCGAAAAGAGACTCGTTATCTTTCTATTTAAATCCATTTATCTGGGCTCTCAACATAGCTGTTTTGCTTGGAGGAAAATATCGGGCAAAAAAGACTTTCTTCAACTCGTTCCATGTGGTGACTGAGTTGGAAGGAAGAGACTGAAGCCATCTTCTAGCTTTATCTCTTAACGAGAAAGGAAAGAGACGAAGTCGAATTGCCTCTGAAGTGACACCATTAGCTTTAACAGTATCAGCGTATTGGACAAATACGGATAAATGAAGGTTTGGATCCTCGGTAGGATTTCCAGAGAATTGATTCTGTTGCACTGCTTGTAGCAGCGAAGGTTTAAGTTCGAAGTTGTTTGCTTCGATTGCGGGTGGAGCAATACTCGAATGCGGCTCATCTTGCGATGGAGCGGCGTAATCTCGAAGAGCACGAGCTGGTTCTGCCATCTCGGGTATCGGCGAAGGAAGAAGATTTTTGAGGTCGGGCACTTTGATATGAGGGAGATTGTTTGCAGCACGATATTCCCGAATTCATCGTAAGACTTAGAGATATAGTTCAACGTCGTTGATTCGTAAGTAAAACGGCTCGCCTGGTGAGCGAGTGTGTGGCATACAAATCAACGAAAGAAAAAAAAAGAAAAAGAAAAATTGCCTTAGTCTCTACAGCGTAACAGAAGAGTTACGATATCGACTAAATAAAAGTCCCCGGCAACGGCGCCAAAAACTTGATCGCGACTTTATGAGTCGATTTGGGGTACTAACTGCAAGTGCACAGTTCTATCGCGTAGTTTTAAAAGATATCGATCCCACAGGGACTTATGAATCGATATACCGTTTTCTAAGGTTACTTCGTAAAGCTAAGGCGGATGATACTTTGATTGTTTGGGGAAAAAGTAAAACTAAAATTAGATCTAAATTAAATATCAATTAAGCGGATATCGGTATGTAGTTCATCGTAATTAGGGAATCAAATCTTCGTTGGTTTCTTGGTTTTAAAATAAATCTTTTCAGTAGACACTATTGATTAAAAGCCTTTTCTCAAACTCTCGCTCTGTTGAATAGACCATGACTTTATATTAACGTAGCTGTCACTTATTAGTTAAGTCCAAAATCACTTTTTGAAAACAACAGAATCTATAGAAACTTTTTTTTAAGAAAACACTAACCGTTTAAACACCCTCGTCTCAAACTCTCGCTCTATTGACTTAGATTATATAATTAAACTTAAATGCTTAACTCTCGTCCTCACATTTAACCTTTAAAAATACTTTTTGAAAAAGATTAGAATTTAATTAACTCTAAAAATTGCTTTCGCCCTGATTTAGAATTAATGTCCAATTTACACTGTCCAGTTAAAAACTCAAACTTTCGTTCTATTGATTTTAACTTCTTTATGTCTTTTACTCTCGTACAAAAACTTTGGGATTAACCCTGTAAATTGAAACCATAAAAAGAGTGACTTTATTTTTAAATGAAATTAAACCAACTTAGTTTTGATTCCTTCATTCCGCTTACTTTACATACCGATATCTAAAATACTTAACCGGACATGCTAAACGGGTCTAAACAATCATCATGCTTAAATAAAACCATCTCAGGCAAACAGTATAAATAAACAGCAATGTAGAGCATATATAAATTAAAACAATAAATTAAAGAACCTGAATAATTAATAGCAATCTTGAACACTCCACCACAGACCGGTTGGATTTGTTCTTGAACTCTTCAATCGGACAGGAAAATAAAAGCGAAGGAATAAAATACTATGATCTAACGTAAGGTTAGATCCAGTAAAAGATACACAATAGTTTCCGGTGTAGAAACTATTATGTGAAAAATTAATTAAGTGCTTGAAAGATTGACTGGAAAAGAAAGAAATAAAAATTGCTAATATAATAGAAAGCTGTAGAAAAGTAATGCTGTAAAATATGCTTGCACGGCAGAAAGAGACGGGGCTTCAGGGTTGGATAAAAGCAACTATTTATATTAATCCACTTTTGTAACGGTTTCCGAAAATGCCTTCCGTAAGTAGTCTTCACGTTCCAAGAGTCAAGCGGAAGAATAGGCTTCAACGTGCCTCTGTTGCGCGTTAAAAGCCAAAAATATAGGAGAGGGGTGTGACGTTCGTCACACCATGTGTTACGCTCGTAACACAAGGTAGCAAGGCGTGACGCTCGTCACACCTTGTGTGGCGGTCGTCACAGCTTCAGCGCTCCTGGCTTGTGATTGTAGGCTGGGCTTTAGTGGAATTTGCTTCTCATTATCTTTTTGCACCCCCTTTTCTTCCTTTTTCACTTATGCTTCAAATAAGTTACCTGAGACAAATAGAAGGAAAAATACCAAGTAATATCGAATAAAATGAAATAAATCGAAACAAATAATAATATAATTTAATTAAATCGAGTCCAAAAATGTGATATTATTTCATGTTATCAAGTTGCAATGGCATTGTGCACATACCTGGAGCCTTCTCTGGTTTGTTCATCAAGTGCGATTGCTGAGGAGAAGCCTGAGACAGTTTCTTTAGGTCTTCTTGCATGAGAAGTATTCGCAGAGTCAGCCACAGGATCTTCCTTGTTAGGTTTGCATGATTCAGAGCTAGTGGAATCAGACATGGTCGTGGAGGAATTTGAGTTGGATTGGTGTGACATGATGAATATCTTAGAGGCGAGATGAACAGTTTCTTTGAGAGAAAGCTTGCGAGACTGAAAGTTGAAACGATGGAAGAGGTAACGCTTGTTGCACGAGCAGTATCTATTATTTGCTGACCAATCAGAGCATACTCTCAAATGTTTAATAATTTGAATTATTAAACAGGAAATAGCTAACATCATTAGTTGCTATAATTCCTCAGAAGGACACATTCCCACTTTGCCCCTTAATTTGTCAAACTGAGTAACATCCAATGTCATGACATTCTGAGTGACATTGTACTCAGTCTGCATCTGGTTCATCCATACCAGTGGGGAACACCTGCTACCAGATGCTAGGTACTTAGCTTCTGCAGTGGATAATGATACACAATTATGTTTCTCCCTTGCAACTACACCATTTTGATGAGGATTAATAGGTGAGGACAACTCATGACTTTCAATCTGCATAGGTACCATTAAGTCCATGGGCACAAGTTCCAGAAGTTTGGATGTTTTTGGATGTCCAATCTTGGGATGTGACATCTTGGTTAGCTTGCCCACCTGACATTTTCCACAGCCTTTTCTTTCATCCATAAGCAGATTTGGGATTCCTCTAACTACTTCCTTGGATATGATCTTCTTCATTCCTCTTAAATGAAGTTGTCCAAGTCTTCCATGCCACAGCTTCACTTCCTGCTCTTCCTTGGCTAAGGGGCACTTTGAGGAGTAGTTTGAGACTTTAGATTCCCACAGATAACAATTATCTTTGGATCTGGAACCTCTCATAACTTCCTGATTGCCTCCATTCATCACCACACATACTTCTTTAGTGAACTGTACATTGAAGCCTTGATCATATAGCTGGCTTATGCTTATGAGATTAGCAGTTAGTCCTTTTACTAACAGCACATTACTTAGTTTTGGAACTCCAGGACAGTCCAGCTTACCAACACCTTTGATTTCTCCTTTATCTCCATCACCAAATGTCACATACCTGGTAGTATGGGGTTGTATATCCACCAATAAGTTAATCATCCCAGTCATATGTCTTGAGCAGCCACTATCAAAATACCAGTCTTCTCTGGTAGATTCCCTTAGAGATGTGTGAGCTAGTCTAGCAACCCATTGTTGTTTCTTGATGGGGGAATTCTACTTAGATGCCTTCTGCTTAGGTCTGACTTGAGGGGTCTGGTAAGGATAACCATGCAACCTGTAGCAGAAGGGTTTTATGTGACCAAATCTACCACAGTAGTGACATCTCCATCTCTGAAATTTCTTCTTCTGATGGTTACTCCTCCTGGTTCCCTGATGTTGTGACATTGGTTGTGACTTCTGCTTGAGTTTCTGAACTTCAGCCTTTGAGCTTTTGAGTTCAGTTGAGGATCTCTTAACAAAGCTTAAACCAGACATGGTTCCTGACTTCTGTCCCACCTTTAGAATCTCTTCCAGGGTGTCAGTTCCTTTATTCAGCATTCTGATGGATTTTGTCATTTGTTCTAGCTTAGATGTCAGCAATGATATCTCACCATTTAGACCATCTATGACTGTCAGATGCTTCTGTTTCTCAGCTTCCAGCTCCTTGATGAGTTTCTTCTGTTTTTCTCCTTGGATACACACTTCTGCACTTTTGACACATAGATCTTTATATGAAGCAGCAAGTTCATCAAAGGTAAGTTCATCTCCACTTGAGTCATCATCAGAGGCACAGACACTAGTTAGTGCAGTGACATGTTTAGCAGATTCTCCTTCAGATTCACTCTCAGAATCTCCTTCAGACCAGGTGACAGATAGCCCCTTCTTTTGTATCTTGAGGAAGTTAGGACATTCAGCTCTAATGTGACCAAAACCTTCACATCCATGGCACTGGATTCCCTTGCCTTTGGTGACCTTTTCTTCATATTTTGATCTTCTACTGATGTCAGATGAAGAGTTCTTGACATTAGGTCTGCCCTTTTAATCAACCTTCTTTATGAACTTGTTGAACTGTCTTCCAAGCATGGCTATAGCTTCTGAAATGCTTTCATCACCTCCAATATCTCCTGCTTCTGAATCCTCTTCAGTATTTGATACAAAAGTTATGCTTTTGTTTTTCTTTTCAACATCCTCACACAGTCCCATTTCAAAGGTTTGGAGAGAACCAATAAGCTCATCAACCTTCATATTGCAGATATCTTGAGCCTCTTCTATAGCAGTGACCTTCATGGCAAATCTATTTGGCAATGATCTGAGAATCTTTCTTACAAGTTTTTCTTCAGCCATTTTCTCTCCTAAGCCACCAGAAGTGTTGGCAATTTCAAGAATATTCATGTGGAAGTCATGAATAATCTCATCCTCTTTCATCCTCAGATTTTCAAACTTGGTGGTCAGCATCTGAAGTTTAGACATCCTCACCTTGGAGGTACCTTCATGAGTTATTTTGAGAGTATCCCAAACTTCTTTAGCCAGCTCACAGTGATGTACCAGTCTGAAGATGTTCTTATTTATCCCATTAAATAGTGCATTCAAGGCCTTAGAGTTTCCAAGGGCTAATGCCTCTTGCTCCTTGTCACACTCTTCTTCAGGAATTTGCATAATGATTCCATATTTACCTGTCTTCGTTGGATGTTCCCATCCTTTGTTGACAGCTCTCCAGACCTTGCTATCCAGAGACCTCAAGAAGGCTACCATACGAGGTTTCCAGTCATCATAGTTAGAACCATCCAGCATGGGTGGTCTATTTGAGTATCCTACATCCTTGTCCATGGTACTAGAACGTAACGTCCCTAGATCTCACCCAGAAATTAACAGGCAGGGTGCCTGCTCTGATACCAATTGAAATTCTAGTTAACAGACTTTTGATGTCACACTGAATGTTATGACATCCAATTCTGCGCGGACAAGAATTATGCAGAACTTAAATGTAAAGGACAGTAAATAACACAGACAATTGTTTACCCAGTTCGGTGACAAACACACCTACGTATGGGGGCTACCAAGCCAGGGAGGAAATCCACTATTAGCAGTATTGATTCAGGCCTTAAACCAACTGTTTAATCCTATCACTTAATACCTACCCAATGCAATTTCAATCTAAACTAAGACCAGAGTTCCTACTCACTCCCCCACAATCACCACAGTGATTACAACCTTTAATTAGTTTAAAGTTAAATGGAGAAGTTATACTTCAAACAACTCTTGATTGTGCTTCACGGCTTTAATCAAGAAACACAGCACTCACGCTTAAAAGCTTAGAGTGACACAACACTTACAACTCAATGAACACCCTAGTCCAATGCAATCATCTAGGTGATAATTGCTTGGCTCACAAGTTAAACCTAATACAAGACACAAATAAAAATACAGCAGTGAAGTATGATGGAACAATGAATGCTTCACGCTTAAAACCCCTGAGTTGCTGAAAGTAGGATTGCCATCCTTTTATAATGCAGCACTTGGGCCTTGTACTTGTATTTCCTAAAAATAAGGTTAAGCAAGTTAACCTAATTTCCACATATTAGGGTGCTAACAAATAGGCTATTTGTTAGGTCCATTAATTGTAGCTCAGTTGTTAGTTTCCTGGATTTTAGCTCAGCTGTTAGATTCCTGAAAAATAGTCTGAGAAAAATACTGAAACAGAAAAACTAACCATCATACACTTTAGCATATGCTGTCAGGAATGAATGTCATAACATTCAGTTTGACGTCCAGAACATAGGCCATATGCTAGGTCTATTATTCTCCTGAAAAACAGACTGTACTAAATGCTGAACTGTAACAGAAAGACCAACCAGTCTATAATTCAGTATCAGCTGTCAGAGATAAATGTCATAACATTCAGTTTGACATTTAGACAATAGGCCCTATGCCAGGTCTGTTATTCACTTGATAAACAGACTGAAATACATACTGAACTGTAGCAGAAAAACCAGCCTGCATATAATTCAGTATCTGCTGTCAAGAATGAATGTCATAACATTCAGTTTGACATTCAGACAATAGGCTATGTGCCAGGTCTGTTACTCTCCTGAAAAACAGACTGAACTTAATACTGAGCTATAACAGAAAAACAGACTGAACTCTTCTATAGTTCAGTATCTGCTATCATGGATGAATGTTATAACATCCAGTTTGACATTCAGTAAATCCTGTATTAGCTAAACCTGTAGCACACTACTTAAGCATGTCATGACATCAGTCAAGACATCAGAGTACAGTTAGTGTTTTAACATAAAATGCAGCCAATCAAACATCTACAGTATGTATGAGAGCCAAAAGATTATTAGCTTTTTCACCTTTTCCTGTGAATGGAGACTTTGTCATCTTTCCAATTAAACAAGATTTGCATGTCTCATATGATTCATAATCAAAAGAGTCCAAGAGTCAATCTTTATGGAGTTTGGAAATGTGTTTCTCATTTATGTGGCCTAATCGACAATGCCAAAGGTAAGTTGGATTTAACTCATTAGGTTTCATCCTTTTAGTATTAATGTTATAAATATGCATTTCAATATCAAGGACATATAGTCCATTGTTCATTTGTGCAGTAGCATAGAATATATCATTCAAATAAATTGAGAAACAATTGTTCTTTATTATAAATGAAAAACCAAACTTGTCCAAACAAGAAACGGAAATAATATTCCTGCTAATTGCAGGTACATAATAACAGTTCTCGAACTGAATTATTAAACCACTAGGTAAAGTGAATACATAAGTTCCTACGGCTAAAGCAACAACCTTTGCTCCATTGCCAACTCGTAGGTCAACTTCACCTTTTGCCAAATCTCTACTCCTTTTTAGCCCCTGCAAATTGGTACAAATGTGAGAACCGTATCCAATATCTAATACCCATGATGCAGAAGTAGATAAATTAATTTCAATAACAAAAATACCTGAAGTTGAAGTCTCTACTCCATTCTTCTTATCTTCCAGGTACTTTGGGCAGTTTCTCTTCCAGTGTCCGGTCTTACCGCAATGGAAGCAGGTGCCTTCCTTTGCTATGCCTCCACTAGGCTTTAAAGCAGTAACAGTGGGTTTGGGTTTGGAAACTTCCTTGCCTTTCCCTTTATCACCCTGCTTGGTGGGTCTTTTGTTCTGTCTCTTTCCATTTCCGATCATCAGAATGGACTTCCCTTTTGACTTCAGATTCTGCTCAGCAGTTCTTAACATGGCTAGCAGTTCAGGAAGAGAGTTGTCCATATCATTCATATTGAAATTTAGGACAAATTGACTGAATTTATCTGGCAACGATTGCAAGATCAAATTAGTCACAAGTTCCTTTCCGAGGGGAAAACCTAACCTCTCAAGGTTTTCCACATACCTAATCATCTTGAGCATATGGGGACCTACATAGGCTCCCTTAGCTAACTTGCCTTGAAAAAGGGCTTTTGAGACTTCAAACCTTTCATGCCTTGCTTGCTCTTGATAGAGCATCTTCAGGTGTTCGATCATATTGAACGATGCCATGTTCTCATGTTGCTTTTGCAACTCTGAGTTCATGGTAGCTAGCATGAGACAAGCAGTTTCATTGGCATCATCGACATGCTTCTTATAAGCATCTCTTTTTGCCTTAGGTGCAGAACTAGGAGGTTCCTCTTCAGGAACAGGTTTCTCTAAGACATACATCTTTCTATCATGTTTGAGGATAATCCTCAAATTGCGGTGTCAATCCAGAAAATTTGTCTTAGACAATTTTTCCTTGTCAAGGATTGATCGCAAAATGTTGTTAGAGGTGTTTGTTGTCATGGTAATCTACATGAAAATAATTAAAATATAAGTATCAATAACATATTTAATTAGGCCTTTAATTAAATATGCTCCCACTATTTTACTCAAAACAAATGACCCTCATCATTTGATTCAGAAAATCCCATTGGAAGATTTTCTAGTGGGTCGAGATCCACATTTCACTTTGTTTTAAGTCCGCGTAGGAGGATTACACAAAACTAGGTTATTTAGGTAGGAACTCCTTCCAATTGTATCTAATACAACTCTCGAATACTTTAGTTGGGTGAATAACTCCTTATTCCAATCCATCACATGGATCATTTCCAACTCTTGCTTCTAAACATATATAATCTTATTATAATTTTTTTAGTTAAGTTTGACCCATTGTTTTAGCAATTGGATATTACAATTATCCCATCGCACCTTACTAATATAGAACATGCACCTCGCGTAGGCGAAACCTACATTATCCGATATTAGTCTTGATGAGTACTAAAACTTGGAAAGCATAAACTTAATATTTAATTTGAGGTAATTTGCAATTATTCTAATCTCACCGGCTTATTTATCATATAAATCGTCTCTCACATGCATCAACATACATTCACATGCATCAACATACATTCACATGCATCAACATACATAATGAAACAGTTATGGCCCCTAGCGCAATTATTCTCCCAAGCCAATGAGAGAACCTAAGCTAACCTAATAATGATCTAAGCTTCTCCAAGCAAGATCTTCAAGGTTGTCCTCCTTTGATTTGAATTCTTCTCTTTCTTCATAACATTACATTACATAAAAGAAACTCGTTTTACATACGAGGGAGTGAGATGAGAAAATAAGTTACATTAAGAGATTAAAAGAGAGGCACGACACGCATATCGTATTTTAAAATCCCAAAACAAAATAAAGGAAAACTAAGGTCATAACCAATCACCACAAGACAATAATAATAAACACATTATTATTATTAATTTTAATTTTTTTAATTAATTAAAACCAAATTAAATTTCGGCGACTGATCACACTACGTAGAGTTAGCCGGGGTTCCGCTGCCCGGTCACAAAACAGAAAAACAGAGAATACAGACTTTGTGAATGTGATGACCGTCATAAAGCATGTCACGATCGTCACGTCTAGCCTGTCACGACCGTCACAGGCCCGTCACGAATGTCATGCGGCCAAAATCAACGCTTTGAAACTGTCAACAGAAGCGATCCAACAGGCCCTCAATTCATAACTCTTTGACAGCACAACCCTTGTGCCGTCATTAACCCTAATGCACCAATTTCAGACCGTCAAACACACCTCGATTGTTGATTCAGTATGATTGATCAATAGGTCATTGCTTCACCATACTAATGTCAGATCAAGAAGCAAATTGCCATTGATCGCTCAAAGGAAAATAACCATTAAGTGTTTGAATGAATGAAACAGAAACAGCATATCATATATACCGTATTTTGCATCAGGATTACTTATATCATATATATAACTTGATCGATCTCAATTGCGTAACCTATGGACGATCGATGTATCTCTGCTTCACCATACTAATGTCGGATTCCGAAGCATAGTCAACATCAATCATCCAAATTGTACACACATGATGCCAAATTTAATTACTCGTTTATTCTTTGATTCATTCTGTCTTTTAATCATATTAACACAGAAAATAAACACCTATCAGATGCATGGTTTCGTAAGTGGCTCTGATACCACTGAAGGAGAATAGCGATCCAAAACGCAGCGGAATTTAAAATTTTCTCCTTTAGTGATCCTTACAAATGGGCATAATCAGTGATATAATCGTTACCTCTTGTGACGATTGAAACCTTTGATGCAGATCTACGGAGCGATCACGAATGTTGAACGATGACAACGCCTCTACTCAATCCACACGAACGGATTCCTTCAATCTCAGTGCTAGCTGCTACGAATGAAGGCTTTG
This sequence comes from Lathyrus oleraceus, assembly GCF_024323335.1. Taxonomy (NCBI): domain Eukaryota; kingdom Viridiplantae; phylum Streptophyta; class Magnoliopsida; order Fabales; family Fabaceae; genus Lathyrus; species Lathyrus oleraceus. Next base: position 226,344,895 of record NC_066579.1, read on the forward strand.
AGTGAGAGAGAGAGAGAGAGAAACGAAATTGCAACTTCTCAAATGCTTCTGCACAAGGGTTCTATTTATAGAACCACTTGTGTGGGCTATAAGCTAAAAATCCCACTTAAGTGTATGTGGCCCATATCTTATAATATGCCAAAATCACTTAAGCGCGTGGTACCTTACCATATTTTGTATTCTACTTAAGTACACCGTACCTTATGATGTTCTACAATTCACTTAAATGCACCGTACCTTACGGTGTTCCTTAGTTACTCTATCTCTCATCAATCTGTCCTTTTGTGTGTGACCCAATAGGTTTTCATGGCACTGGCAATTATATTAAATCACGTATTTAACATAATAAACAATGAGCGGTATCTAGCAACACATCACTGCTACCCAAGACACGAAAATGTCATGTAATCTGACAAATCCTTTTGTGATAATACTTATGTGTACAATTACCCTTTTGCCCTTATGTCTATATTGAACACAAGGCAAAGACCGTGTCATCCTTGTCCAGTTCAATATTGGGCCTATAGACATTTATCCTGTTACGCAGGACGTGCAAATTCCATCTAGGTCACTCATGTCCCTTAGCATGCTTCGTGGAGTACCCATCAACTGTCTTTATGGTCATCCAGTTACGGACAATGTTTGATCAACAATAAGGCACTCGAATCTACATTTAGGGTCCATAGTGGTTTCAGGTCGAAGGGTGGTATACACCATTATCACCATGAGAATAACTTATGACACTTTGCATAACATTCTATATAGTATTCTCATAGCAGCTCAATCCAGTATAAATATTACTCTTAATATTCATACCTATGTTTAAGACTTGATAACTCCTTATCCATGATCCATGAGATGTGATCATCAGTCTATATACATAATAGTCTTAATGCTTTAATGTTATCCCACTTCACAATAAAGCTCGACTACAGATACTTTAAGAATAGTGTCCCTATGTTTAATGTGATCTCATGATTAAGTCATACTTGATACATTAAACGGACTAGCTATTCTAGGGACTTTATTAAACAAACATAATAAAGAAAAAGCTTTTTATTATTAATAAATAATTCGATACAAGTACCAAAAGTATTGGCCTCTAGGGCTTACACCAACATGACCAACAGTCCAGATTTGACCTCGATTGTGTAATGACTCTCAAGTAGTATAAGAGCACTATCTCATATCCTAGAAGTCTAGGGTCACATGAAAGATTTGAAGGAGAATAGCGATCCAAAATGCAGCGGAAATTTAAAAAATTTCTCCTTTAGTGATCCTTATGAATAGGCATGATCAGTGATAGAATCGTTACCTCTTGTGGCGATTGAAACCTTTGATGCAAATCTAAGGAGTGATCACGAACGTTGAATTGTGACAACGCCTCTACTCAGTTCACACGAATGGATTCCTTCAATCTCAGTGCTAGCTGTTATGAATGGAGGTTTTGAGTGAGAGAGGGAGGGAAAGAGAGAGAGAGAGAGAGAGAGAGAGAGAGAGAGAGAGAGAGATGAAATTTCATCTAGTCAAATGCTTCTGCACAAGGGCTCTATTTATAGAATCACTTATGTGGGTTGCAAGATAAAAAGTCCACTTAAGTGTATGTGGCTCATATCTTATGATATACCAAAATCACGTAAGTGTGTAGTACGTTACCATATTTCGTATTCTACTTAAGTGCATCGTACCTTACTGTAGCGGGGTATTCGTTACCTTTAGATTTATTGACTAAACCAAAAGTAAGCATACAATTCGAGTCGCCATCGTGTTTTTATTTGTCCAAAGGAAAGGCTAAAAAGCGAACAAAAGCCAAGTAAGAAGTTTTATCAAATCAAAAACTAATAAAAATATCAGAGATATGGGTAAGGGGGTTGGTTATGAAATGGGAAGGTTTTAAGCACCCAAAACATCCTTAGTACTCTAAGGGAGCCCTTTTTGCAAATGTGTATTGTAGGTTGGTATTTGTGAAAAGATTTGTGCAAACAAGATTTAGGAGATGAGAAAAGAATATACATTATATTTACAATTTTGTTGTTTGAATGGATAAACCCGTTGCCTACGTACCATCACAAAGGTAGGATCAAAACCTCGTAGTTCGGGGTAAAAAAATCTCAAAAAAGAATTGGTGAATTGATTTGATCAAAAGCCTTAAGGTCTTTTGTTATCAAAGGGAGAAAACTCAACCTAAATCAACAATCCACCATGTGAGGAGAGCTTCAACATACTAGTGAGGGATCCACCCTATAATAAGTATGGAAGACTTATAGTCCAATCACTAAGGATAAGGTGAGGTTTACATCAACCACTATGATAACTCAAACATATGGCTAATGTTTATGCAAAAATGTTTTAACAAAGATGGTCATTGGAACCACAAAAACAACTTGAAGTGAGTTGTATTTACAAGTTAGAAGTATTCATAAAATGAGGTCAAAGTTGACTTAAGATTCATTTAAAATGAGTATTAATGAAAAGAGTTTGAAAATTCAAAGGCATAAGGTCTAGGTTTCTAGTTTTGAAAACAATGTCAAAGTTTGCACAAAATGGATTTGGCTTGGGTTAGAGTGGAGAGAAAAAGAGAAGGGCTAGTCTTAAACATGCAAAGAGAAGAGATAAAACCCTTGGAGTTCCTTTTCTTGAAATCATAAAGATGATTCAAGATGCTCCTTTCCTTTGGACTTAGCAAACAACTCAAGCAATCAAACAAATATTATATTCAAGCTCCTAGGATCTCCACTTGGCTTGTCTCTCTTAACTTGGCTACTCATGACAATGGTCCTTCTTACTATCTCAAGATGGAATCCCTATCACACAATAGCAAACATCAAAAAGTTTACAACACAATAAGAGAAATGGACAAAGAATGAGTTTAGATTTGGGGTCCTTTGAGGTCAACTTTTCTATTTTAGCATTCTAAAGGCATGAGGCCTAGTTGCTCTTCAACAAGTTTAGCATTCTAAAGGCATGAGGCCTAGTTACTCTTGAACTCCTTTAAGCATAGGTAAGGTCCTAATTCTAAGTCCTTTCTCCCTTTTGCATTGGATTCACACAAACAAAGACAAAACAATCACAAGACAACAATATATTTATATACAATAGTGAGCTCAAATGAGCAAAAGGAAAATGACATAAACATAAAATATGAGCTCAAATGAGCAAAGGGAAAAGCAATATGAATTAATGAGCAAGAAAGTAAATTGCATTAAAGTAAATTGCAAGAAATTAAATGCTTGAATTAAAGTTAGTAGTTAGTAGTTAATGTTAGTGTGTCATAAGACAATTTAGCGCTATGTTAAGCAATCGTAAGTGGACTAATGTAGTAGTCACACCTATCTGAGGTCAGTCAATAAAACTATAGGCAAATAAACACAAGTTAGAGATCATGACTAGTAAGTCAAGCTCCTACAACTTGTCATGCCAAAAGAAAAGAAGGAAAGCCTTGTATGGATTTTAAGTTTTTTGCTTGACCAAGAAGCAACCTATCTTGGACACAAAGCAACTCACTTGATCTTTGATCAAGTTGAGTTTGATTTGAATCAAACAAGGTTAAGCCTCTCATATGTCAAGACTAACCACAAATCATTAACTCATTGGCCAAAATAAAAAGAAGAAGATGAAGATGAAATGAAATGGATAAAAGGAGAATTCAAATGTCATAATCATAACACAATGATCAAATGTGAATCAAATCATCATCAACCAATGTAAAACAGAAGAGAAATGAAGATTAGAAGTCAACAAAGTCAATACATTTTTTTGGTATTTTTGGAATTAAAATAAAACATAAAATAAAAATGAACAAATATGGTCAAACCTCAAATTAACCTCAAATCAACTTCAACAAGTCCAATTGAATCATCATAGGTCTAACATGGTCAAACACGATTTGACAAATTTTCTCAACATTTTTTGAAAACAGAAACTATTTTAAAACAATTAAAAACAAAGAAAAATAACACAAATGAATTAAAATCTCAAATCAATTAAGAAATTGATGAGACTACTTTTCATAGACTTATCATGATCCATATGTGTTAAGAAAATATTTTTGGAATTTTCAGGTATCAAAAAGTATTTAAAATGAATTAAAAACGATCAAAAATGAAATAATTCACAAAAAAATATTAAATGAAGTCACAAAAATAATTAAAAATCAGATTATGAAACTATATTTTTCAAGAAATTTTTTGCCACTCGTCTCATATTTTTACGACTTCAAATAAAATAGTTATGAATTTTTGAATTTAAAAGGAATTAAAAGAAAATAAAACGGAAAATAGAAAATATGAAAAAACCAGGAGCGCTGGATGGGATTCATTAAATGACGTGGACACATCAAGCGGTCTAGAAGCGCGTTCCCACCATGGTCACGAGTCAAATGCATCACACATGTATTTAAAACAAGTAAACAAAACGCATGGTTGAGATTAAAACGTTGGAGAGAGATCTGAAGGCCATGATGCATCCACGTGGGAATGGTGGTGGAAACCACCATCTTCTCCGGTGGACCAACTAATTCCGGCCACCAGTTGCAGGTTTTTGAACCTTAACCAAAATACGTGAGTCAGGTACCAAAATGAAGCTGGGGTGATGTACATCACCCCTGTAACCTTGGATTGTCCTCAAGATTTCTATCAAGTGAGAAATGTGAGCTTGAAATTCAAGGTGTACAAACTGAAATGCTTCAAAACATGAAATCAAGACCGCCACTGGTTTGCCTCTTGCTCGAGGACTTCAGAAAACAGTTTGAACACAAGCAATTTACATTGTATAGCAAGCTTTAGATCAAAACAGTTTGATGATATACCTTTGAAGAGCAGCTTTGTGCAGCACGATCTACTCAAACTCTTGCTTCCAATTTGATCAGGAGATGATGAGGATGCAAGGCTTAGGAATTGAAACTTGAAGATCAACTGATTGTGTTGAAATTCAAGTTTGAAATTGAGAAATAAAAATCAGAATTCCTTTGAGTATGGTTGAGTTTTGATTTCAGCAGAGCTTCAGATCACCATAAGGTTAATTTTTGAATGAGGGGAGGCTTCTATTTATAGCTGAGCTTGATGCCAAGGCAAGGTAAAACTCGTGTGCATGATCATTGGGTCCTTCATGCATGGGCCTGTACAGGCGCATGTGAGGCCCAAACTTGAGTGTAATCACAAGTTGAGATCATTTGAAGTTGAAATTGACGTGCAGTTGGCATGGTACTTGCTTGTGCATGAAGATACAAAGTGAATTGCATATTTGGACCTACACATTCATCTCTTCGAAAGTCCTATATGGAAAATCCAAACATGGTGATGTGAGTAATGGTTGGAAAGGTCTTGACATAAGGAACAAAATCTATGTTGGGCAAAAATCCATTTGGAGTTTGGAAATTTATGAAATCTGGCCTTAAAGTTGGAGGTACAAAACATGTATAGTTTTCCTTTGAAAAAATTTCCCCAAAAGCGACCAACTTCAAGCCCTTTTGTCTTAATGATTCAAGCCTCAAATGGAAAAACCAAACATCAAAGTTATAGATATTTTCAAGATGATCAGTTTAGACTTATATTTTGTATCATTTGGATTTTTGATGAGAAAGTTATGGGCACTTGAAGTTGGACATTTTTCAAATTCAATGGTTTTGGTCCAAAGTGACCTATAATATTTTGTATTATCACATGTGTTTCTTTTAGGATTATGAAATTTTGTCCAACATAACATTTGAATTAGACATCTTAATATTTCCAATGCAATTGGTCTCACCTTAAAATCATAAAAAAAGAAGTTAGGTCTTTGGGAAGTTGACCCAAAATTAGGGTTTCAATCAAAATGACCTATAATATTTTGAAATGAATGATGACCTTCCAAGTTTCAAATGGATTTTTGATGAACATTAAAGTTTTTCATATGGTTCTTAAGAATATGTTTTTTCTTGGGGTCATCTTAATTTGACAAACACATCAAAAGTTAGGTCTCAGTGGACCTCAGATTGGTCAGATGACTTAACTGGTCAACTTCTCAAGGCCAAACTTCAAATCTTGATGAATGAATGATTGAGGATAATCACATAGGCTCATATATGCATAAAATAATTAATGAAAGAACTTCCCTTGATTGAATTTGATCATAGGTTGGGGTTGCTTCATGAGCAAGGCACAGTCAATGCACAGTTGAATTAGGGTTTCCTTGGGAAACAATCCTCAGGCCCTTTGGTTTATCTTGATCAAATTGGCAAATTGATATACTTGGGAGACATATATGATTATTAGGAGCTTTAGGAACCATTTTTATGCTTGCCTTCATCTTCATCTAGCCACTTCATTGAGTATAGGAGCCTCCTAGGAGCAAGGGCACATGTGATCACTTGAGCTTCAAAACAAAAAGAGTTAGTGACATATTTGTGTGCTTTTGGTTAGTAAACAAAATAAGAAAGACAATAATATACAATACAAGCATGCTTGATGGTCTCAAACCAACTCACACAAGTCCCAACCCAAGGGTAAGGAGCCAATGCTATGATCCTTAAGGCAAAATGCAATGAGCAAAAATGATATGATGCCATGAGGGATCTTAGGGTCAAAATTAGGGTCTTACACTTACAATGTTCTACAATTCACTTAAGTGCACCGTACCTTACAGTGTTCCTTATTTACTATATCTCTCATCAATCCGTCCTTTTGTGTATGACCCTGTAGGTTTTCGCGACATTGGTAATTATATTAAATTACATGTTTAACATAATAAACAATGAGTGGTATCTAGCAACACATCACTGCTACCCAAGACACGAAAATGTCATGTGATATGATAAATCATTTTGTGATAATACTTATGTGTACAATTACCCTTTTGCCCTTATGTCTATATTGAACACAAGGCATAGACCGTGTCATCCTTGTCCAATTCAATATTGGGCCCTTAGACATTTATCCTGTTACGCGGGATGGGCAAATTCTATCTAGGTCACTCATGTGCCTCAGCATGCTCCGTGGAGTACCCATCAACTGTCTTTATGGTCATCCAGTTACGGACAATGTTTGATCAACAATAAAGCACTTGACTCTACATCTAGGGTCCATAGTGGTTTCAGGTCAAAGGATGGTATACACCACTATCACCATGAGAATAACTTATGACACTTTGCATAACATTCTATATAGTATTCTCATAGCGGGTCAATCCAGTATGAATATTACTCTTAATATTCATACCTATGTTTAAGACTTGATAACTCCTTACCCATGATCCATGAGATGTGATCATCAGTCTATATACATAATAGTCTTAATTCTTTAATGTTATCCCACTTCACAACAAAGCTCGACTATGTATACTTTAGGAATAGTATCCTTATGTTTAATGGGATCTAATGATTAAGTCACACTTGATACATTAAACGAACTAGTTATTCTAGGGACTTTATTAAACAAACATAATAAAGAAAAAAGCATTTTATTATTAATAAATAATTCGATATAAGTACCAAAAGTATTGGCCTCTAGGGCTTACACTAACAAGATTTACACTACAAAATATTTTGGTTACAAGAACAATATTTAATGCGCGTGTTCATGAGATTGCATACTACCACTCAATACGCCAATGGTCTCTTCCCCAACTCGAATGACACCCGAGGACCTCAAAAGGATGAAGAAGAGAATTTTGGAGGCATGTCTAACACTTCTATAACAATCTTAGCCCCCTTCTCAGTAGCAAAGACTTGGGGGTAGCTGTTTTGGATCAGACAAATGACCTAATAAAATTGGCCAAATTCGAGGGGCCAATCCAGAGCTTTGCTTGCCTAAAGATGACGAGCATGTAAACCCTTATTAAAAGGCCGCACACTGGAATCCGAAACTACGCTCACCACAGTCGTTGGAATAAATCCAACAGCCTATCATATTTCATCGAGGGCGATTTTAACTACCACTTATATATAAATGCAATCATGCATTATAACAAAGTACAATTTCATTTATTTTTACAAAATTATATATTTGACGTCACTTCCTTACTATTGGAATGTTAATTTTATAGATACAGTGATTCCTCTCTCACTAACTCGAATTCATTCCAACTTATCAAAAAATTTAGATGGACTTTCATAAGCATCTCATCAATTTCCAATCCACATCGAAATAGTTTTAATCGTGAGTTTTTTTTTTAAAAATGTTTGATCAAATTAAAAAGTGATTTGATCATGGTAATAATATTAGAATGTTTTAAAATAATTTAACGCGTGCTAAGAGTGAAAAAGCGGTTTGATCATGTTAAAAAGTTGTTTGAATATTGATAAGAAAGAGCAATACTAGAGATGATAAAAACTTATTTTAATCAACTTTTCTGTTAGATAAAATTAAATGAGTCTCATATTTTAAAAATGAATTTCATAAAGTAGTCAGTCTCACGTGAGTTTTATCCAAACACAAATACTAAAATGAACATTTGAAAAGAAATAAATTAATATTACTCATTTAAATGAACCATTTTTTTAGAATTGATTTTACTCAAACCGAAAATTTTAATCTTACCTATTATCAATTAATTTCGCGTATTTCTTATGGTGTTTTAAAGTTTACTTTATTTATTTTTTCTTATAATTAATTATTTAAGGTTATTTTCTGTTAATTTTTTAGTTAACGTTATTAAAAAAAAGAAAAAATATCCAAATGGAAATTTTGTTGGTTAATTCAGTCTTAAAGAAATCTTATACTGCTCAAATAAGTAATACAAAATTATTAACAAAATGAAAACCGAGGACTCTTTTTAAAAAAATTGATACAATCTTGAATTATAGTGGTAGAGATTAAAATAATTGTTTGTTATATATTAATAAACGGTAACAAATTTTCATAAAAACATTAAATCGACAAAAATAAACTAGAATACTTTAGTTAATATTTTTTAACTAATTCATGTAATAAGTAGAGTATTTTATTTTAATCGCTCAAATATATTATATCTAAAGACTAAAATAAAATATTTTTATTGTTTCAAAATAAATATTATTTTTATATATAAATAATTTTAAGTAAGCACTATTCTCAATTTTCAATATAATATTAATTAATTTTTTTATTTTATTAAATTTTTAGTTTTTATGTTTTATCCATTCAGAAAATTAATCTTTCTATTTAGATGATATATTCACTTTTTAATTACGTGTAATTTATATATTTTATTTTTAAAATTTTACATTCTTTTTATTTTCTTTTCACATTACTTCACTTTAAATTGACTAATTATTTATTTTAATGACGTATAACTTATACTTTTTATTTATAAAATTTTATAGAACTTCATATATAATAAGTTTTTAATGTTTTTCAAGTGATACATCAATTAAAAATAATCACTTCATAAACTTTGAATGCCAAAAAAGAAATTGCTTGAATTGAAGATTAGCTCATTGAATCAATTAAAATAAAAGATCAAAATTATAATTAAATTTAATATTTTTTAAAATTATTTTCTAAACACTTTCTAAATATTGTATTCACTTTTAAATTTACATTAGTGAAAAATATTTAATAATTAATAGGAATAATTTAATAAATATCTTTTTTTTCTTCTATGTGTTACATTTTTATATAAGTGTACGAATCTAAACAATTTTCATTTTGAAATAGAAATAAAATATTTTCAAAGATTAAAAATAAAATAAAAGCATTATAATAATATATCTAAAAATATTAATCCAACATCATAATTATTAAGATATTATTTTATATAACAATAAATATTTTAAAGATGAGTACAGTAGTAGTTGAGTTAAATAATGTAAGCTTTTACTTTATACAACCCCCTACCAATCATACATCTAAATCCGCCATCTACCATTCATATAGCATTTTTACCAATACAAATGGCGTTATTAAACGATAAATAAAAGTAGAGTTTCCCAGAAAAATTAAAGAACAAAAACTTGAGTTTATATAACACTGCTTTGGACATAATGATCCAACCATGTGCGCTAACACTAGGCTATTCATCCAATCTAATACTTGTTCAATAGTTTTCTTGTTTTAGCCCCTGTAAATTTGAGAAAACAGTAATCTCGAGAATATTAACTTGTAGATACATACATAGGAAAATGCTTTTTTGAAATGGATAGCTATCCTTACACATAATTAAAACTATCTCAAATGGTTTTATTCAAACATCTCACCTAGCATTTAAATCAAATTCACCAACCTCACGCCAGCCATCGGGCGTGCCAGTTTCACCATTCTCAGCTTCGTCATTCAAGAAATCCTCAGACGGCTCCTTCTCATCTCTCTGTGCATTGTTTCCCCACCCATTCATCATTTCACTGTGATCCTGATCTCCTAGGTCATGGCCACCAATCACAATGTCACTGCCTTGGGAACCAAGTGCACTCCCTCTTATGGGGGCTCGAGACATCATTTCAGCATGAGATTGTGAATCAGCCCTTGCCTGCTGCTCAGCTTGATACATTGCAGCCATTCGTAGTTTAGCCTCGTGGGCTTCACGACCAGCTTTCTCCCTGGATTCTAATTCAGCTCTTAAGTCTATCAGAGCCCGTTTTTCCTCTTGAAGAAGTGCCTGTTCAATCATCAGTCTCTCCTCGGACCGAAATTCCCCCAAACTTCTCTTCTGCGATATTATGTTGAAGGCAAGTGTTTGCTTCTCAAAAGTTGCAGTAAATTCAGCAATTTTAGCAGCAATATTATTATCCCACTGTTGGGACCTCGAAAGCATCTGGCCAGTTGTATCAGAATCAAGTATCCTATCATCCTCTTCTGCTTCATAATCTGCCACAACATGATATGGCAATAATCTGCAGCCAGAAAATTTAGGGAAATAAATGTAAGAGCAAACTTTTCATTTGCATTAGAATCCAAACAAAACAATTTTTTAGTTGTAAAAATACCTACATTTGCAGTATATTGATAAACCAGTAGAATTCCAGAATGATTTATAATACATTATGATAAATAAATCAACTAGAGGTTCAAGAACAGAGAAAGTAAAGTTTGAACATTAGATAACATGTTCTGAACAATTCTAAGAACAGAGAAAATAACCTATCACTGGTTCAACTTCAAATACAGAAATCAAAGGCTGAAAATTGAATATATAATACGGAAAAGAGAACTTGAAATAAAATTAAATGGGGAAACCAACATGAAAGAGTACTGCAACGCAGATGAGTAGAAAATACAAATAAAAAGCTGCAAGTGAAGAGATAGACTTGGTATTCGGTCCACAAAACAGATACTGAATAATATTTAGATGCATAGAACTGATTGGGAATTGGGATATAACAAAAACACTAACTAGAGGTGCATTGAAATAGCTTATTTAAGACTTATTTGAACTTATCTTACGACATAAGCACTTGTGAAAGAGTTTCAGAGAGTTTATGAAATAGCTTATGACATGTTCATAAGTTGTGTTCAACTTATTTCAATAAGCTACTCATGATATGAAAAAAAAGAAAGCGTATACAACCTGCATAAAAAACACTTTAACCACATTTCCTCTGACTATTGAGATAATTTATTCTTAAGAGCTTGTATTATAAAATGAAAAATACCAGTCCAATAAACACTTCAAGTTGTGTTTCCCAAATGCACCCTACATGTTTTGACTGCCTCCGGCTTAAATGCGGCAAAAGGTGGCCACCCCTAAACGTGTTGTTCCGTACCAAAAACGAGTGGCAGTCACAGTGGCTGCATTAGCGGCGGTATATCGCAGAAAAGCTCACACGATTTGCAATGCTACGTATGCAGGAAGAAGACAAAAGAAGAAGTACAAATTACCCTTAAAATTGATAAGTTATGGGGCTATTTTCAGTTTTCCCTCCCAATAAAACCCTAACCCCCAATCAAGAACCCTTTTTTTTCATCTCATGCTAAAAAGTCCTTCTCTTCTCTTTCTACTCACTGAGCGCGAACCACCACTTCTAGGCCCCACCATCCTCACCCTCGCTGTTGTACATGCCTCTGTCTGCCACTTTTGCACCCCCTCATTCTTTCTAGTTCCTCTTTTCCAGGTTCCCACCTCCTCCGCACATGCCTTTGTTTGTCTCTGTTTCTGGTTCGTTGCTTTTTCTGGTTTGGTTTGCAGATCTCCCTCCCTCTATTTCTGTTCCATTTTTGGTTTTGGCACTGTTAACAGTTTTTCAGCCCGTGTTTCATTTTTGTTTTGAAATTTGATTGAAGTTATGTCATGATGCTGATAATTGGCTTTGTTGATGAGAACTTTTATTTGAGTTTTGATGTTTAGTTAATTTAAGCTTGGCTTCACCTGCATGTTTCCTTGAACTTTGTTGTTAATATGAAGCCCGGAACGGACACGGGACACGACACGGACACGGACACGGGGACCCCACTAATGTACAAATTATAGGACACGGACACGGCTATATATATTTTATATATTAATATAATAATATAATTTATGGGCAAAATTTGTAAAGAATTTAAAATGAGAAGCAAAATTTATATTTATTTAAGATAAAACAATAAAAAATTCTTTCAATACTTTCAAACATGATAATTGATATTCATATATTCCTTGTGAAAACCGAAGCAATGGTGTGCAAAGATGAAAATAACCGGAGAAGATAAAAGAATTTTGTGGAGACAAAAGCAGTGAAAGTGAAATATAAAAAAATAAGAAATTCTAATTGTGTTGTTTTTATAGTAAAAAAGTGGAATATGAAAGCTAAAAAACTTATTTATTTTTTAAATTTTGAAAAATTGAGTTGAGTTTTTTTTTTTTTAATTCTGGAATTTTCTGAATTGGGTCATGTCCTTTATTTTAAATAAGGTGCCGTATCCGTGTCCACAACAATTAAATATTTTTTTCTCGTTGGACACTTCAAAAACGTGTCTGATACGTGTCGTACACGTGTCGGACACGGCGACACGTCGTGTGAATGGCGTGTCGGAGCTTCATAGGTTGTTATTTACAAGTATCTTTTGATTAAGAGCTGTGACTTTTATTTTTAATTCTTACTATTTCATGATTTGAGTAAAGTGTTTCATTTTTCAGAAGTTATGTGTTTATTAGTGTTAATTTATAATAATTCCAAAATTTATTAAATAATGGCCACCCATCTCCCTGCTATCCCAGTTTTGAGATCATCTGCTCCGCTTCACTATCCGAGATTGACAACATAGTTTTTATCCCAATAAGGTTGAGTGTATGTTTGGTTTGGCTTTTGGAATAGGCAAAAGCAATTCTAGAGGTGCAAAATTGATTCTTTAATGATTCTGAGGTGTTTGGTTTTTCTAAAGTAGAATTGTTCGGCCTCCATGATTGATTCTCCTTGAAACTACAATTTGTAGCTTTTGACTTTAAACGTGATTTTTACATTGAAATTTATTGTTCAACTCAGTTTTATAGAAATGTATCCAAACATAAATCACTTTACATCCAATTCACTTTTAATCAAAATCAATTCTACAAAATTAATTCACTTAGAATCAATTCTCCTCACCGCAGAACCACTCACCGCAGAACCAAACATACAGTAAGAAAAACTAGCAATAACATCCCATACTTACATTTTGCTAGCACAAAATTCAATATCATTAAGTAAAAGTTTCCAAATATAAATCAGTTTGGAGAAAAGTAAAATCTTAGAATTCAACCTAACGAAAACTTGTAAGATGAGGAATAGCTCAGACTTATATAAAAATGCTTTTGGGCCTTATCTCATCCAATATGGGACTCTTGACAATTCTGAATAAACATTTTTACTTGTTGGGCAACGCAACAGGGAAATCTATTCAGAAGCATGAATTTGACGACGCAAAGGATGAGTTTGAACAAGCTGTAGTGACCCAATGACCGGTGTGAAACACCTGACAACCAGCTGCTATAGGTAGCCCTGATACTAGTCTATACTCCTAATACTAATACTAATGAAATACAATTGACAGTTTGACTTGTCATTTAACTTGAAGAAAAGAGCCATAACCACATTGCATAAATTTTATAGAAAATGGAAGTATGAAAAAAAGTAGAAAATATAGTTGGAATTTGAAAAGGTAGTTATAGCGAAAGATGGGTCATGCTAAGTTGTTTAGCATTTTCCACGAATCACGGCACTGAATAGAGATGAGAGAAAGAACCTGTCGCAGGCATCTTCTAGAGAAGAAAAGGGTCGCTTGAAATCCGGATGGCAGACCCGCCAGGCGTCTTGGTAAGCCATCTGGAGCTCGATTTGATTCCCGGGGGGTCGAATAATCTTTTGGTGCTGTTGCTGAGGTAGATGGTTTGAATTAGGGTTGTGGTGTAAATTGAGAATGGGATTAGGGTTAGGGTTAGGGTTTTGTTGAAGATTGAGGGGTCTTATGGGACGCAAGTGAGCGTCAATGTTGGAAGGGAAGCGAGAAATTGCGGATGATTGCTGTTGCTTTTGCAATTGCTGTAAGAGCAGAAAATGTTGTTGTTGTTGTTGTTGTCGATGTTGTTCTTGGATCAACTGCTGCTGCTGCATTGCCTTTGCTTCTTCCATTTTTTTCTCGAAACGAAATTGTTAATCTATCTCGTCTTTCTTCCTAGGATTATTCTCAATTTTTCATCTCTCTCTGTATTTTTACTCTCTTTCAAGGGACAAGAGTTTTCACTCGGGTGGACTCCTAAACTTCAGGGTTTGTTTCGTAAAATGAAAATTTTAACTTACATTCTTCGTCCATGTCTAAACCAATTTACATTAATAAATTACAGATTTGTATCAAATCAATTTAATTGTTATGCACTCGTTTATTATTGCAATTATACTAGTAAGAGACCCTTCCAGTAGAATAAAGTCATGAGAAAAAAATATTTAAAATATAATTATCATCATATAAATATTAATATAGTGTTTAGAATATAAAGTAATATTAATATAAGGTATTTATACATAATGAAGTTTATAATGGTGTAATATTTGAAATATACACTCAAGTTAATATTTGATATAGTATTTTATTAAATTAAAATTATATTGACAAAGTTCAATATTTCAAATATAACTTCAATTTGAATTTAAAAAAATAATTTAATTGATATACACTGACAATTTAAAAGGATTTTACAGTTAATCATAGACATTGGATATTAAAATAATCTTAACTTTTATTTTAAAAACCTATAGAGTAATACAAACGGGTGATGGTGATGAATCGACAGTGTAAAACCTTTTACACGGACAATGTATAGTAATTAATCCCTAAAAACATATAAAACAGAATAATGTAGTAAAAATAAAATAAAAGTTACCACAATAAATAACTAAAAAATAACATTAAACTTTAATAATAACAATTAGAAAAACAGATAAAAAGAGTTGTATTTTCTTTTAGCATTGTTTCTTCTGACACGTCTCATCAAATTGATGTATTCAAATACTATGATTTAAAATATAATTTAAAATTTTATAATTATCATTAATTTATTATACTATTTGTAATTCTCTCTGTCTCACGATAAATGACTCAACGAATTAGTTCACACATATTAAAAAAATT
Source organism: Lathyrus oleraceus (assembly GCF_024323335.1). Lineage (NCBI taxonomy): Eukaryota > Viridiplantae > Streptophyta > Magnoliopsida > Fabales > Fabaceae > Lathyrus > Lathyrus oleraceus. The sequence goes on from NC_066579.1 coordinate 226,360,368, forward strand.
AAATAAATAAAAGAGAGAAAACAATAGTTTTACTAAAGTGTCTATTATTAACTATTGAAACTTATGAAAATAATAATAATTAAATAGTATAATTGAAAAAAATAATAATTTGTATTACATATTGAAATGAATCATTCATTTTGAAACTTTTTTTCTTGCAAATTGATCACTCAATTATGGGTCGGAAGAGTCCATTTTTTACCCAAATAACCCATTTTTAAAATTAATTCACAAAGTAACACATGTTTCAAACAAACTCTTAAAGTACCCCACTTTCAAACAAAGAATTTTTGGGACGAAGTGTTGTTGGCAGACGAATTGGCGGCAACTCCATATTTTATAATGGATGTGCCAATTGGATTACATGGTGTTGACAATTCAATTGGCGTCAATGTACATATTTTAAATGGAGGTGTCAATTGGCCTAACACCCGTGTACATTGTGAATTATTTTAGTATAAATAATAAAAATTAATATTTAATTAAAAATACTTTTACAGAAACTAACGATGACGATCAGGTTGGTTATACCGGTCATCGGTTCCATACCCCCTAGCTATCGTAACTTGTTGCACTCATTGTTGATTCACTCTATGTGTTTGAGGATTTTAGGTCTTATGAACATCACCAGAATCCCTAAGAAGTTCTTGAATTTCTAAGAAGTCTTGTGTATGAAGCGACACACTATCGTAACTTAGTTTGCGACCTATGTCAGAGTAGTCTGGATGTGTTCATGAGGTCATTGGTGTGCGACCTGGACGATTGGAGGGAGCATTGGTGTGAATGGTTCGTTAGAGAAATGTTGAAATGGTTATTGTGGTGTTTGATAGTCATATGGTTGTTGTGATGTTTAGGTGTTTTGGCTATGGTGCGGTGTTTGGGTGTTTTGGCTATGGTATGATGTTTGAGTGTTTTGGCTATGGTATGAGGAAATGTTGGTGTTATATGTTCCTTGGATGTTTTGACTATGGTATGATTCTTTTCTTATGTGGAAGATCAGACAAAACTGCAACCATAAAGCATACTAAGAACACGTATCTCCGGATCGAACCGGGCTCTAATACCAGTTGTTGGGGAAAAAACAAAGCATAGAGAAAAAAGAAACATAATCACAACACAAGAACGTAACGTGGAAACTCCAAAATCGGAGAAAAACCCAGGACTATTGTTAATAGACAACCAGAGAATAACACTATGTGAAAATTATTACAACATATAATATACCCTTAACTAACCTAGACCCCTCGGGTGATGGTGATGAATCGATTATGTAAAACTTTTTAAACTGACAGTATATAGTAATTAATCTCTTTTTAAACAGAATATTTATTTTAAAAAGCTTTAATATTTTGTAGATCTCTACGTTAATCTTGTAGGTTATTTTTAGTCTTCTAACTAAAAAAAATGTGATCTCTTAAATTTTTAAAATATTTTATGTTTATCTTTTTTATTTAATTAATAATAAATTTTATGATTAATATAAAAAAAGTCATTGTTACTTGGACAAAAATAATTAATTTGTATATTTTAAATTTAAGAAATCAATATAATTTCTTATTTTAAATTAAGAGATCAAAGTAAACGGTAAAGTTAACCTATAAAATAATGTATTTTAAATTATTTTCTGTAATAATTATTTTAGTAAATAAAATTTATTTTAAAATAATTATTAATCTCACTTTTGAATATAGTAATGATTATATCATTGATCACTATTATAAGAAAGTAAAAAAAAATTAATTCATTGAATAAATAATGTATCTGATCATTATTATATATCAGATATATTAATTATTTAATAAATCTAAAAAAAAATTCTGGTTTATAATAATGATAAGGCGTGTATAATTTTTTCAATTGCATCTTTAATTATTATTCTTTATATTATTTTTAATATTTTAATAAAATTATAATGTCTTAGGATAATATTATTCAATTTTTAATCTATCTAAAAAATTTAAATGACAAGACATTTTAAAATATAAAAAATATTACAATATAAATAAATTATTAATTTTATAAATCAATATTTTTTAAAATATATAAATTAGTCTAACAAGGTTTATGTATATAATATAGATATAACTTTATTTTTATTAAATTATTATTTTTATATTGTATCTATATATAAAAATAGTGAAACAACAGCAATCATATCAGATACTAGTATCTTAAAAAGGAGTGAACAATATGTAAGGCTGCATGAGCCACCCTCCCTACTCTGATCTACGAATTGTTACGCCGCTGGCATTATAATTAAGTCCTGCTTTTGTAGAACAGCTTTAGCATAAAAGCTGTCTTCTGTTTGATCTCTACGTCTCAGCCGTATATCTCAAAATTATCAAATGTCAGAACGCAGATTTTCACATTTCACCTATATCTTCATGCAATTGTCACACAACACATAATATAAGCTACTTTTTCACGCCACAAATATTTCTCATCTTCCCAAAATATTACTAGTATGACTTTATATTGATAAACTAAATCATGGTTTATATTTGATACTAGTTAATGGAAATATGACAAAACATGATAAGTAACACATATGATAATTGAATTAAATAAATATAAATTATTGATTTAAGAGACTATTTATTTGTATTAATGTATTAATATAAAAATATTTATTAAAATTTATAAATTAATAATTTGAAAAAAATGAAATAAAAAATATATATATAATCAATTTTTTATTTATATAAATAGAAATAAAATGATTAAAATTAAAAGATAAATTACAAAGAATAGATATTCAATAATTAGAAATATAGAGTTTTAAATATCGGCTCGCATCCGTTGAATCGATCGATCCGAGAACTTATGAATAACTCATTCAAATTTTTTATTTAATTAACCTCTAATCAACCGATTGTTGATTCAGTCGAAGTAAGGAAAGAGTAACCGATCCAAACCGACTATTAAATCCGCCATGCAATCAAATCGATGAGAACCGGTATGAATCACCCAATTTGTTTTTATAAAAATTCAATGAACAATTTTTCAAACAGGAGAGATTAATCCTTACTCTCATTTTCTTTCTTTTAACTTTGTTTTTTTTTAAAAGTCAATTTTTTAAAATAAAATTCGTTATTGACAAATGAAAAAATCTTTCATTTAGATACAATTTTCACGTCAACAAAACAAATTTGTTTCTAAAAAAAGTTATTAATAAAATTTAAAATTTTTAAATATCTTAATCATATATCCTCTAATTATTATTATAAGTAAATTTGACTTTTTTAATTCATTGGATAGTTAATCTATCTAATTCATATATAAATTATATATATTAATTATCAAATATATTAAAAAAAATATTTATAATAGTTACAGTCATGGGATGGGAGGGGAGGGGGTGTATCCCAACTTTCAATATCTATTACTAGACTAAATTGAAAAAAATTAAAATTAAATAAAAATATTGAATATCTATTCTTTCCGTTTCTTTTTAAGTATCATTTTCTTGAAGAAAAATATTTTTTTTTAATTATCACTTCCAAAGTTCAAAATAGTATTAATTATATTTTTGTCAAAATTATCCTAAATAATTATTACAAAAAAAAAGAGTAAAATAAATCTAATAAATAATTAAGAGTATTATAGATAAAAGAATTATCTGAAAAGCAATAATAATGATCACTCCCTCCTTCTCGTAAAAAATGTCTTATTTTCACCTCTTTTACCATATCAATATAATATTTATTATTATTTTTTCATATCATATTCCTTTTATTAACTTTCACTTTATCCAACCACTTTTTTAATTAAAATTAATAGAAATATTCTAAAAAATGTTAATAGTTTTATGATCAAAACCAACACGTCTAATTATTTCCTTAAAAACCGTGAACGACACTTCAGAATGAATAGGGTAAGTATTATATGAAGTGTCCAAATCTCGTCCAAAAAAATTCATGCGATAATTGAAACCATGTTAGTACATAAAGTGAGACATTGTTCCTCATGAGAACTTTTCAAAAAATGAAAAGAAAATACGATAGATTAAAGAAAACAACATATACTCTTCAAAAGTAACCAACCCATAACATAGATGCACGCACCACTCATAAACCTCACTATCCAATATACTAGGTGACAGTATATGATCTTTATCACCAACAAACAAAATCCAAATCTCATAATAGATATCATTCTATTCTAGGTTGTGATGTCTTTTTAGCAAATGTCAATTTTGTTCCCATTTACATTTTCCAACAAACCCTTGCATTCTTCCTCTTTTGTTACTACGTCTTTATTCTTACTTCCATTATAAGTTACCATCTCAACCTTTGTTAGTTTCTCTGCCTTCAATGCCTCAGCTTCCCAATCCGTACGTACAATCACAACATATAGAATTGATAAAGCACATGCCACTTGGGCTGATAAAAGCCCAAACCAAAGCCCACTAAACCCAATCCTGAACCAAAATGCCAACCCTACCGCCACCGGGGTACCGACAAAGTAGAATGCTCCTAGGTTGATGTTCACGCCTATGACGGGTCGGGCAGTGCCTCGGAGGATGCCACAACCGGTGGTTTGTGGGCAGTTTGCGAGCTCGCATAGGCCCATTATTGGCATGACGGATGCAACCAAGGCTTTGACGGGTTCATCGGTTGTGAAAAGTCTGGCCCAACCGTATCGAAGGACGACGGTCCATGTTACATTGATGAAGCCCATCACAAATGCACATCCTAATGCAACCATGGCTGCTAGCTTTGCTTTATATGGTTTACCTGCTCCAAGCTCATTCCCTACCTGCATTTATTAAATAGAAAATTTTATTAATTACTCTAATTATAAATTAAAGAGAATATGTTATTGATTCTAAAAAAAATTGTTGTTTATATTCAATCATTTATAAAAAATTTATATAAAAAAAATTCTCTATTTTATTGTATCGATTTTAAAAAAAAAAAAAGCTATTCAAAACAGTGATATGACAAATTATAACTCAAAAAAATAATCATAAAAGATTATTGTTTGAAAATATGTTAAAAACGAATAAAAAATAGTATGATTATTTTAATTAAAAATAATATAGCAAACATGATTAACATCACATCACAATTTTACAAACACTACATTAAAAACTAATAAAATTAAGATGTAATTTAAAATATACTAAACTAAAATCTAAAGTGTAATACATGATAAAATATCATTGAATGAGTCCCACAAAGAAAATGGGATGCTTTTTTAGATTTGATAGTTAGAATATTTGGTAAAATAGAAATGCATGATGATGGAGTTCCTGTGCAAGCCAAACAGAATTCCACTTATAAGTGATTAATTACTTCTAGTTTTGTGGAATCACATTACAAGTGTGACTTAACTCAAATGGGTCCTTGTACTTTACGCAATCATATAACAAATTTAATTTATACCTCATTAAGCAGAAACCAAATATTATGATTAGCTCAAAAGGAATATAAGAAAAAGCAAAGGAAAAAGTTGAATGATTGAAGACGATAACTTAAAAAAAATAACAACATAAAATCTTCACACGTGTATTTGGTATGATAAGATAGAGAAAAAATTTGGAAATAATTACTTTTGTTTTAGCACTAATCTTTTAATTTTTTTATACAAACTATTAATTCTTTAATTTTTGTTTCAAATTATTTATTTATAGAAGAAAACAATTTAAAATTTAGATTTTCTAGTAGTTGGAAACAACTAAAGGACAGTGATTCGTAAGACAAAAACAATATCAAGAAAATCAGGGTTTGAGGTTGACATTTAATTCCATTTTTAGTTGACTAGCTACAGGGAATAAAAGAATAAAAAACAAAAATTGCATAGAATAAAAATATGATTAAATTAATAAATAAATTCAAACCAAATCTATTTTTGAAAATATAACAACTTTTGTAGAATCTACAAGCATATCAAGGAAAAAGTCATTATTTTGCCTCTTCAAGCATGTTAGGAATCAAGTCAGTGTGCAAATGTGATTTAGTCTTATGTGGAGATATTTTGACTTTATTTAAAAAAAAAATTCAAACTTTATTTATTATCTATATATTCCTTCAATTAAGAAAAATATATACTTTCGGAGTGCAAGTAAAAAGATCTAGTCACATATAGAGTATAAAAATCAAAGTCACTCCATTACTCTCACTATTTTCTATATAATTCTTCATGTCACCCCACTCAATATTATTCCAAGTGGAAAATATACAAAAATATTCGTTATTGCTATCAAATCCTTTTGGCTTCTAAAGTAAAACCTTAAAATAAAATAAGGTTGAATACACATTATATATTCCCTCCAAACAAAGATTTCAATATGGAGACCTTTAAAATGTTAAAATAATCATTTTAGTTACTAGATATAGTGGTACCTGAATATATCCAAACAATAATAAAAATAATTTTTAGTATTATTTTGGTTATAATAATTTGATGGACCAATATCAAATTAGTTAATAGAAGACACAAACATATGTCTTATGTGTTACTCTACTTATTTATTTTTAAAAAGTTAAAATTTAATATTTTTTTCATCTGAATAATATTTATATTTTAATAATATGATATGATATTAAAATTATCATTTCATCCAATTTTAAATGGACTATAGATTATTTGATATAGTAATTTAAGAGTTATCACAAAGTTAGGATTCATTCTTCCAACAAATATTAAATGTCTCCGCCGCACTACTATCAACTAAATTGATCTAACAAGGTAAATCATATAATTGAATATTTCTGCATTACTATGAATACTAATTGAATCGAAAAATAAATTAGAAAATGGAAGTAAAGAGAAGAGAAACATACCCTAGCAGAGACACAACCAGCAAGAGCCATAGGAACAGTATACATCATACTTGTTGTCTGAATCAAAATCCCAGTAGCAGCAACCGCCAACGTTGGATTCTCCAAATAACCAGCCATAACAGTTACAATCTCGTACCACCACCATTCCAAACATATCATCAAACAACTCGGAACTGCCAATTTCATCAACTCACCCAAACCACCACCAACAACGCCGCCACCGCCACCGCCACCACCACCACAACTCCATCTCAACTTCATCTCCTTCTTCCTAAACATCCCCACATATACCGCCATCAAAACCACCATATTCATATTCGTGAACACCGACGCCATAGCCACACCCGGCACACCCAGCCCCATCACCACCACCAACAAATAATTCAAAGGAACATGAAATACAACCGCCACCAACGAACAATACATCATCGGTTTTGTCACTTTCTGCGACCGTAAAAAAACCCTTAGAGGCTGTAACAACGTGTTTGTCAAAAGATCCGGCAGAGAATAGAAACAATACACCGCCGCCATTTCAGTTATCCCAATGTCTTGACCCATGAACAGCATGATTCTTTCAAGGTTAACCCAAAGAAGACTAATCGGTATTATGGCCATTAAAAGTATGAACACCATTCGTTGTAGTGAAAGGGAAAGAAGGTCCCAGTTTTTGCTGCCAAAAGCTTGGCTACAAACAGGTTCAAGACCAGATGCAAGACCGACAAGAACAGAGTACCCTGTTATGTTTGTGAAGCCTATGGAGAGTGCACCACCAGCTAGCTCTAAACTACCGAGTCTACCAAGGAAAAGAACAGAAACAACAGCTCTCACGAAAACCAGCATGTTCATAGCTGTTATCGGTAACGCCATGCTCCATAGCTCCTTCAACTCTTCCACCACCTTAGTAATTTAGTTTTCATCAAACAAATTTAGTACAGAAAAAATAAAACACTTAACAAATATTTTTCAAACATAGACATAGTTTAAGGTTTTGGTTTTTTAATATGAAAAACAAAACAAAATTTACCTGGGTGGTTGTTGGGAATTTGTGTGAAAAGAAATCATGGTCATTATTATCTTCCATTTCTGTGATGATCAACTCTGCAATAGAGTGGTGAGTTAATCAAACAGTGAGGGGAAGATGAAAAGAGCTTATGAAAAGAAGTTAGAGTTTGTTTGAAAAGAATTGATAATAGATAATCTAGCTAGCTATAATAGCTAAGAAGTGAAAAGGGTAAGGAAAAACAAACCTTTTCTTATTCCGGTTTTAGAGAGAACCGGAAAAGGGTAAGGCAAAGAATGTCTGAGAAGAAAAAAAAGGTTATTTAGGAAAAAGAGACATTTAAGTAGAGAAACCAATTACAATAACATTCTAAAAGGTTCAAGTAGAATACCAATTGAAAAGCACCCAAAAGAAACTAGTAATAATAAAATGTGTAAGTGTATTTTTAGTAAGACAAAGTACTCTAGGAGTAACTTATAAGTTCATATGATTAAAAAATATTTTTAAATAATCTAACTCAATTTAATTATTAGATTACTCGATAAAAAATACTTTTGATAGTAATAATTATTCTATTTTGAATTTGTAGTTTTTAAAAATTAAATTATAGTATTTTTTATATGTTATTTTAAGTAGTTTAAAGTTGAGAACTTATCAATTTTACATCTTTTATTATAATTAAAAAATGTTAATTAAATAGGTTATTTGTGTTATTTTTATCTTTATTAATTAGTTTAAATATTAATAAAATAGGTTTTTTATTTCATTTCATTTTTATTAACTAGTTTATGTTTGCTGCACAAAGTCATTTTACTCAATAAAATATTGTGTTAATGATGATATTAACTAGTTTATGTTTTGCTGCATAAATTGTGTTAATGATGATGATATGACATGACATTACAACTTATTATAAATAAAATATTAATAATATCGAATCATATTTAAATTTTATTATCATTTTCATGTTATTTATTTTAAAATTGAATCATTTATGGTCTAATCATTATTGTATTTTTGCTGTGAAACTATATCAACTCTAATTTTGATCGCATGGTAAAAAATAAATTTGACTTTTTTAAATTATTAATTTTAATTTTGAATTATTTAATTTTTATCGAATAATCATTTATTTTTTAATGCAAGAACGAATAACTTACTATAAAAAAATCCTAGTCCATTCATTTGTAAATTTCGATGAAATGTTATATTTATTAAAAAATTTAAAATAATTTTGATGAAATGCTATATTTACAAAAGCATAATTCTAAAAGAATTTTAATAGAGATTAATTATTATGTACTGTCAATGTAAAAGAATTTACACTGTCCATTCATTATCATCACCCATTTATATTATTTTATAAATTTTTAAAATAAAAAATCAAACTATTTTTAATATTCAAATTTCATGATTACGAAATAATAGTGTGGAGTACTAATTTTCTACGAATTTGCTGGTGACGGCCGTAAGAAAGGTTAAGGAACAAGAAGTTGAAAGGGTTCAAAACTTAATTAAAACTTTATTATCATAATCAATTGTAACACGAAAAGTGTATTTTTACTTTTTTTTTTTTTTTTTGTTAACAGTGATTCTAGAGAGAGAGAGAATGAACGGTAAAATTAGAGATAATTACAATTTACGGGTCAGTTTTGGGTTCCAAGAAGGTGGTGGGTTATTCTCTCTCTTTGTTTAGTTTAAAATTTAAAGACGCAAATTTAATGACATGTTTATTCAAAGTTTGAAAAATATAGGGAAGACTCAAAGTCGTTTGTGACTAAAAAAATATGGGATCCGAGTTGACATTTTAAGTATACTTCCTCTTGACTTACGATTTCGTCTTTTTTATTTTTATTTTTCTCTTATTATTTGTCTCTTTAAAAAATTAACATTTATAATATTGATATGCTATTTATTATTTTTTCTATTAACTTATTTTAATTTATTACTCCCTCTGTTCCTTTTTAAGTGACACTTTTTTATTTTTTACACATACCAAGAAAGTTAATGATTATTGTTACTTTTTCAACAACAATTCTCATTTTATCTATAATACCCTTAACTATTTATTACATTCATTTTACTTTTTATTTCTCTGTAATAATTAGCTAGGGGTAATTTTGACAAAATGCAATTAATACTATCTTGAATTTTGTAAGTGACACTTAAAAAAGAACAATTTTTTTTCAAAAAAGAGACACTTAAAAAGGAACGGAGGGAGTATATTTTAAATCATATAATTATTCTACTATATATTATTGATAAAATTATTTTAATAAATAATAATTTGTTTTATCATTAAAATCAACATAATTAATTATTATATTAAAAAATATAAAAATCATAAAGAGAACACCTATTTTGATATTGAAGGAATAAATAATAATAATTTAAAAATACTTAAAAAATTAAATTAATTTCTAAATTCTCATCTATAAATTTTTTAACAAGTAAGAAAATTAAAACTAAACATAAGCATAAAACATACCTAAATGCAAAACTGTTGAATGTAATTCAACATTCAAGTTAGTTTAGTTTTGAATTTCATTTGCATTTAAGTTTATATTAAGTTTGCATTTGATTTTAGTTTCATTTGGTTAATGTATAAAACCAAATGTTATTTGGATTTGTAACACAATCTTGCATTTTGAGAAAGCTTTGAAAGGTAGTTACATTTCATTCTCTCTCCTCTGCAATTATTCTTCATCTTTTTTATCTTCTTATTCATTGTTAACGGATGTTCATTGTTGAATTCCAACAATTGGTATCCAAAGCTCCGATTAAATTTTCATGGAAATACGAGTGTAGTGAGGTGTGTGATTGATTTCCTTTCTGAAATTTACGTTGAATTGAAGTTTGAAATCGATGAGAATCACATATCTTGTTTCGCATACTTCTTGAGATGTCCCTTCTAGATCAACCTCTCTATCTCTTTCTTGAGTTGGTAACAATCCTCAATGTGGTGTCCTTTAACTCTTTGTAAATTGCACCATCTACCATGTTCGGGACCCATTATATCAGTTTTCGGAGTTGAAGGCACATGGATGTTGTGCAGGTGAAGAACCTCGTGTCTGATCTGTTCGTAGTGACTGTTCAGAGGCGTGAAGCCCTCCATCGTATTGCATATTCTGTTGAACATAATATTGTCCATGACGGGAGATGTATAATTACTCTTCCTTTCGTGGTGTGGACCTTTGGCATTAGGGACACGTTATTTGATGTCTCGTGCATTCTTCTAAATGTTACTCTCATATCCTTTTATGTAACATTATGCCCTAGTGATCACATCTACTGGCGATAATGTTGTCTTCTAGGTGAGAGACTTATTAAATTATCCCGCCTTAACTCCACTATGAAATACTCCCATAAACATTTCTTGGTTTGGTGGGACAACCTTCATGGTGGCTTCATTAGAATGTGCGAGATAGTCTCTCAATGATTCTAAGGGACCCTATCTTATGTTGAACAATTTGGTGGTAGACATTTTTCTGTGGCGGCTAACAGCGAACTGGTGTACTAGTTTCCTCGCCAACTCCTGATAATTGGTGATGGAAGATCGGGGTAGACCCATATACCAGCGTCGAGCGGCATCCACATAGGTGTCGGATAGTAATTTGCACTTCAAGGAGTCAGACGCTCCAATGATGGTCGTTTGAGTGTTAATGGATGTGACATGCTCGTATGAGGTAGTTCGCTCATCAAACTTTTCCAAAGAGGGGGGATTGAATGCTTCAGAGGCAGGTCCTTCCCATATTTCATTTGAGAGTGTCTAAGGATTCATCACTTTCATCTCCTATATGGGATTGGTCTCTTGTTGGTGATGTTGGATGTTGAAGACGCTGTCTTTCAGGATTTGTTATGACAGTCTAATTTGTCCATGGTAGCATGCATCTCCGCCAAGGAATTAGAGCCATCACTACCACCGGTACCGTCTAGCGTAGGTAATGTGGATCTCTTGTTGACCATGGATGAGAATGCTAGGTACATGAATGGAGGGTAACACTGAGTATGATGATTGTAGAAGAAGGTGTAGCCCATGTTAGTTTCATTGGGGCCCATGGTGGGCGCCACTATACTGGAAAACAATTACAGTTATGTGAGGTATCTCTACAAGGGTAGGGGATAGTCATAAGCCTTAGTAGGTATGTAAAATTTTAGGGTGGTAAGGACTTGCCCACAGCAGCGGAAAGCCCTGTAAGGTGGTGTTATAGTGTTTACAGTGATATGAGAGAAAAAATTACGTGAGGTGAGAGGCTATTTATACAAGCATGTTACTTTAGGTATTTTGTGTAAGTTATGAGATCTTGGTCTCCCGTTATGGGAATAGGTATTTATAGAGGTCTTTGAGCCTAATACTTGGGAAACCCTTAAAAGTGGTAATTGCTCCCCTTTGACTGAGGAAAGTTGATGATACCTATTCTTCAAGAGTCGTGGTATGACTTAATATGCATATCTGATAGAGAGATAATGGCATTTTACACGTGTCTTATTAGGAAGGCGAGCCCCCATATTATAAAGGTAGTGCCAGCCATCATTTTATGGGGGTGGGAACCCTTGTGTCTCCCTTGATTGGTGACTTTCACAAATATAAGATTACATATATTGATACATCAATGCAAATATATGAAAGTGGGCCAGATTAAAATTCAGAATAATATAACAAATAAACTAATGTATCAACATCTAGACAAAATTTTCAACATAGAAGAAGGACGTTTCATCTAGTCTTTAGTGCCAGATCAATCACTACAAATTCAATCCAAGTACATGTTTGCTTGAAAATATAAACAACTATGTAGGATGAGATACTAATATTAGTGAGCTTCCCAATCTAAACCATTTAGTCTCTCGTTACCCTTATACCTAGGTCAAGGTCTACTTGAAATGTTCATTATGGTACCTCACACCCATCCCATACAGAAGAGTATCAGCTAACTAGCTCGAAACATCTCACTGACCATAAAAGTATTCTCAAGTTGCTAAGAAGTCCTAAGGGTATCAGAGATACTTAACATCTTGAACTGAAAACCAAAAAGTGACAACTCTTTGATGCCACAACATAGCCACTAGCTACTGTTTATCTAATCAATGAACATCTAGCGTAGTTCTATGGTCTCACACATGGTTAGATAAACAACAACTAGTCCAAGATAAGATTTACTACACTTCACATATTTGATTCACCTCAACTATAACCCAACGTAGTTATGGGACTTAGGCAGACTAGAATAAATAAGGAGATACAATAGCCTATCTCGTTGACCGATTTATCAAGATTTGCCTATATTTGATATGCTTAATTTAGGTTTTCCATGACAATACATGTCCTCATAACTCATCACTCATGATTTTCCTATCTTGAAATAATCCAAGTTTTCCCTAACAGTGCCCAATTCTCATTTTTATCTCATATATGTGATCATCCACATAGTACATGCATATGATATTCTAAGGGCTATCTCCTACACCTATGTACACCTCTACTAATGTCTAACACCAGGCCTGTTAACATCCTACTAGTACCTCTTAGGTCAAGTCAAGTCTAGTATCATGATATAGTTAATGAACTCTTAGAACCACACAAATTATGTCTAGTATTATGAGATATTTGACCCTACTAGTACAAGGTAAGACTTACATCTGATCTTGGGCTATACAAGGTGTGGGAAGCCGTAAAATTCCTATACATGGAAAAGGTAAAATACATGTGATCATTCACACAATACAATACTTTGGGGTAATCCATCCATTAGGATGATATTCATACATCGTTATTCAGATGCTAAGTTTTGTCATACCATGGTTTTCCATCCAAGAACCAGAAATGGATACAGTTGGAGATTTGAAGATCTTGAACTGTGGTGACGATCTCCTTTACAGCGGCACGGTGTGGACCTATGATAACACTCTGTTATTTCATAATGTTTACGAGCATTTTCGATAGAATGGATGTAATTTCAACCAAAACATGAGCTAAAGTGAAAAAGAAATGATAATAATAGAAGAAGAGAAAGGAATTATGGACTAATAAAAAAAAAAGAAGAAACATAAGTAAAATTAAGCAATTACCCCTTGGATTTCTCGAGTTTGCGATGCCACTATCATGGTTGCAATAAAGAGTTATCACGACCGCGAAGCTGTTGATAGTTGCTGCAATGGCTCACTTGTCATACATGTTTTTTGCTGTTTAAATAGAAAAGGAGGCCATTTTTCAAAGGGTTCTTGATTTCTGCATAGAAAGTGGCGGCAAGGAGTTCTACAACAATGTTTTTTTAGAGTTTTGGAGGCATTGGAGACCATATTCTTCATTGATGTTTATGTAGTTTTCATCTAAACTCATGGTAATTATTTGTATCGATATGAGTAGCTAGATTTTTCTTGATTAGCACTTAGAAGATGAACTTGATTTTACTCTGTTGGATTATGTTTTGGGCTGACCACATCTCACTAGGACCGACCATCTAAAGATAGGCCACCTTGGGGCTATAACATATCAACTGACCATACTGTTTTGTTATATAAATTTCTCCTTACCACAAGACTATTTTTCACCTCATTGTAGGGGATCTACGACTCAGGCACATCTAATAGTCCTCCATATTCCACGTATGAAAGATAGCGATGTCGTTATTCTTCCTTCTATATAGAGGCAATGACTCAATTTCAAGTAACAAATTTCAAACACAATTTGAATACTCTCTACTCTTTCACATACTGACTTGAGTGTTGGAGTGCTAACCTTGAGGTTTTTGGTGATAATATGGAAACAACAATGTCTAGAAGAGGGGTTGAATAGACCCAAAATCCTTTTAGATAATTTGAAAACTTTTTAGGTCCCATATAACTGAAATTTTGGTATCAGATATGAGATGTCGAAGGTAATGTCACGACACTAATATCTGAATAATACAAACAGGATAAAGATAAAGAATAGTAAAGCAAGAGACACAAGCAATTGTTAACCCAATTCGGTGCAACTCACCTACGTCTGGAGGCTACCAAGCCAGGAAGGAAATCCACTAAATAGAATCAGTTCAAAGACTCTCAGTAAACTCCACAAGTTACAGTCTTTTTCACCTAATCTCTACCCGTGTGACTTCTACCTAAGAACTCTTAGATATGAGATCCCACTCACTCCCCATCAATCACACCAGTGATATTAAACAATAATTCCTTATGAAAAGAAGACACTCTTCAAAGATACACACTTGATTTTACTTAGCAACTTTAATCAAGTAGACACACACTTGATCTTACTTAGCAGCTTCAATCAAGTAGACACAAACTCATGCTTAAAAGCTTTGAGTGACAAATTACAACTCAAAAATCAAACCAATTCAATCATCTATGGATGAATTGAATGGCTTACAAGTCACACGACCACACAAGACACAAACCCTTATTCTCTCTCAATATTTTGCTCAGTATTTCTTGTGTATCAAATCAGGTTTTCCATGTCCCTTTTTATAGAATCATTCGGCTGGGCTTGGACATCATAAAACCCTAAAACTATTTTCCATTCAAATCTTCTTATGACAGCTGGTTAGATCTCTTTGGAAAATAAGTTAAATCACGTTGTAATTAATGATTGAATGCGTTTGCAAATCAGATCTTCAATCATACATAGATTGCCATTAAAAGCGCAATCACATAACACATAACATTCACACTGAATGTTCTGTGTACAGATGTCATGACATCGGGTCTGACATCCTGGAACAATCCTGCATAATTCCATTTTAAATATCCAGCAGGTACATAATATCAGATGTCATGACATCGTGTATGACATCTTGAAACAATCCTGCATAATTATGTTTTTAAACCTCCAGCAGATACAAGGATATCTTATGTTAAGACATCACACGCAACATCTTGTGAACACTCTTTGTTTTACCAAAATTACTGCCAACTCTTAGAACCAACAAACTCCCCCTTTGGCAAAGTTTTGACTAAAACATATATCTGTCCATTTTGTTCACAAGAAAAACACATTAGTAGTTAAACAACATAACAGTGTTTAAGAAGCAGCAGAAGCAAACAGAATTACTAGCTATATTAGCAACTAGTAAAACACACAAATGCACATGAGGGTACTTCTTCTCCCCCTAAGTTTGTACAACACATACATCTCCTTTAACAATAACAGCATTTGTAATAACAACACCTATAACAATCAGAGTCACCCTCTGACATCTGCTTCAACATCACCTGTGCACCACATCAGACATCTCCTCCAACATCTGTAAACAAAACAACATTCTGTCTTACATCAAACATCTCCTTCAACATTAGCTGTACACCAGCACATACATACATCTCCACACAACTCCACATATTTAACTGCAACTCTCCACATATTCACTTCTCCCCCTTTTTAGTCAAAATAGACCAAAGGTGACCAATTAGACAAAATAAATGTCAATCACCCTAGCAGAGAATGTCACAAGAGATATTATAACATATAAAATGTTAAAACATAAATGTTAAGAGATACAAACCATAATTATACACAGGTGCAATAGCTGAGATAATTAGAAATCCATGGAACTCATAAAGAGCCCAAATATTACATCAAGGCATCAGTAAGGACTGCCACAAAATACAAACATTTCAACAGAAACACAACAAAACATCCAAGCTTCCAAAACATCCATAACAGCATCCAGAACAGCCAAACCAACAGGGGGACCCGTCTTCATAACGGCACACATCACACACAATCTTCATAACAGGGGGACCATCACAGCTTAGTCTGAGGAAGTAGCATCTTCTTCACCTTCAGATTCAGAACTGCCACTAGATTGAGAATTGGACCTCTCAC
This sequence comes from Lathyrus oleraceus, assembly GCF_024323335.1. NCBI lineage: Eukaryota > Viridiplantae > Streptophyta > Magnoliopsida > Fabales > Fabaceae > Lathyrus > Lathyrus oleraceus. The sequence continues at coordinate 226,376,980 of NC_066579.1, forward strand.
TTGAGGTATGGGCATCTGACTCCTTGGTTGTACTAACCTTATCCATCTCTTCCTGCTCCAAGCTACTAATGAGAACCTCTAAAGCCTCCTTCCTAGCCTTGGCAACCCTAATACCAGTATCCAGCTCCTTACAAGTTTCCTTCAATTGAGAAATCAAGCCACCTTGAGAGGCTGGCTCTTTCCTTGCAGATGTCATGACAACATCATTGACATGGCTCCCTTCAAATAACTTGTAGTGAATGGACAGTGGAGACTTCCTTCTGCTGGGAATATCACTTGTGTTGAGAATGCCAGGTTGCTAGCTTAAAATAATTCCACAAATGATAGATGGAAAGGCAATAGGCATCTTTACTGCATTAGTGGAGGCATGTCTAACAATTTGTTTAAACATGAACCTTCCAAAATCAAAGTTGAGCCTGGTTCCAATAGCATAGATGATTCTTCGAAGACCATTAGAGATGGTTGAGATATGGTTTATTGGCACCCAGTTGGCTGAACCAATCTTATGCAAGATGGCATATTTAATAATTAATTTGCCAGCTGAAAGATGCTTCTTGCTAGGCCATTCCTTGACTTGGCCAGCAGTAATAGGCCTACAGACTTCATTGTCCGTAGCCTCTAACCCCACACCTCCTTCAGTTCCTCTCCCTAGGAACTTATTGATTATGGTTAGGGAAAACCTTACACATCTACCTCTCACAAAGACCTTGCACAATTCCTTGCTACTCTTGTCAGAAATATCCTCTGAGATATTAACCACAAACTCTTTTACTAATCCTTCAAAACATTGGGGCAAAGCAACAACAGTTTTCATCAGACCAGCAATCTTGATTAGTTCCATGACTTCCTTCACTTCTACAGCCTCCTTCCCTAGCTCCCTCTCAACAGCAACTCTCTTTTGCATAACAAACTTCCACTTGGAAGCACCATCTTCCAGATGGAAAGAAATGTTGTCCAAATGTACAGCTGCAACCTTAGCTGGAGACTTTTTAACAGTATGCCTTTTAGCAGGAGAGATGTCTGGGACATCGTCTTCGACATCATCTTCAGAATCAGAGCTTTCTCTGATCTTCCTCTTCTTGACCTCTACTTTACTCCATGATTTAAAGGGTCCTACACCAGCAGTCATCTTCCTAGTTCTGGCTGTCAACATCTCAACCACAGTCTTACCTTTCCTGGTCTTCATTTTCCTTGCAACACTTGGTTTCAAATGATGAACCAAGGTGTCATCTTCTTCTTCTGAACTCTCTTCCTCCAAATCAATTACTCTCTCAGCAGTGTTAGGCTTCTTAGAATGAGAAACATCTATAGGATCTTTGCTAGACATGTTTTTTCTTAGAGAGCATAGTCCCTCAGCAGCAATGTCTTTTTCTGATCTAGATGAATCATCATCTTTCTTAGTTTGAGGTTCCACCTCAAGAGAGGGGTACCTTCTAGACAGAGGGGTTGAAACACCCTTGACTGCATGACCTTCATTAAGAATCCTAGTTACCGGGTTCCTAATGACACGATCTGTATAGTGCATGTCATCCTTAGGAGGAGGGTTATCAGGAATGTTACCTTGATTATTTCCAGTCGTGAAAGAAGGGCCAGGGGCGTCGCCTGGAATAACAGAGAGGGGAATGACCTCCAAAATATCTTCATCTAGAAACTCCATGGAGGGAGTCCTGGCCTTGTGAGTGGGTTTTGATCCTGAGGATGAGGGATGTTATGACATTTTGTTGGACTTTTGAAAGAAATCTTTTTGCCCTAACAGAGGTTGTCTGAGAAGTTGGATGAAGATGGAAATGGTTGTGTTGAGGTAGCGTGTGGAAATGACATAGATACTAGTTCCAATACTAGGTAATGATTTACCATAAATGTGGCACTTTCTTTTAAGTGGACAGACAATATTTTTATTACCTTTTCCACTCCACTTTAATTGCTATAACTTCTCATGAATAACAATCCCCAATTTCCCTCTTAAATATTTAAACTGATTAACATTCAGAGCCCTTGCAAATTTGTCAGCTAATTGCATTTCATGCTTTAGTGCTATGATTTTTTCTTCCACAAATTCTCTAATGAAGTGATGACAAATATCAATGTGCTTAGTCCTGCTGTGCTGAATAGGATTTTTGGAAATAGTTATAGCACTCAGGTTTTCATAGTACAATATCATGACATCGTGTGTGAGATTATATTCAGTCAACATTAGTTTCAACTGACCTTGTTGAGAACAGCTACTTCCAGCTGCTATGTATTCAGCTTGATATATAGCACAAACACCATTTTCATCTTTGAATACTTCCGAATGTGTAGGAGAAGGAGTCCTTGCACTCTCCATGCCAATCTTCTTAACATTGTTCTTGGCACATTTGCTTTGAGATAGACAAATAGACTCTTCTATCTGCTTGACTTGTAGCCCAAGTCCAACAAAGCTCTTCCCAACTTCAGACTGCTTTTGACTAGCAACATGTTCTACCATCTAATCTGACTTCCTACCAAACCCAATATTATCCACATCTGTTTGAGCCACCATGAGCTTTTCTCCTTGAGGTTTCAGACAAAAATCTTTGAAGATTTCAACCACATCAGGTTTATTTTTGGTCCAGGTGTATCTGGAGAAGTCATCCACCACTGCATACTTCTTTCCACCAAGGCTTTCCACCTGCATGGGTCCCATCAAATTCATATGGAGAAGTTTCAAACCCTTGGAAGTGATGTCATGTCTGAGTTTCTGGTGTGACATCCTTGTCTGACATTTCCCACAGACTTTTCTTTCATTAATCTTCAATTTGGGAGTTCCTCTAATAACTTCAGCAGCTATAATCATCTTCATACCTTTAAGATGCAGATGGCTCATTCTTTGATGCCATGTCTTTACTCCTTCTTCTTTGACTAAGGTACCCTTTGAAGAATAACCAATTTGAGAACTCCACATGTAACAATTGTCTTTGGTCCTGACTCCTTTCATGATCACTTCACTTTCTTTGTTAGTAATCAGACATTCAGTTTTAGTGAAGTTAACATTTAGACCTTGGTCACACAGTTGACTGGTGCTTATTAGATTAGCAGTTAATCCCTTAACCAGTAAGACATTGTCAAGGTCAGGAACTCTAGGGTAATCAAGCTTACCAATCCCCTTGGTTTTACCCTTTGCTCCATCACCAAAGGTTACATAACTTATGGCATGAGGATGAAGGCCAGTTAGTAGGTTTTTGTTTCCAGTCATGTGTCTGGAGAAAACCACTGTCAAAATACCAATCTTCTTTGGCTGAAACTCTAAAGGAAGTGTGAGCTATTAAACTTGCAACATTAGTCTTGGGAACCCATTGCTTTTTGTTGACAGGCCTGTGATGTTTGGGTCTAGTTTGATAGTGAGTCTGATGATGAACATGGCTAGGATAACCATACAGCTTATAGCAGAAGGGCTTCAGGTGGCCAAATCTTCCACAGTAATGGCATCTCCATCTTTGGTGTTTCCCTTTCTGTTGTCTTCCTTTTTGATGTTGTGACATATGATGTGACATCTCAGGTTTGCTTTTAATATGGCTGCACTTAAGTTTGGATTTAGGTTTGCCACCAGTGTAACTGCACTCAGGCTTAGATTCATTAAACCCAATACCCGATTTGTCTCATGTTATTTGTCCAGTCTGGAGAATCTTGTCTAAGGAGTCAGATCCATTGTTTAACATTCTTACATACTTGGTCATCTCTTCCAGTTTAGAATTCAAGAACACAGCTTCAGTTTTTAACTTGGAGATGGTTTCCACATGTTCTGCCTTCTCATTCTCAAGTTGAGTTATTACCTTCTTCTGGCTTTCAACCTATTTACACACCTCTGCATTTTTGTGACACAACTTTCTATAGGTAGTGGACAACTCTTCAAAGGTTACTTCATCATCACTTGAGTCTTCATCAGAATCCCATCTTCCTGTCAAGGCAGTCACCAGATTTGCAGACTCTTTTGTTTCACTCTCATCAGACCAAGTGGCATCAAGACTCATCTTCTGTTTCTTGAGGTAGGTTCCACATTCAGTTCTAATGTGTCCATACCTATCACATTCATGGCACTGTACTCCTTTTCCTTCTTTGGGCTTATCATCTGGCCTTGTTCTTCTTCCAGCATTATTGGATTTACTGATGTCAGATGAAATGTTCTTGACATTAGCCTTAGAACTTACATCCATCTTTTTCAACAGTCTGTTGAACTGCCTTCCCAGCCTTGCTACATCATTTGCCAGATCTTCATCAACCTCCTGACTACTTTCCTCCTCTGTGTTTGACATGAAGGCTATGCTTTTGGTTTTCTTTTCATATCCATCACACATTCCCATCTCAAATGTTTGGAGGGAACCAATTAGCTCATCAACTCTCATATTGGAGATGTCTCGAGACTCTTCTATGTTTGTCACCTTTATAGCAAATCTCTTAGGGAGTGACCTGAGTATTTTTCTTACTAATTTTTCATCTGACATCTTCTCTCCCAGGGCTCCTGAGGCATTAGCAATTTCAAGGATACTCATATGGAATTCATGAATATTTTCATCTTCTTGCATCCTTAAATTTTCAAACTTGGTGGTGAGCAGCTGTAGTCTAGACATCTTCACTCTAGAGGTGCCTTCATGAGTGGTTTTGAGAATGTCCCAAGCATCTTTAGCCACCTCACAGTTGTTTACCAATCTGAAGATATTCTTGTCTACTCCATTGAATATGGCATTCAATGCTTTAGAATTACCAAGGTCTAGATCATCCTCCTCCTTGGACCATTGTTCTTCAAGCTTCTTATCAGTTGTGGCTTCTCCTTCCTTAGTAATTACTGGAGGTTCCCAGCCTGTTAACACAACCTTCCAAGCCTTATTATCAAGAGATTTTAGGAAAGCTACCATTCGAGGTTTCCAATAGTCATAGTTAGATCCATCCAAAATTGGTGTCCTGTGAATAGATCCTCCATCTCTCTCCATAGTACCAGAAAGTATTGTCCCTAGATCTCACCCAGAACCAGAGCAGGATGCCTGCTCTGATACCAATTGAAATTCTGGTATCAGATATGAGATGTCGAAGGTAATGTCACGACACTAATATCTGAATAATACAAACAGGATAAAGATAAATAATAGTAAAGCAAGACACAAGCAATTGTTAACCCAGTTCGGTGCAACTCACCTACGTCTGGGGGCTACCAAGTCAGGAAGGAATTCCACTAAATAGAATCAGTTCAAAGACTTTTAGTAAACTCCACAAGTTACAGTCTTTTTCACCTAATCTCTACCCGTATGACTTCTACCTAAGAACTCTTAGATATGAGATCCCACTCACTCCCCCTCAATCACACCAGTGATATTAAACAATAATTCCTTATGAAAAGAAGACACTCTTCAAAGACACACACTTGATTTTACTTAGCAACTTCAATCAAGTAGACACACACTTGATCTTACTTAGCAGCTTCAATCAAGTAGACACACACTCATGCTTAAAAGCTTTGAGTGACAAATTACAACTCAAAAATCAAACTAATTCAATCATCTATGGATGAATTGAATGGCTTACAAGTCACACGACCACACAAGACACAAACCCTTATTCTCTCTCAATATTTCGCTCAGTATTTCTTGTGTATCAAATCAGGTTTTCCATGTCCTTTTTTATAGAAGCATTCAGCTGGGCTTGGACATCATAAAACCCTAAAACTATCTTCCAATCAAATCTTCTTACGACAGCTGGTTAGATCTTTTTGGAAAATAAGTTAAATCACGTTGTAATTAATGATTGAATGCGTTTGCAAATTAGATCTTCAATCATACATAGATTGCCATTAAAAGCGCAATCACATAACACATAACATTCACACTGAATGTTATGTGTACAGATGTCATGACATCGGGTCTGACATCCTGGAACAATCCTGCATAATTCCATTTTAAATATTCAGCAGATACATAATATTAGATGTCATGACATCGTGTATGACATCCTGAAACAATCCTGCATAATTATGTTTTTAAACCTCTAGCAGGTACAAGGGTATCTTATGTTAAGACATCACATGCAACATCTTGTGAACACTCTTTGTTTTACCAAAATTACTGTCAACTCTTAGAACTAACAATAACGAAATCAGAGATTTAAAAAAAAAAGGAGTGTAAGCAATACATTAAAACGAGAACTTGGAAGCATCTCAATGAATCAAGCCACATGAAATGATACATGAAGTAACCATGAGATAGATCACTTCTAGTGCAAATCATTTACATGACAACCAAAGTCGCTTTAAACAAGGCAATTTAAAAACAAATTACTTGGATGTTCTTAATAATGCATAATTGACTTCATGATGATTCCTTAAGATTTAATACACCAACGACCTAAGCTTATACATTAAATCATTATAAGCATAGTTTAACCTATATGATATATAATCCCTTATGTGACGAACACTAGTTGATCAAGGTGAGTCTAAAGATCCCTTATATGCCCAGATCTTAGAAAGAAAGATCCCCAAGTCAATGCAAAAACCTCCCAAATTGGAAGAGTACAATGGAAAGGAAGACCCCGACGAACACATCTAACTTGTCAATGACTGACTCAATTAATACAATGCTGATGACACTTCCAAGTGCAAGATGTTAGTGTTAACCTTGGTCATACCATCTAGATTATGGTTTAATGGTATCTTCAATGGTTTTATCGAATCATGGGCGAATTTTTGTGATCGCCTCACCGCCCGGAAGAGGCAACCAAATACTATAGCAGTCGTGAGTAGACTCATGTAAGGAGAGAATGAAATCATACAGTCCTACATCGATCGATTCACTCAGGATGCGCTAGAGGTAAAGGGAGGCGAAGAATCCCTACAGTGCTAGATCTTCAAAAATGGCCTCCTCGGCGACCATCCTTTCCACACCAATCTAGGAAACAAGAAGGTAATAATGACTTAGGAGATGCTTAACCTGGCCCAAACTTACATCATGTTGGAAGAGAAGCTAAATACTTGCTTCAACAACCCAACCTCAGTTGCCAAAGCAAGTTTTGACCGTACTCCAGGGAAGGAATCCTGTAGGAAAAAAAGAACATTTCTAGGAAGGCATACAATAGATGCAATAAATACACGCCTTTAAACACTTACTGGGAATTTTTTTACCAAGAATGTTATAACACTAAGTTCAGGAAAGTCGAGATTTAATCTCCTTACCCTATCAGGGAGTCAGCTCGGATGGATAAATCAAAGTATTGTTGCTTCCACGAAGGACACGATCATAATAGAGATGATTGCATCAAACTTAAAGAAACGATTGAAGCACTGATAAAAAAAGGATGGTTGTCCGAATATGTCAAGGAGGGAAAATGAGAGCGAGAGGAATCTCCAAAAACCAAGTCCTTTACAAAGACCTCCGAAGCCGGACCCAACAACAAAAGAAGGGAAATTGACAAAGGCAAACACATGTATATTGTTGCCATCATCGACATGGATGAACCTCCATTCCAAGGGACAGTCAAAAGGAAAATCTCCAAAATGATGGATGTCTATATAAACAAAGATAGTTCATCATCGAAGGTCCCCGACCGACCTATGTTGGGATTCTGACAGCCTGATAAGGTTGATGGCATCTCTAATGAATTGTTTACCATGGTAATCATGGCTATCATATGATAGTTCAACTTCTCGTGAATTTTAATTCATGGGGGAAGTTCATGTGATAATATCCTTTACTCATATCTATTTGAAAAAAACGGGTTAAGACAAAGGGAGCTTAATACCATATGATGGTTCAGATCTACAAGTGTTCATTGGAATGACCACTCATCCTTGAGGATATATGAATTTCATGGTATTTATAGGATAGAGAATAGACCTCCAATCCATCAACACTCAATTATTGGTCATCCCGTGCAAGACCCTTTATAATTGCATCTTGGGTAGGACCTTCTTTTCCACATTGGGTGTCGTAGCCTCACCCGTGGACTTAAAGCTCAAAAATCAAACCTACATGGAGAACCATATGTCTTGTGTGTCGACCTTGAAGCAGCAAAAAAGATAGATCATGCGCTCTAGAGGGATCGAGGGGAAGGAACAACTATGGAAATCAATGTTGTCGGAACAAGTTTAGTTTTGCAATTATTCTTTAGTTTTGATGATAACAAAGCTTAATATGTGTAGAGAACACTTTTATACTCTAACTATTTTTGTTAAGTGTGCAAACTATAGAAAACAGATTATGACTCTGAAGAAGTCAATTCTGAGCAAGCCAGACTATGAACTAAAGACACATTATGAACCAAATGAACTATAAAAAGCGTGTTTACATGAAAGTCAAGCTTATGGATTACCAAGTCAAACGCTTATGCAAAGAAACCATCCAAAATGACTCTGATAAAGATTATGATAATTCAAGCCTATGAAATCTCCGAAGACTGAACTCCAAAGACTCTAAAGTCTCATTGTCACCAGCTTCTATAGATTGGCTCTAAACTCTACTAAAGCTTCATCAACTTTAATGTGAAGCCTCTGACTAAAATTTATTGATCTAAAGTAAACGAACACTTGGAAGGTATAATCAGTACAAAAAGAAAATATCCTTTCCACTACCCTGAAGATCAGGAATAAGAGTGTACTATTCTATCAATGTCATTCCTGACGTCTCATCCTCACCCACTATCTTCTGCAAGTGCCACTCTATTGTTGTAGAAACAAGTTACCTACTTAGAACTAAGATATTTAAGGATATTCCAATTTCACCCTCCAATAAATTTATTTCACATATATAAAGAGGTATTGGAAGATTGGAAAACTATTGATTTGCATAACAACACATACACACAAAAATCATACGTGAAAAAGAAAAAGAAAAGAAGTGTTACTCACACTCATACACCAAGAACATCTTCTTTGAATATTTTTTCTTAAGTGTATTATTTGATTTTAACTTGTGTATCTGCTCTTTTAGAAGCATCTTGTAAATATAAATCTTTATTATTAACCTTTGGTTAAATTCATTGAGAGACTAGGGTATAGTCAAAATTCTCAAATGGTCTTTGATAGTTTGTCATTGAGGTTGTAATAAATTCTTTGATTAGTGGATTAAGTCCTTGTTGAAGGACAAATCACTCAGACGGGTGGACTGGACGTAACTTCGTTAACAACGAACTAGGATAAAAATATTTGTGTTCTTTCTTTTTGTTGTTCATTTGTTGTTTGTGTCTTTGGGTTGAGAAAAAGTTTTTTATCTAGAAATCTAATTCAAACCCCTTTTTCTTGTGTTTCTTGAACCTTCAATTGGAATCAGAGCTCTGGTTTTGTTATTGATCATTTTATATCAAACATTTTACTGTGTCAGTAAAAGATCCAGTTTTGTTGAAACACATTATGGCAGCTTTGAATAATGATAAAGATCACTAATATGCTAAACCTCTAGTTTTTATAGAGATAAGTCTGATTATTGGAAGGATAGAATTGAAAGTTTCTTCCTTGGTTATGATTCATACTTATGGCATATGGTCATTAATAGCTATACCCATCCCCTTGATATTGTAGCAGGGTTTTCGTTACCTTTAGGTTTATTAATTAAACCAAAAGTAAACATACAACTTGAGTCGCCACCACACTTTTATTTGTCCAAAGGAAAGGCTAAAAAGCGAACAAAAGCCAAGGTAAGAAGTTTTTTCAAATCAAAAACTAATAAAAATGTCAGAGATCTAGGTAAGGGGGTTGGTTATGAAATGGGAAGGTTTTACGCAACCAAAATATCCTTAGTACTCTAAGGGAACCCTTTTTGCGAATATGTGTTATAGGTTGGTATTTGTGAAAATATATGTACAAAAGATTGGGAGGATGAGAAGAGAATAGATTATATTTACAAATTTTGTTGTTTGAATGGATGAACCCATTGCCTACGTACCATCACAAAGGAGGATCAAAACCTCGTAGTTCGGGGTAAAAATCTCAAAGATTGGTGAATTGATTTGATCAAAAGCCTTAAGGTCTTTTGTTATCAAAAGGGAGAAAACTCAACCTAAACCAACAATCCACCATGTGAGGAAGGCTTCAACATACTAGTGAGAGGTTAACCCTATAATAAGTATGGAAGACTTATAATCCAATCACTAAGGATGAGGTGATATTTACATCAACCACTATGATAACTCAAACCTATGACTAATGTTTATGAAAAGGTTTTAATAAGGTGGCTATTGGAACCACAAAACAACTTGAAGTGAGTTATATTTACAAGTTAATTTATTTACAAAAATGAAGTCAAAGTTGGATTAAGATTTATTCATAATGAGTATTAATAAAAATGGTTTTGAAAAGTCAAAGGCATGAGGCCTAGGTTTCTAATTGAAACAAAGTCAAAGTTTTGAAAATGATTTTTGGCTTGGGTTGGAGTGAGGAGAAGAAGAGAAGGGCTAGTCCTAAAGCATACAAAGATAAGATAGGAAAGGTAAACCCTTGGAGTTCCTTTTCTTGAAGTCATAGAGATGGCTCAAGATGCTCATTTCCTTTGGGACTTAGCAAACAAACAAGCAATCACAATATTTGGATTCAAGCTCCTAGGATCTCCACTTGGCTTGTCTCTCTTAACTTGGCTACTCATGATAATGGTCCTCTTTCACAATCTCAAGGTAGGATCCCTATCACACAAGGGCAACCATCAAAAAGTTCACAAACACAATAAGAGGAATGGACAAAGAATAAGCTTGGATGAGAAGTCCTTTGCGATTAATTTTGAAATTTAGCATTCTAAAGGCATGAGGCCTAGTTGCTCTTCAACAAGTTTAGCATTCTAAAGGCATGAGGCCTAGTTGCTCTTGAACTCCTTTAAGCATAGATAAGTCCTAATTCTAAGTCATTTCTCCTTTTGCATTTGGTTCACACAAAACAAACACAAGACAACAATATATTTATATACAATAATGAGCTCAAATGAGCAAAAGAAAAATGGCATAAACATAAAATATGTGCTCAAGTGAGCAAAATTAAAAGCAATATGAATAAATGAGCAAGAAATAAATGGCATTAAAAGTAAAGGGCAAGAAATCAAATTCTCAAATTAAAGTTAGTAATTAGTGGAAGTTATGTTAGCTTGTCATAATACAATGTAGCGTTATGTTAAGCAATCGTAAGTGGACTAATGTAGTAGTCACACCTATCTGAGGTCGGTCAATAAAAATATAGGCAAAGAACACAAGTTAGAGATCATGACTAGTAAGCCAAGCTCCATAAACTTGCCATGCCAAGACAAAAGGGGAAGGGCCTTGTATTGTCTTTAGGTTTTTTGCTTGACCAAGAAGCAACCTATCTTGGACACAAAACAACTCACTTGATCATGGATCAAGTTGAGTTTGGTTTGGATCAAAGAAGGTTAAAACCTCTCATTTGTCAAGACCAACCATAATAACTTAACTCATTGGCCAATTGATGGAAAGAATGGGATGAAGATGAAAGGGAAGGAAAAGGAAGACAAGTATCAAATCCTATTGATCAAATGTGAACCAAGTCATCATCAATCAATGCCAAACAGAAAAGAAATGAAGATTACAAGTCAACAAGTTAACCATAATTTTTGGTATTTTTTGAATTAAAATAAAATGCAAAATAAAAATAATCAAATAAGGTCAAACCTCAAATTCAATTCAAATCAACTTCAGCAAGTCCAATTAAATTCTCATAGGTCTAACATGGTCAAACAAACATTGACTAATTTTCTCAACAATTTTGGAAATCAGAAAGTATTTAAAAACAATTAAAACACTAAAAAAATAACACAATATGAACTAAAATCTCAAATAAATCTTAAATCAAATAAGAAACTGATGAGACTATTTTTCATTGACTTATCATGATCCAAAGATGTTAGGAAAATATTTTTGGATTTTTCAAATATCAGAAAGTATTTTAAAATGAATTAAAACTATTAAAAACCAAATAATTCACAAAAAATATTAAGTGAAGTCACAAAAATAATTAAAAATCAAAATATGAAACTAGATTTTTCAAGAAATTTTTTGGAGTTGGTCTCATATTTTTGTGACTTCAAATAAATTTTTTATGAATTTTTGAAAATAAAAGGAATTAACTGAAAATAAAATGAAAATAAAAAATGATGGAAAATCCAGCGCCACATGATTAGATTCATTAAATGACGTGGCGTGGATAGATGGCTCAGATGCAAGGGCGCATGGTGTGGCCAAGTCAAATGCGTGGCAAAGTGATTTAAAAAAGTAAACACAGTGGTGTAACACCTCAAAATTTGCCCTCCTCTCTTGGGACTAGCTTAACATATTGCATTGCATTTCTTAGGACATTAGGCATTGCATATTTGCATAACATGTGGCTACATTGAGCAAGTCATCCTCCTAAGTCTTGATCAGAAGATAAAAGGGTGATGTATGCAAGCTAGGGTTTCATTGGATTGATCATTAACCATCTGAGGATGTGTGGTACAAATTAGGGTTTCTTGATTCTCAAGGGGGTTGAGCTCCATCTTGGTTGCAAGGATACATCATCATCATCATGGTCTTGATATCATCCAAGAGATTGATCAGATACTTTGAGATTAGGGTTTTGACCACTGGTCAACCCTAATCATCTGCATTGGGCCAATCAGGGCTTGGCAAGGAGATGGGGTCTACAATGGATATGGGGATCATCATGGGATTATATTGAGCTCATGGAAGCTAGGGTTTCATTTTTGAGCCATTTCATCCGGAGTTTGAGGCTCAAGTGGATCAGTGCATAGCCAAATTCATCTATCAGTCAGAAAAGTCAATTGTGGTCAACTGTGCCTGAAATGATGGATTTGGAGGTGGGAGAGAGTTGGATACACTTCATTCATGTCTAAACAAGTTTCATTTGACATTTCAAACATCAAGAATGAAGAAAATAAAGTCAGATGGAAACTTTCCAAAAATAGAAAGTGACTTGTAATTGGAAGTTTCCAAAAATGGAAAGTTTTTCATCACAAAATTACATGTCCAAAAATGCTTCAAGTGAAATTTTGTTCAACATGAAAGTTGTAGATATTGCTCTCACCTTTCCAAAAAGTCCAAGAACATGAGTTTCTCATGTGTGGTTGGTAAGTTATGATCAAATCATTTTCCAAAAATGCCTAAATTCAAAGTGGCTTAACTTTCACATGGAATGGCCAAATTGGGTGATCTTTCTTTGAGCAAACCACATTTTACATGTACTTTCATGATGCATTATCACATTTCATCAAAAATCATCATGGCAAAATGTCATTTTTTAAGTGGACTAATTTGTATTTTTGGTGTGAAATGGTGATTTTCAAAATTACAAGGCATGGCACACCAAACTCATTCTAGCACATTCCAAATACCATTTAGAACTTGTTTGCATTGCCATTCTACTGTTACATTGGTTGGTTTAGAAAAGGCTATTTTGGTTATTTCAATTGAAAATGCATTTCACTAATTCATTTTGATTTTGCTAATTGTGATTAAGAAATGGATTAGGAGATGGTATAAAGTGTTAATTGTAACAGAATTGATAATCACACTTCACATTTCTCAAGATCTAACCAACTTTCCCTCCAAAAACCTCTCAATTCTCCAAAATTTTCACACACTTTTTTCATCATTTCACACTGAATTCTTCATCAATTGCACTGATTCTTGTTGGATCCATCACACACCAAGGCTTGTGCACGACTGTTTCATCAAATCAAGGACAAAAGGTTGCTGAATCGTGACTGTTGCAATTTCACTCATCCATGGCAAATCGAAGGTTCTTGGATCTGAAGCATCATTGAGCTAAACTACTCATTCCAATCAACTTCCATAGCATTGAACTGCATCTGTTTTCACCTTTCACACTTGGAAACACAAGAATTCGCATCTGCTTCATCCATAAGGTAAATTTTCGATCTCAACCATTGCTTGAATTGAGATATGGCTTAGATAGATCTCTCAACGTAGGATAGCATGCTGCTTGTGGTTTTGAATTTGGTTGAGAATCGAGTGAGAAATCTTGAATTTAAGTTTGATGCTCAATTGTTCTTTTGCTCGATCCGGTTGATATGTTTAGAGTTAGGTTAAATGCTTGCCATATCCATGATGTACATGTTTAGACGGTTCCATTGATGTATGGCATGATCATTTTGGTTAAGATTTGTTCATGTGTGATTTCTGGAATTTGTTTGACGAAGATGATGAAGAATACGCGTGTTTGATTCTGATTTGCCTGACCTTTTTTCGAATTCTTGTTTACCGCGCGTTCCAACCACTCACACGTTGCCACTGCTTTTATTTAAACGACCGCGTTTTGGCTCTCGTTGCTGATATTACAAAAATGCCATTATTCACATTAAAATCATTTCATTTCTTTTTCTTTTTTCATTTCATTTCATTTTGATTCATGATCTTTAAAAATTCATAAGTGATTCATTTCTTGTCCAAATTTGATGAGACTTTTTGCGTTATTCTCCTTGTGATGTGTAGTTTTTTATGGTGATTTTTATTATTTTTGTGCACGTATGGAAAAATAAATTGCCTAGGGTTTGATTGAATGTGTTCATTTTGTATATGCTTTGCCATTTCATTCATAAAATGATGATGCTTCCATAGAAATTGATGAAATTTTGCATGCCTATTCTTGACTCTTTGCTGGTGATTTTGATGTATGGTTTGCAACTTTTGGATCCCTGGTTGATGATATATGAATTTTTGATTAGAGGTGTGACAATTTGTGTCACACCATGCTTTGTGAATTTCATGATTTTATTTGATGTGCTTGTGAACATTGGATTGAGCCAAAGTTTTGCATGATTAAGCATATGGATGTTGAGAACACATGGGAATTTTTCTGGATTTATTGATGGCATTTCCTATTTGATTGGAATTTTCACCTCTGTTTGGTCATTTGTTGATTTTTTGTGACACATGTTTGCATTTGATTTGTGAAATTCTGGTCATTAATTGGATGGATGTGAAATTTGACATGTGAATTCTAGACACATTATAGGTCATTTTGGTTTTGATCCCATTCATTTATCATGTTTTGTCACTGTTTTATGATTGATGGAAGTTGATGCTTGTTTGGATGCCTTGTGTTGGCTTGCTTTAACTTGTCTGGACTTTATGAATTTAATTTCCCTACTTCCACTTGTCCAAATAGCATGAAATTTGATATTCTACTCATTGAATGTGTTATGGTTAGGCTTGAATTTTTGTGGAATTTATGGAGCTGTTGTGATATTGATTTGATGGTGATCATTCTGTTTGGTCCTTTGAGGTTGCAAATTGCATGTTTGGTGCCTTTTCTTTCATGAAATGATGATGGTGAATGATATGAGCATGGGACCAATGGGATTTGTTTCTAATTTGTTTGATTGTGATTTTGATTAATTTTCACTTGCTGTTTTGGATTTTTCATCTCCTTTTGGCCCTAGGCTTGTCCTAGTGGTCTTGTTTCTCACTTTTGAGTTGTGTTTCAGGTTGAGATGCAAATGCTTTAAGGAGAAAAATGCAAGTTGATTAAATTGAGTTTGGTTGCTTGTTGTAAACTAACTTGTGTGTTTTGTAGGATGCTTGGCTCACTTGAGTTGATTGTGCTTTGCACATTGCAGTGTTTGATTACATTGACTGTTGATTCTTAACTTGTCTGTTTTGACTTTGTGACTTGAATACTGACTGTATTAGATTGATTTCAGGTACCATAGTCGCTTTAGTTCTTTAAGAACTTGCTGTGTTGCTGCTTGGTTGTATAAACCAGTTGAGGTAGACTCTCTTGTCTCCATGTAGTCTGGAAGACCTGGCTTGTTATTTAGCCAGGCAACTGTCTGAAGTCCTCCTTAAGAGGCGATGTTTGTGATTGTTTACTTTTGTCCCCAAGCAGGTAAAGACCTCTATGAGGCAATTGGCGGAACCCAAGGGATGTGCAATCCATCCCCCGCTATTCTGTTGAGTCGTCCCTCTGCTCACACCACTGTGTTGATGCATTGGGACATTAACCCAAGATCAGTTGAGTCAGAGTCATGAGTGTAGAAGGGTTCCTACTTTCTGAACCCACACTCCTTTGTCTGAAGCTCTCCCTGGCCAGGGATAAGAGCTGTGAAGTCTCATCTTCACTCACCTTTCATCTGCTTCACCCTGACTCTCAATGTCAGGGTTAAGAGCGAACACTACCCTGTACAGTTGTGTTGCTTTTGCAACTTAACCCTTGATTGAGCCACCTTGTCTGGATATAGCGTGTGCTAACTGTGAATGCTTGCTTTGTTTTGTTTATGCTTGCATGCTGTGCTTTTTCCTGGTTAGGATTAGCTTGCTGTTGTGCAAGTAGATAGAAACCATAACATAGGGCAATGATGCATGATAACACCTAGGCTCGAGTCCAGCTCCCTAGTAGTGTGTCTCCCTTTGTATCTGGTTAGATTTTCTTTCCCGTTCAGGGGAACTACGTCGCCCTGATCCTCATACCAGATGAGGTACGTAGGCAGGAGACCGTGCGAGGTCTCTCCGGGCACTTTTTTTCTTTTTGTGTGTGTTTGCTTGTTAATTCTCTTGTGTGTCAGGATATGGATGTAAGCCCAGCGATTGGCTGTCCGTATCCTGATTGTGTTTGTTTGGTTTGGAAGCCGATGTAAGTCCAGCGATTGGCGTTCGGGTTCCAGGTTTGCCTGTGTTTGTGTGTGTCTTGTTTGGCTTGCGTGAGCCGAACTACGGCAGCTCTGATTCTCGTTCCAGACGAGATACGTAGGCATAGGATGCGATGTCCTAGCGAGCCCTCTCCTCTTTTCCCCCACCTGTGTTGTCTTCAGTGTGTGTGTGTGATGTTTGTTTAGCAACCTTTCCTATCTTTTAGAGCGTGGATCCCATCGAGTACGACGAATGCGTAGGGGTGCTAATACCTTCCCCTTGCGTAACCGACTCCCGTACCCTTTCTCTTTGGTCGCGAGACCTTGCTTTTTCCAGGTTTACTTCGAGCGTTTCCTTTCCCTCTTTTGGGATAAATAACGCACGGTGGCGGTTCTGTGTTGTTTTGTTTTAGCCCGCCGGTTGTTTTTCGCGGATGCGACAAGTGGATGTTCAGGATTATAACGTGGAAGCACGATCCAAGGGTCATGAATGCATACACGTGGTGATGATGGTGGAAACCACCATCTTCTCTGGTGAACTACCAGAATCCGGCCACCACTTGCAGAGAAAATTTTTGTAACGAAAATGAAAAACAAGGATATCAAATTGAAGCTCATGTGATGTACATCACCACTGTATCCATGGATCTTCCTCACTCTTCCTATTTTGAGAGAAATGTGAAGTGGAAGATCATGGTGTTCAAACTGAAAGTGCACGAAATGGAAAATTGAAACCACCACCATTGGCTTGCCTCAAGTGTGAGGACTTCAGAAAACCACACAATCAAGAGAATACTACATTAAATTGCAAGATCTAGATCCAAAAAGTTTGAAGTTCTACCTCTGAATTGGAGCTCTTAAGGCCACGAATTCTTCAAGATGTTGATTCCTTTTTGCTCTGGAGATGTAATGCAGATGATAGGCTAAGGAATTGAGCTTTGAAAAAATCAACTAATGATGTTGAATTTCAAGCTTGAAAATGAGAGAAAAATCTGGAAAATTCCTTTGGTATTGGTTAGGATTTCAGTGTTGCAGCATTTCAGGTCTCCAAAAGGTTACCAAATGAAGGAGAATGAGCAGTTATTTATAGCTGAGGATGGTTGTGTATCATGATTCCCTCGTGTGCATGGCAATTTGAAATTTGATGCATGGGCCTTTACAGGCGCATGTGAGGCCCAATGGTGGGTGCAAAACCAAGCTGAATTCATTTGGAATGGAATTGGACGTGTACATGTGATGTAATCAGCTTTCACATTAAGTTTCATCATGAAATGTCAAAATGAACATAAAGAAGAAGCTCTTCGAAACTCACACATGGTAAATCCAAAATAGCATTGTGAGTAATGGTTGGAAATACCTTGAAATAAGGAACAAAAGTTATGTTGGGAAAAAATTCATTTGGCATTTGGAAATTAATGAAAACTGGCTGTGAAAGTTTAGGTACAAAACATGTTTAAGTCACCTTTGAAAATTTTCACCAAAAGTAAGCCTATTCAAACCCCTCTGTTTTCATGATGCAAGCTTCAAATGGAAAAACCTCCAACATAAAAGTTGTAGATATTTTCAACATGATCAACTTAGACTCAAAGTTTGTATCATTTGGATTTTCCATGACAAAGTTATGTGCATTTGAAGTTGGGTACTTTTTCAAATTCAATGAATTAGGTCCAAGGTGACCTATAATATTTTGTATTATCACATGTACTTATTTTAGGATTATGAAATTTTGTCCAACATAAAAGTTTAAGTATACATATTAATATTTCCAATTCATTTGGTCTCACCTCAAAATCATAAAAATTAAGGAAGTTATGCCCTTGGTAGGTTGACCCAAAATTAGGGTTTCAGTCAAAATGACCTATAATGTTTTGAAATGAATAATAACCTTCCAAGTTTCAAATGGGTTTTTGATGAACATTAAAGTTGTTAATATGGTTCTTAAGAACATTTTTTATCTTGGGGTCATCTTCATTTGACAAACACATCAAAAGTTGTATCTCATTGGTCTTCAATTTAGTTAGATGGCTTGACTGATCAACTTCTCAAGGCCAAACTTCAAACATGATGAATGAATGATTGAGGATACTCACATATGCTCATATATGCATAAAATAATGAATGAAAGAACTTCCCTTAATTTAATTTGATCATAGGTTGAGGTTGCTTCATGAGCAAGGCACAGTCAATGCACAATTGAATTAGGGTTTCCTTGGGAAACAATCCTCAAGCCCTTTGAGTTATCTTGATCAAATTGGAAAATTGAAATACTTGGGAGACATATATGATGATTAGGAGCTTTGTGGACCATTTTCATGCTTCTTCTCATCTTTATCTAGCCATTGCATTGGGTTTAGGAGCCTCCTAGGAGCACATGATCACTTGAGCTTCAAAACAAAAAGAGTTAGTGACATATTTTTATGCTTTTGGTTAGTAATCAAAATAATAAAAGCAATAATATATAATACAAGCATGCTTGGTGTAGTTGGGTATTCGTTACCTTTAGATTTATTGACTAAATCAAAAGTAAACCATACAAGTAGAGTCGCCACCGCACTTCTATTTATCCAAGGGAAAGGTTAGAAAGCGAACAAAAACCGAGAAGTTTTATCGAATCAAAAACTAATAAAAATGTCAGAGATCGGGGTAAGGGGGTTGGTTATGCAATGGGAAGGTTTTAAGCACCCAAAACATCCTAGGTACTCCTAGGGAGCCCTTTTCACACTTGTTGTAAGGTAGGTTGGTATTTCGTGAAAATTATTTGTGCAAACATGATTGGGGAGATGAGAGAAGAATATACAGGTTATTTATAACTTTGTGTTTGAATGGATAAAACCATTGCCTACGTACCATCTTAAAAAGATTAGGATCAAAACCTCGTAGTTCGGGGTAAAAATCTCAAAACAAGTTGGTGAATTGATTGGTCCAAAAGCCTTAAGGTCTTTTGTTATTCAAGGGAGAAAACTCAACCTAAAACCACAAATTCACCATGTGAGGATAGCTTCAACATGCTAGTGAGAGGTTAACCCTATAATAAGCATGGAAGACTCATTGTCCATCACTAAGGATATAGGTGAGTATTATATCTACCTCAAGAATAACTCAAACCTAATAGCTAAAGGTTATGAAAAGTTTTAATAAGGAAGTGGACATTGAAACCACAAAACATTTGAATGAGTTATATTTACCAATGAAAAGTATTTACAAAATATGGTCAAAGTTTGACTTAAAGATTCAATTCAAAATAAGTGTTATGAAAAGAAAGTTTAAAAATCAAAAGCATAATGCTTAGGTTTCTAATGTTTGAAAACAAGTGTTAATGTTTGCACAAAAGTTTGGCTTGGGTTAGAGTGGAGGGAAGAAGAAGAATGGCTAAGTCCTAATCATACAAGAGATGAAGGAAAAGAAATAAGACCACAAATGGAGTTCCCTTCTTGAGATCATATTGATGATCCAAGTAGCTCCCATCCTTTGGAATAAGCAAGCAAATAAGAAAATACTCAAGAAATCAATCAATCAAGCAAGCTCTTAGAATTCCTCCAATGGCTCTTATCTCTCACTTTAGAAGCTCATGATAATGGTTCTTCACTTAGGCTCAATGTTGGAGTTCCTAGCACAAAAACACACACATCAAAAAGTTCTATAATGCAAACAAAGAATGGACAAGAGGGAGTTTAGAGAATAGGTCCTTTCAGTTCCTCTTCAACATTAAGCATTCTAAAGGCATGAGGCCTAGTTGCTCTTTGACTTTTTTAGCACTCTAAAGGCATAAGGCCTAGTTGCTCTTTGACTCCATTTTTGCATAGGGAATGTCCTAAAGTCTAAGTCCTTTTTGTCCATTTGCAATTGGTTCACAACAATCAAAACAAAAACACAAGCACAATAGTATATACACAATTATGTGCTCAAGTGAGCAAAAGGCAAATTGCATTAACATAAACATGTGCTCAAATGAGCAAAGGGCAAAAGCAAATGAATAATATGTACAAGAATAGTAAATTGCATAAATGTAAAGTGCAAGAATTAAATGTTAATGGTTAATGGTTAGTATTAGTGTGCCATAAGGCAATTTAGCGCTATGTTAAACAATCGTAAGTGGACTAATGTAGTAGTCAAACCTATTTGAGGCCGGTCAATAAAATATAGGCAACAAACACAATTTAGAGACCTTGACTAGTGAGCCAAGCTCCTACAAATTGCCATGCCAAAAGAAGATGGGAAATGATCTTGTATTGATTTAGGTTCTTTGCTTGATTAGGAAGCAACATATCCTTAATGTAAAGCCATTCACTTGATCCATGATCAAGTTGAATTAGATTTGAATCAAGGAAGATTAAACCTCCCATACATCAAGGCTAACCACCAATCTTTAACTCATTGATAAAAAAAAGAAAAAGAAGAAGAAGAAGAAGATGAATAAGAAAATGCATTAATGGAAATCAAATGAGGTAACCAACATACATTGACCAAAGATAGATGAAATCAAGGTCAAACATTAGTAAACAGAAGCAAATGGAAGATTAAATGTCAAGAAACAAATAAAATATTTTTGGTATTTTTCAAAATTAAAATAATACTTGAATTAAAATAATCAATTAAAGGTCAAACTTCAAATTCACTTCAAATCAACTTTGAAAAGTCCAAGTGAATCATCCTAAGTTCAATAAGGTCAAAGAAAGTTTGACAAAAAATTTCAGCATTTTTAGAAACCAGAAACTATTTTTAATCAATTAAAAATGCATAAAAAGAACCTAATTGAATTAAAATCTCAAATAAATCTCAAATCAATTAATAAATTGATGAGAATATTTTTCATAGATCCATCATCATTCAAAGAGGTTGAGAAAATATTTTTGTATTTTTTGAATATCAAAAACTATTTTAAATGAATTAAAAACAACCAGAAAAGAGAAAATTCATAAAAAATATCAAATGATGAAATAAAAAATATTAAAAATCATTTTTAGAAACTAGAAATTAAAAGAGAAATAATGCAATTGGTCTTACATTTTTTGGACCAATAATGAGTGAGATATGATTTTTTAAAATGAAATAGAATAAAAGAAATAAATGAAAATTGAAATCAGAAATTAAAAATGTGAAAAAGCATGAGGCGTTGGATTGAGCTCATTAATTGAGCTGGTGCATCAAACGGATCATATGCGCGCGCCTACCAAACACACTAGTCAATGCATAACACGCTGCCATTAAAAGAGTCATAATATGGAACGGTCCAGATTAGATCTGGAAAAGAGATCACACGGTCAGGAAATGATCTGGCGTTGGGACGGTGGTGTACACCACCGTCTTCTCCGGCGAGACCTCCAACGCCGGTGAGAGTTGTAGACATGGCAACCTCCATCAAATGCCATGATCCATATATCAAACGAAAGCTGGGGTGATGTACATCACCCCTGTGCCAACCAATTCCACTCTAGATTTCCATGGAGAGGGAAATCAAAGGTTGAATTTTGTGGTGTTCAACTGAAACTTAGTGATTTTTCAAAATTCAAAGCTCAGAACAATTGCCTCTGATGAGAGGACTTCAGACAACCCAGCATATGCAAGAAATAAGCTATATACAATGAGTTTCGAAGAAAATAAGTTTGGATGTAAACCTCTGAAATGAGGAACTTGAGAGCACGATTCTTTAAAGCTCTTGCTTGCAGTGTAGTCTAGTGATGAAGATGAACAAGGTTTAGGAACTATAGATCTAAAGATCAATTAATGCAATTGAAATTCAGATCTGAAAAATTGAAGAGAAATGAGAAAGTTCCTTTAAGTGAGGCTACGGAGAAATTCTTGCAGCATAACAGGTGCCCTTAGGTTGCGAATTATGAAGCCTTGGACCCTTATTTATAGCAAATGGAGAAGGTATGCATGATCAAAGCATGCACATGGATGGAAATGACCTCCATGCATGGGCCTGTACAGGCGCATGGAGGGCCCAATTCCACTTGGTTTGGCAAGCTGAGATCACAATTAGATGGAATGGACGTGCAAAATGAATGTAATCAGCTTATGCAATGTGTTTTCAATTGGTTTCCAAAATTGCACCAAATTGTTCTTCTCTTCGAAAATGGCATTTTCAAAAATGAAACATAGCCTTATGGGTAATGGTTGGAAAACTCTTGGTATGAGGATCAATTGTTATGTTGGGAAAAACTTCATTTGGAATAGGGAAATTGGGTAAAATTGATCATAAAGTGCTAGGTGCAAAACATGTGTATGTGAAAATTTCAAAAATGGCCAAACTTCAAGCCCTTCTGTTTCAATGATAAAAGCTCCAAATGACAAAACCTTCAACATCAAAGTTGTATATATTTTCAAGACAATCAATTTGGACTTAAATGTTTCATCATTTGGATTTTTTATTAGGAAGTTTTGGGCACTTGAAGTTGGACTTTTTCATATTTCAATGCTTTTGGTCCAAAGTGACCTATAATGTTTTGCATTATCACATGTATTTATTTTAGGATTATGAAAATTTGCTCAACATAAAAAATGAATTAGACATCTTAAAATTTCCAATACATTTGATCCCACCTCAAAATAATGAAAAATTAATGAGTTATGTTCTTGGGAAGTTAACCCAAAATTAGGGTTTAAGTCAAAATGACCTATAATGTTTTGAAATGGATGATGACCTTCCAAGATTCAAATAAATTTTTGATTAACATTAAAGTTGTTCATATAGTTCATAAGAACATTGTTTCTCTTGGGATCATCTCCATTTGACAAACATATCAAAAGTTAGGTCTCAATGTACTTCAAAATGGTCAGATGAATTGACTGATCAACTTCTCAAGTCCATGCCTCAAATCTTGATGAATTAATGATTGAGGACACTCATATAAGTTCAAATATGCATGAAATGATGAATGTAAGAACTTCGCTTGATTTTATTTGATCATGGGTTGAGGTTGCTTCATGAGCAAGGCATAGTTGATGAACAGATGAATTAGGGTTTCCTTGGGGAACAAGCCTCAAACCCTTTGGTTTGCTTTGATCAAAATGATTAATTGAGGTACTTGGGAGGCACATTTGATGGATGAGAGCTCTGGGAACCATTGCCATGCTTGCTTTCATCTTCACCTAGCCATATCAATGAGCATATGGGCCTTTATGTGCTTTTGGTTAGTAAACAAAAGATGTTAGTGACATATTTTTGTGCTTTTGGTTAGTAAACAAAAGAAGAAAAGCAATAATATACAATTCAAGCATGCTTGATGATCTCAAACCAACTCACAAGTGTTCCCACTCAAAGCTAGGAGCCCATATGCTATGATCCTTGAGGCAAGATGCAAATGCAATATTATGATGCCATGAGGGATCTTAGGGTCAAAATTGGGGTCTTACACTTGGTGGTCTCAAACCACTCACACAAGTCTCAACCTTAGGGTTAAGGAGCCAAACATGCTATGATCCTTGAGGCAATGCACTTGTGCAATGATATGATGCCATGAGGGATCTTAGGGTCAAAATTAGGGTCTTACAGATACTAATGGTGCTAATTTAGAAAGAAGCAAGATGAATGAACAATAATGGACAAATAATAAAAATTATAATAGGTCAAGAACCGTCTTGTTAAATGTTATCTCATACATTGAGTATGAAAATATAACAAATAGAGACTATGCGAAGTCTATATTTGGTTCTCTTAGAATGACTCATGAAGGAAACAGGCAAGTTAAAGAAACCAAGGGTTTGGCCTTGATTTTAAAATATGAATCCTTCAAGATGGAAGATGATGAAACCATTGAGGACATGTTATCAAGGTTTCTAATGCTTGTAGCTGGCTTAAAAGTTTGAAACAAAGGCTACACTATTGAACATCATGTGAAAAAATCATCAAAAGCTTACCGAAGAAATGGAGGCTTACGGTGACTGCACTTAAGGTATCCAAAGATCTGAATAGTACGACTCTTTAAGAACTTGTTAGTTATTTAAGAAATCATGAGATAGAGTTGGAAGAATATGAGCCTCAAATAAAAGGTAAATCTTTGCTCTGAAATCTAAAGGGAAGATCGAAAAGGTGAAGGCCTTTCAAGATGAAGAAAAGAAGAATGTGAATAATATTCCAATAATGAATATGATCTTTCTATTATCTCTAGAAGAGTTAATCAACTATGGAGAATGGGAAAAAGCATCCCAGATGAATCAGAAGGACATGTGGATGCTTTGAGTCAAAATCTAGATTGAAGAAGTCTGGTGCTGACAAAGATGTCATCTGCTTTGTGTGCAAGGATCCAAGCCACTAAAGGAACAAATTTCCCAAGATAAAGAAATAAAATCCAAAGAAGAAGTTCTTCAAAGATAAGAAGAAGGTTCTGCTGGCTACATGGGATGACTCTGAGTCTTCAGAATGTGATTCTGAAGAAGAGAAGGCTCAAATGGTGTTGATGGAAAGCACTGAAGCAATTGACTTTGAATTTTGATCAAAATCAAAATCAGACCCCAATGAGGTATTCTCTAATCTAACTCGCTCTGAAGTATAGTCTTGTCTCACTGAAACTCTTAAAAATTTTCAGAGTCTTAAGAACATACACAAGGATTTGAAACAAATCCATGTAGCTAATTCTGAAGCCCTTAGTGAGTTGAAGAAAGAAAACTCTAATCTAAAAGAAAAGATTTTCAATCTTGAAAAAGATAACTCTGCCCTCAAAAACAAGAGAATAGATCTTGAAAAATAGATTCTTTCAGAAGCTCTTTTTGACTATGAATCTGTCATTAAGAAATATGACATATCTTTTAAAAAAATTCTTACAGGAAACATAGACAAAAGAAAAATGGCTTCCATGATCTATGGAGTAAGGAGAAATGGGAAGAGGGGTCTTGGTTATGTGCCACCTAAAATCTCTAGGTCAAACCTAATTCAAAACAGAAGGAAATCAAACCAAAATCTCGATATTCCCATTTCACTTATGGGCACGCATATGATTATGCTGTACAAAAACCATGTGTTAAGAAATAATCTGGGAGAACTAACAAGAAAGGACCCAAAAAGATATGGGTACCTAAAGAAAAAATATTATATGCTTCAGACATCCTTAGCAACCAAGTCAAAACACTAATCTTGATACTTGGACTCTGGATGCTCACGACACATGAGGAGAAGAAGGCATATGTTCCAAAGTATGGAACTTAAGCCTAGAGGCAACATAGGTTTTGGAGGCAATCAGAAGGGTAAAACTATTGGCTCTGCAACTGTTGGTAATGGATCTCTCCCTTCTATTGATAATGTTTTACTTGTTACAGGATTAATGATTAACCTCTTGTACATAAGTCAATTAAGTGACAATGGTTATGATATTATCTTTAATCAAAGGTCGTGCAAAGATGTTAGCCAGAAGGATGGTTATGTACTATTCAACGACAAGAGGAAAACAACATTTATAAAATTAGACTTTCTGATTTAGAAAATTAAAATGTTAAATGCATCACGTTTGTATATGAAGAGCAATGGACTTGGAATAGACGGTTAGGCCATGTTAGCATGAGAAGAATCTCAAAGCTAAGAAACCTGAATCTAGTCAGAGGCTTTCTAGATCTGAAGTTTGCCTCACATGCTCTTTGTGAAGCATGTCAGAAAGGCAAGTTTTCAAAAAAAAATCTTTCAAAGTAAAAAATGTTGTTTCAACCTCTAGGCATTTGGATCTTTTACACATTTACTTATTTGGGCTAGTGAAAACAACTTCTGTCAATGGTAAAAATTATGGTTTGGTCATTGTTGATGACTTTAGCAGGTGGACATTGTTTAAGTTTCTTAAACACAAAGATGAGTCACATTTTATGTTTGCTACCTTTTACTCCCAAGTGCAAAATGAGAAATAGTTTAACATTGTTAGAGTCAGAAGTGATCATGGTAGAAAGTTTGAAAACAAAAACTTTGAAAACCTTTTTGATGAAAATGGAATTTCCCATGATTTATCTTGCCATATAACTCCTCAATAAAATGGATTGTAGATAGAGAAAATTGCACTTTGCAAGAAATACCCAGAACCATGACCAATGAAACTAATGTTGCTAATCACTTCACGGCAGAAGCAGTCAACACAACATGTTACGTTCAGAATAGGATCTCTATAAGACATATTCTGGGTAACACTCCTTATGAATTGTGGAAGAATAGAAAACCCAACATTTCATACTTTATTTCTTTTGTATGCTCATGTTTTATTATGAATACTAAAGAGAATTTAAACAAGTTTGACTCCAAAGCACTAAAATGTATCATGTTAGGATACTCTGAGTTCTCAAAAGGCTACAAAGTGTATAACACTGAAACAAGAATTATTGAGGAATCAATTCATGTTAGGTTTGATGATTAGTTTGACCTTGACAAGTCAAAGCTAGTTAAAAAGTTTGCAGATCTAGAGACCAGCTACTCAGATTCTGAAGTCAAGGAATCTGAAGTAAAAGACTCAGAAGACACTTAACACAAAGTTGCTTAATCAGAACCAGAAGTTGTTGTCACACCAGCGCCTCTGAAGAATCAAAGGCAAAGATCTTCACATTCTGAAGAACTGATTATGGGAGATAAAGCAAAACCCATCAGGACCAGATCCTCATTTAAACCTTATAAATAAATGCTTCTATGATTGATGTCTTCAATAGAACCTACTTCCATTGATGAAAGACTTTTGGATAATGACTAGATTCTAGCAAAGCAAGAAGAGCTAAATCAATTCTCCAAAAATGATGTATGGGATCTTGTGCCAAGTGTAACATCCCATTTAAATTATCTAATTATATAGAGTAATATAATTGTATTGTATGTGTTTTGTATGGTTTAGGTAGTAGGAGAGCCTTGGGTATGGGGTAGTGATCAGTCACCATTTGCATTAAATTTTCATTACTGATCCGACAAGAAACCGAGGATTTTGAGACACTGTGCAAGAATTTTTGATACTTTTCAAGGCAATTTTACTTCCGGTATAATATTTAAGCATTTCCATTCATTGTTACATTTTATTTATATTTTCGTGATTTTATGCGTGGGATTGTTGTGTTTTTGTCCAACAGGTCCAGGTAGAAGAACCAGGGAACTCAGAGCAAGACAATGCGAGATTCCGGCAAGCAAAGGAGTGGAAACCCCCGGTACAGGAGGCCTGACATGGCCACCCGTGTGACCTGACATGGGCCGTGTCAAGAAAAAGGGGGTGTGGCAAGGAAAATAGGGGTTTGTCACGGCCACCCGTGTCAGCTGACACGGACCGTGTCAGGCACCATCCCCAACCGTTTCAAGGGGCCATGGGCGTGTCACCAAGAACAACAGACTGACACGGCCACCCCTGTCAGCTGACATGGGCCGTGTCAGCCCAAGACCAAAAAATTGCTATTTTTATCGGGCTTTTGAATATCGGGCTTTCAGAGAGATTTTTGGACATGTCCACCTGTTGCTTGGAATTTTCATTATAAAAGAGGACCTTATGCCTAAACACAGTATTGTCAAGCAATCAAGTATTACAGAGAGAGAGGAGTTCAGAGAGCTGAAGGTTTTCATGAGCGGAAGCGATTGAAGATCGAAGTCATCCAAATACTTGTAATGTGTAATTTTTATCTTGCATTTGTTTTGAACAATATGAGTAGCTAAACCCCCCAATGCTAGGGGGTGTTCCTGATTTAGAATTGTAACGCATTTGTGTTTACATTTGCATTTATAATATTATGTTTACGGTAATATTTTAATGTGTTTAATGCTTTCTCTTTCAAACCAATCAAGATTGTTTTATGGTTATCAATTAGGCTGGACCGCCATTGATAAGGTTTTCATAAGGTTACTCTACAGTAGATATCACCTAGTACTAGGGATACCCTGTATGCACCAGAGTATTCTTGATATAATAAAGCTTAACTTCACCTTAATTGCCTATGGACATATAAATTAGGGTAGATTGATTAAAGGTTTTCTCACCAAGGACTTGGGAGAAAATACCCTTGAGAACTGGTAGTAATTGATATTTATTGATGTAATCATGACTCAGAGTTGTTACAGGGATAAATCATACACCTTCCCTGTCATTGCTCCTTTTACCCTACAAACCCTTACTTTCATTCTTATTTGCCTTTGCCTTTATTCTTATACTTTTACATCTAAAAACCAAATTAATACTTTTTGTTTAATTGAATGATAATTTGAACTCGATATTGACGTGTAGTCCTTGAGATCGACATTCGGGGAATTTTCCTATTATTACTATAAAAGGCAAAATAGTACACTTGCTATTTTCCCGATCAAGTTTTTGGCGCCGTTGCCGGGGACTGCCAAGATATAGAGTTTAATTTTAAATTCAATTAAATTTTTATTGGTCTGCAATAATTTTTTTTCTCTCAATTATAATTTACTAATTTGTGTATGCGAGGAAAACCCTCAGCTAAATTTCTTTTTGACGCAGAGATCGAGAGAACCCTTCTCCGAAGACGCAGAAATCAAAGAGTGGATTCCAAAGAAGAAAGTACCTCTGATCACTCAGAAGTCAAAGAACCAATGGCAGAAGTTCCTCCAATTCCACCTCCTCCACCTCCGGAAAGACTCCTAGGTGACTATGAAGGTGCAAATGCACCGGGTGGTCGACTGACCATTGTCAACCAACCGGTGAATATGACGAATTTTCAATTACATCTTAGCATAATCAATCAATTAGAAAGAAAACATTTCACCGGAAAGGTTAATGAAGATGCCAACAAACACCTGCAAAGATTTCTAACCATGAGCATCACGTTGAAAATTGATGGTCATACTGATGAAGCAAAAAAATTAAGAATGTTTTCGTTCACTTTAGCTGAAGATGCGGAAGAGTGGTTCTATTCTCTTCCTGCCGGCAGTATCACATAATGGGAAGAGATGGAAACTACATTCTTAACTGAGTACTTTCCAGCATTAGTATTCCTGAGAAAAAGGTATGAAATCCTTAATTTCAAACAAAAGGATGGTGAATCATTGGGAGACGCCTACAAAAGATTCAAAAGGGTCTTAGTAGCGTGTCCAACTCATAATATGGATCAAACCAAACAAATACAGATGTTCGTTAATGGGATGAAAATAAAAACAAAATAGTTGATTGACACAACAGCCGGTGGCTCAATAAATTTCCCAATAGCCACTGGTATTAAAGAGGATTATTGAAGAAATAACTGCCAATGAGCATCTAGAATTTTACGACAGGTGTACTAGTCAGCCAGAGGGGGTGATTGATCTAAAATTAGAGACAAATGAAATCCTTCTGGAAGACACAATTGCTGCTGAAGTAGATAAGAAGTTGAAAGGTATGAATATAGGTACTCAATAGATAACTCAGGTCCAGTCGGCTCAGGCTAGCACTAGTGAAATTTGTAATGGACCTCATCACACGGTCTATTGCTTTGCTACCCCCCAACAAATTGAAGAGATCAAATTCTTGAAACAGAATAATCCCTACTCTAACACTTACAACCCAGGTTGGAAGAATCATCCGAATTTCTCCTGGAAAGATCAGAGAGGGAATGTTCCGCAACAAGGTACAGGACAATATCAGACTCAGTATCAACAACAACAGCAACAACAGGCACCTAAAAAGGCTGAATGGGAAATCACCATTGAAAAATTAGCCACCCACAGCATGCAGTTTCAAGAAGAAACCAGGACTAATAAGAAAAACACCACTGCCTCCATAAAAAATCTCGAAGTCCAAATGGGTCAGATAGAAAAACAATTAGCTTCAAATTCTCAAGCCTCGGGTACCCTACCTAGTGGTACGGTAACAAATCCGCGGGAACATAACATTGTTAACGCTGTCGTAACCCGAAGTGGAAAGTAAACCGAAGAAAATAGTATGGAGAAAGATGGATTGTTAGAAGTGGATCTAGAAATTGAGGAAACCAAGGACCAAGATGAAGAAGTGGTACTACCATCTGTCAAGGAGAAAGAAAAGGTTCCAAAACCAGTCATCAAACTCCCTTACCCTCCAAGACAGAAGAAGAAAGATCAACATGAAAAAAAATTCGAGAGGTTCCTGGAAATGTTCAAAAAGCTGGAAATAAACATCCCTTTTTCTGAGGCATTAGAACAAATGCCAATATATTCCAAGTTCATGAAAGACATCATCTCCAAGAAGTGTTCCACTGATATAGACCCAATCATCCTCACTGAAACATGTAGTGCCATTCTCCAAGGTATGAAATCCCAGTGAAAAAGAAAGACAGGGGATCAGCAAGTGCAAGCTTGATGCCACTATCCATCTATAAGAAATTAGGCATTGGCACCGTTCAAGATATGCGAATGACACTTCAGTTTGCGGATCGCTCTGTTAGGCAACCCTATGGGATTGTGGAAGACGTTCTTGTAAAAATTGACAAGTTTGTTTTCCCAGTTGACTTCGTCATTTTGGAAATGCCCAAAGATGAGGAGATTCCTCTCATATTGGGCAAACCATTCTTGGAAACAGGACGATGTATGATAGACATCGAGGAAGGAACAATGACCCTCAAAGTCTATGATGAAGAGTTAAAAATAGATGTGAGGAACACAATGCAATACAAATATGATATTGGCACAAGCCACACTATAGAGATAATAGATCAAGTATTTACTCAAGAAATTGAAAAGCATATACCCAGTCATCATTAGAACGTGTCTTAAGTCTATCGATTTTTGAAAGTGATTAAGATGAAGGAGAGTCTGAGGTGCTCGCTATGATGGAAAAAAACCTGAATGGATTAGATCTAGACAACACCGGTGGGAAGATTTAAGACCACCACCGCCATCAGATGTCACTAAAGAACCCAAAACAGGGGTAAATCTGAAGCAGCTACCAACAAATTTGAAGTATGTATTTCTGGATATTGAGGAAAAATGCCCAGCTATTATTAATGCCAGTCTACAAAGTGTCCAAGAAGCAGAACTAATTCAAGTGCTAAAAAAATACAAAGGCGCAATCGGATGGGCAATTGAGGACTTGAAAGGTATAAGCCCGACTGTTTGCATGCACAAGATCTTAATGGAAGATGATCACAAACTGGTGGTGCAACCACAACGAAGACTTAACCCAACCATGAAAGAAGTGGTACGCAAAGAGGTTGTAAAATTGTTGGATGCAGGCTTAATTTATCCTATTTCTGACAATTCATGGGTAAGTCCAGTCCATGTGGTACCAAAAAAATGGGGCACTACAGTGATAAAAAATGAGAAGAATGAGTTAATTCCAACCAGAACTGTTACAGGTTGGAGAGTGTGCATAGACTACAGGAGACTAAACATGGAAACAAGAAAAGACCACTTTCCGTTACCATTCATTGATCAAATGCTGGAAAAGTTAGCCGGACACGATTACTATTGTTTCCTAGATGGGTACTCGGGGTACAACCAGATTGCGGTTTCCCTTGAAGATCAAGAGAAGATTGCATTCACATGCCCCTATGGTATTTTAGCTTATAGAAGAATGCCATTTGGGTTGTGCAACGCACCAACCACTTTTCAAAGGTGTATGACATCAATCTTTGCTGACATGCTCGAAAAGCATATGGAAGTATTTATGGATGACTTTTCAGTATTCGATTCTTCATTTGATAAATGTTTAACTAACTTGTCACTTGTGTTAGAAAGATGCCAGCAAACAAATTTGATCCTGAATTGGGAAAAGTGCCATTTCATGGTAAGTGAAGGTATAATGTTGGGACACAAGATCTCCAACCGAGGTATCGAAGTGGACATAGCAAAAGTTGAGGTAATAGCTAATTTACCACCTCTGGTAAATGAAAAAGGAATCCGAAGCTTCTTGGGACATGCAGGGTTCTACCGCAGGTTCATAAGATATTTCTCTAAGATCGCAAAACCACTAACTAGTCTACTGGTGAAGGATACACCATTCCTATTTGACAAAGAGTGCAGACAAGCCTTTGAGACCTTGGAGAAGGAACTGGTGTCATCCCCCATAGTTATTGCCCCTGATTGGTCTTTCCCTTTTGAGATAATGTGCAATGCTAGTGATAATTCAGTAGGGGTAGTATTAGGGAAACGAAAAGAGAAACTTTTGCATGTGATCTATCATGCAAGCCACGTATTGAACCCTGCTCAAATGAACTATGCAACCACCAAAAAAGAGCTTTTGGCGGTTGTCTATGCGTTTGATATGTTCAGATCCTATTTGTTGGGATCAAAGGTAATTGTGTATACTGACCATGCAACTTTAAAATATCTTTTTGCCAAACAGGAATCAAAACCAAGGTTGCTGCGATGGATCCTACTACTATAAGAGTTCGACCTGGAAATCAGAGACAAAAGGGGAGTGAAAACACTGTTGCTGATCACTTGTCTCAGATGACTTTGATTCAAGAAACAAAAGAAACACACCCCATCAAAGATGAGTTCACTGACGAATGTGTCCTAGCCGTTATGCATATTCCCTAGTTCGCAGATTACGCGAACTTTGTGGTAGGTGGACTAATACCTGATGAATTTGACTCTAACAGAAGAAAAAAGTTTTTGCATGATTGCAGGTTTTATGTGTGGGACGATCCGTTCCTATACAAAAAGGGAATAGATGGCCTGGTGAGGAGATGTGTTCCAGAGGAAGAGTAAAGGGACATCCTCAAAGCTTTTCACAACTCAAAATATGGAAGACATTTTAGAGGAGATAGAACCACATCAAAAGTCCTCCAGTCCGGACTGTACTGGCCTACACTATTCAGAGGTGCACAAGAGATAGTAAAAGAGTGCGACATATGTCAGAGAACAGGAAACATATCAAAAAGAAATAAGATGCCTCAGAATGCCATGTTAGAGGTAGAACTGTTCGATGTGTGGGGAATAGATTTTATGGGACTCTTCCCACCGTCCTTTGGAAAGCAATACATTCTGGTCGCAGTTGACTATGTGTCAAAATGGGTTGAAGTAGTAGCACTACCCACAAATGATGCGAAAGTGGTGATCAATTTCCTCAAGAATTGTATCTTCGCGCAGTTTGGGGTACCAAGAGCACTAATTAGTGACGAAGGTACCCACTTCCTGAACAAGCTGATGGAGAACTTGCTAAGGAAATACAATCTAAAACATAGAATCACCACAATGTACCACCCCTATACTAGTGGACATGTTGAGGTGTTAAATCGGCAGATCAAGCAAATCCTAGAAAAGATAGTTTGCGCCTCACAAAAAGATTGGTCGATCAAGCTAGAGGATGCACTCTGGGCATACCGAACAACATTCAAAACCCCCATAGGTATGTCCCCACACCAACTGGTCTATGGTAAAGCTTGTCATCTGGCGCTCGAACTAGAGCACAGGGCATTCTGGGCTACCAAAATTCTCAACTATGATTTGTCCAAAGCGGGTAAATCTCGAATCCTTCAATTATAAGAGCTGGAAGAATTCAAAAATCGAGCATATGAGAATGCCAAGATATACAAAGAACAAACCAAAACATGGCACGATATGCACATTCAAAAGAAAGAACTTCAAGAAGGACAATTGGTTTTATTGTTTAATTCAAGGTTGAAGTTATTCCTTGGGAAACTAAAGTCAAGATGGTCGGGACCCTTTATGATACAAAAAGTATTTCCGCATGGAGCCGTTGAACTAAGAAATTCCGCAAACGGAGACACGTTCAAGGTGAATGGGAAAAGAGTCAAACCGTACCTACAAGACCAGGAGGGTGGTCTGATAGACAAAATCTATCTCACCTAAAGAAATGGAGAACCGTCGAGCCATGCGATGTTAAACACAGCGGTTCGTGGGAGGCAACCCACACATTTTTAATTCTAATCAGTTATGTATGTTTGTAGGTTTACACAGGAGCTCTACAAGGAGGGAAACATCACTTCAACAAATGTCTAATTCATGAAAAAGGATAAATAATGTGACCAGAGGTACCGGAGGATGAATGGGAGAAAAGTCCAAAAAACGGCCAAAAGGGCAGCCTGACACGACCACCCGTGTCAACTGACACGTGCCATGTTAGGAGGGTGAAAAATCAGGCCAAAAATATGGAAAAATAGTGGCCTGACACGGGCGGCCGTGTCAGCTGACACAACCCGTGTCAGGAACACTAAAGGATTAAGATTTTTTTTAATAAACAGTAGCCTGACACGGGCGGCCGTGTCAGCTGACACAACCCGTGTCAGGAACATTGAAGGAAAAAGGAAAACATGGTGATGGATAGTAGCCTGACATGGGCGACCGTGTCAACTGACACGCCCGTGTCAGACAGACGGGATTTTTGATTTTTTTTTGAAATTTCAAATTTTCAAGTGGGCCCCACCTATTTGTTCACCCTTAACCACACTTTACCCCAATTACCTTATCATTATCAGATTTTTTTTCCACTACCACCATTCTCTCTCACCATTATCACTCTCTTTCTCTCTAAACCTCACAAACTCCATTAAAATCCAAACCTTCAAGCTTCCATAACCACCACTTCCACTACCCTATTGCAAAAACACCCTTCACAAATATTACTCCACTCGTCATCCTCGTTCTAACCACAGTTTCAGAATTTTCTAACTCCCTATTTCAAATAATTTCTACTTTTGCAGGTCCAAAATGCCCCCGAGGAGAATTATCACCGGAAAGCAATAGCTTACTGAGATGTCGAGGTCACGGAAGCGACCAAGCCGAAACCCAAATCCACACAACATCGTGTTTGACAATTCGAAACAAGAAAAGTGGTATCAAATCCACCGAAATAGGAAACTCACACCTACCAGGTACATGTGTGAGCACACTCTGAACGCTTTAGGGCTCAAAACTGAGGTATATCGGATGTTCCACGTGTTAGGAATGTTGGAGTTCATGATCCTGGAAGCACTGACATAGGAGCGTATCACGCTCGAATTCCTCAGCACGTTGGAATTCCATCTCGAAAAGAGATGGATCGACACTACCAGGTATTATTTTGGGACTTTGCGTTTCCGCCTGTTTAATAACTATCATGAATTATCGGTAGAGGAATTGGCAGGGATACTCCGACTCCCGCTGTACGGACCAGGAGCGGTCCCAGATAGGTTCTCACCTAAGGATTTCTGAATTGCCATCACCAGGAAGACGAATTACTCCTCAAAAGGTGCTAAGGCATCCAACATCCAAAATTCATGTTTTCGGTATGCTCAGAAGGGTTTGGCCTACACCCTGTTTGGAAGGGGCGATAACACAGGGGTAGCCACTCAAAGAGAGTTATTTTTTATGTACTCGATGGCACAAAACAAAGCCATCAATATAGTTGCCTTTGCAGCTGACTATCTGGGCAGAGTTGGCCGAGCAGACTCCGGAGGCATCTCCGCAGGTGGCATGATCACCCATATTGCTGAACATTTCAGGTATCAGGATGTTTTACTCGAAGACACACCAATTGCAAGTACAACCAAAATTGACATGTCAGCTTTGATTCAACAAGGTATAATTGTTGTTTCCCCACTTACTATTATGTGCTTATACATAAACGATTTATTATAGCTATGCCGGATCCGAACAAAGTTAGTATTACTGACTGTGCCAACTGGTTGTATGTAAGCGGTGACCCCGACGTGGATGATGGCCACGACACTGACCATTTTGCTGTAGGGGAGAAGTTTGTAGATGACCAGGTGGATTCCATAGAGGCAGAAGAAGAGGAACCTCAAAATCCTCAGGAACAGTTTGTACCCCCACATCAGAAGCCTACCCAGCAGGAGGCAGGATCCTCTTCCTGGTCCACTGACTAATGGACGTGGGTACAAACTGAATTGGGTGATTTAAGGACGGAGCAACAATGGCAAGGCATCGAGCAAGCCCGACATGGGGCAATGTTGGATGAGATGAGCAGCATGATGCGATAGTTAATGCTGCATTTTCCACACCCACCTCCTCAGTAGGGTACTGTGAGTGTTCTCATTCGCTCTTGTTCGCAAACATTGAGGCCAATGTTTAGTTCAAGTGTGGGGGAGATTTTATGTTTTTTTAATGGTTATTTTCAATATTTTGTTATTTTACTTTATTGCATTCTAGATTTGGTTTTTCTGTTTGAAGGTACATTATGCTGCAAGTGTTTCAAATCTGTGGTAATATTGTGGAAATAGTAATGATCACGATTGGGAGTGGATGAAAGGATCACGCCACTTACCATTGCTTGTTGTGAAGGATCTCCCCAGGAAGTTGACACTACTAAAAAAGAAAGATCGGACGCAACGTATACAGCTTAACCAACATAAGTGTCATGTACATTCCAAAGTAAGGAAGAAGTCGCACCAGGCTAAAGAGTACTGTGGATACTGTCAAAGCTTAACCGAACAAGGTGGGTCATAAAAAGCCATACACATTGATCATCATGAACGATATTCAGGTTTACCTTTATCACTCTAAATTTGCGTAGACTCTCTGGGACTGTCACTGCATGATTACACACACTGAGGCACGTTGTTTGAAATTAACCCCGAGCCTTTCTAGCCATCCCAAATAATTTTATCCCTTGTAAACCCCATTTGAGCCTGTATCCATTTGTTTGTTTAAACCCCACAAATGTACCCCTTGGCTAAAACACTTCCTTGCCCTGTTCAGAGTCATGTTAATATTATTAAATTGTATTGAAAAGCTAAGTTTAGGGTAAAAACACCAAGAGTTCCAAAAACCCAAGAATGTGCGAAAACAAAGAAAAAAAGTGAAATAGAAAATCATCGAGAGAAAAAGAACAAAATTATATATAAATAAACTCGAAGATTCAAAAGAAGCACGAGCCAAAGAAGGGCACTCGGTTGAAAAATAGAAAAAAAGAGAGAAACCGAGCGAAAAAACAAAAGAAACTAACACAGTAAGTGGCATTGACTCTGAACCAAAAACCACTTGTTTCCCAATTTTGTTTGAATATCCACACCTTAACCCAAGTCAAGTTACAACTAGAAAGACCTCAAAAGTGTATGTGTTGTGTGTAGGTGATATGAAAAGAGAGACTATTCAAACTTGCGAGTTGATATTGCATAT
This sequence comes from Lathyrus oleraceus, assembly GCF_024323335.1. NCBI lineage: Eukaryota > Viridiplantae > Streptophyta > Magnoliopsida > Fabales > Fabaceae > Lathyrus > Lathyrus oleraceus. The sequence goes on from NC_066579.1 coordinate 226,414,483, forward strand.
TCTGAATTATGAGTGAAAACACTTAACCCCGAGAGAATTGGTGAGAATATGATATAAGCTGACAGGTGAAACGGTGCTTTGAAGTGGAAGTGCGATTGAAAACTAACAAGGAAAAAGCAGGACTTATGGAAGGAAGAGGGAAGACGTGAGCGAATGATCTCAGCAATGTTAGGAAACCTAAAGAATCATGGGGAGTGACACGCAGTATCATCTGAAATATTACTTGAGGATAAGCAATGAGTTAAGTTTGGGGTTGGGATTAATCACCATTTGCATTAAGTTTTCGTTACTGATCCGACAAGAAACCGAGGATTTTGAGACACTGTGCAAGCATTTTTGATACTTTTCAAGGCAATTTTACTTCCGGTATAATATTTAAGCATTTCCATTCATTGTTACATTTTATTTATATTTTCGTGATTTGATGCGTGGGGTAACTGTGTTTTTGTCCGACAGGTCTAGGTAGAAGAACCAGAGAACTCAGAGCAAGACAATGCGAGATTCCGGCAAGCAAAGGAGTGGAAAACACCGGTACAGGAGGCCTGACACGATCACCCGTGTCAGGCAAAAGGGGGCGTGGCAAGGAAAATAGTGGCCTGACACGACCACCCGTGTCATCTGACACGTGCCGTGTCAGACATCATTCTCAGCCGTGTCACCAAGAACAACAGGCTGACACGGCCACCCGTGTCATCTGACACGGGCCGTGTCAGCCCAAGACCAAAAAATTGCTATTTTTATCGGGCTTTCAGAGAGATTTTTGAACATATCCACCTATTGCATGGATTTTTCATTATAAAAGAGGACCTTCTGCCTAAGGAAAGATCATCCTGAAACAAGGAAAAACACAGTATTGTCAAGCAATCAAGTATTACAGAGAGCGATGAGTTCGGAGAGCTGAAGGTTTTCATGAGCGGAAGTGATTGAAGATCAAAGTCATCCAAATACTTGTAATGTGTAATTTTTATCTTGCATTTGTTTTGAACAATATGAGTAGCTAAACCCTTCAGTGCTAGGGGGTGTCCCTGATTTAGAATTGTAACGAATTTGAGTTTACATTTGCATTTATAATATTATGTTTACGGTATCCTTTTGATGTGTTTAATGTTTTCTATTTCGGACCAATCAAGATTGTTTTGTGGTTATCAATTAGGCTGGACCGCCATTTATAAGGTTTTCATAAGGTTACTCTATAGTAGATATAACCTAGGACTAGGGATACCCTGTATGAACTAGAGTATTCTTGATATAATAAAGCTTAACTTCACCTTAATTGCCTATGGACATAGAAATTAGGGTAGATTGATTAAAGGTTTTCTCACCAAGGACTTGGGAGAAAATACCCTTGAGAACTGGTAGTAATTGATATTTGTTAATGCAATCGTGACTCAGAGTTGTTACAGGGATAAATTATACAGCTTCGCTGGCATTGTTCCTTTTACCCTGCAAACCCTTATTTTCATTCTTATTTGCCTTTGCCTTTATTCTTATACTTTTACATCTAAAAATCAAATTAATACCTTTTATTTAATTGAATGATAATTTGAACTCGATATTGACGTGCGGGCCTTGAGGTCGACATTCGGGGAATTTCCCCATTATTACTATAAAAGGCAAAATAATACACTTGCTATTTTCCCGATCAGGTGTCCTTAGAATATTAGAATTTTAAGTGAGGGGTGTGATAGTAATTAACAAGAACTATGGGGTATTGGACACAATGAGATTAATAGTATGACTATTAAATTAAATTTAATTAATTTAGTAGTAATAATAAATAAGTTAATATTTATTTATAATAATAGTAATAATAATAATATAAAGATAGTATTGCTTTTATTATTATTTTATTAGGTAGTTGGCCTAATGATATGATTTAGAAAATATAATATATATAGAGATATTATTATTAGTATTTGATTTTTAAGTTTGATTTAATATTATAGTAATAATAATAATAGGATTTAAAAATAAATTAAAGATAAAGAATTTAGTTGGTCTACTTATAAGAATGTGAGAAGAGAACAAAGAGTTAAGAAGACTATAACCTTGTTTCAGGGATAAAATATTTTTGGTGATTATTTCATGGATGCTTTTGGGGTTGGAGAAGATGAAAATCATGCTGGAAATTTCAGAAAAATTACAACTTTTTGGTAACGCCTTTGTGCACGGTTTTGATTATAAATTACACCCTATTAATCATTTTGGGACAAAGTTTGAAGTGTTGGATAGCAAAAACGGGGGGCTATAAATTTGTTTCAAGGATAAAATATTTTTAATGATTTTATCAGAGGTCGGTAGCAGGTGGAAAAAAGGTGTATGATGTGACGAATATGGACGATGTCCGTATTGCCAAATTATTTGATGTGTTGTGAATGATAGGGAAAATGTGTTTGATTATATTGGTGGTAGTCCAAAAGGCTGAATTATGTTATGCATGGTTGCAATTGTGTGATCGGTTGTGGATCACTAAATATTATTATAATTGTTATGTTAATTGCATTATTACCATGTCATGCATTGATTATTGATATGTTGAAGGAGATAAGTCATAGGTCCGAAGGGGGGCGAAAGACTTCTCAGGAACTTAGAAGAGGGAGTTTAGGATTCCGAAGAGGGAATCGGTTCGTGTGATGAACCATTGATGAGAGTTGGTACCACATGCATCGTGTAATGTTGTCGAGTCTCATTGAATTGTAATTATATCATGCTTGTGCATTTGTGATGGTGAGATTGTGATTGTGAAGGAGATTGTGAATGAATGTGATTTTTGTGTATAAATACTATTCTATTTTTTATTATACATCGTTTATTATATGAATGAATTTCTCACCCCTTTTGTGTTTGTTGTGTCTGTGCTCCCTTGTAGTATAGACAATCACGTACCTGAGTAGTTGAAGATGTTCCTCATGTTGCTATGGTGAAGTCTACTAGTGGAGTTGCTCTGATACGTAACACCGAGGAACATGTTATTTTATTTATGTTATTCTATTACATATCTTTTAATTTAAAGTAATTATTGAACCACTTTTTGTGTGGATGACTTGTTGAGGCTATGGATGCCATACTTTTGTTTAATTCTGCTGTTTGGACTATATTTTTGATTAAATGAAGTAACATTCAGACTTCTTGGATTGTGAAGTGACATCCTACTTGGATATATTTATATTTTATTTATTAATTATTGAGTCGGGAAGTAGGGTGTTACATATTGGTATCAGAGTAGATCAACCCATCCGGCCAGGTGTTATAGTGTGTCAATAGTGTACGACTGGTGTGTGAACACGATCTAGTCAAGTTTCTTCTAATCCTTATTTGTTGATGTTGTTAAAAATATGGTTGGGAGAAATGATGGTGTTATTACTACCGCTTTGTAAGCAATGGCTCAAGCTTTGCAGAACAACCAAAATGGAGGGAATGACAAGTTCCTCAACTTGGGAAAGTTCCAGAGAAATAAACCACCTACCTTCAAAGGCAGGTATGATCTGGATGGAGTGCGGGCTTGGCTGAAGGACATTGAAAATATATTTCAGGGTTATGGCATGTACTGAAGCACAAAATGTGCAATTTGGCATGCATATGCTGACAAAGGAAATTGATGATTAGCGGGACAATACGCGTAAGAGACTAGAGGTTGCATGCGATGAAATCACTTAGGATGTATTCATAGGAGACTTTTTGGAGCGTTACTTTCCAAAAGACGTGCGTGGGAAGAAAGAGATCGAGTTTCTAGAGCTGAAACAAGGGATTCTACTATTGCCAAGTATGCTTCCAAGTTCGAGGAACTTGCGAAATTCTGTCCACATTATAATGGTACAATTATAGAGGCTTATAAATGTATTAAGTTTGAGAATGGATTGCCTCCTAAGATCAAGCAGGGCATTGGTTATCAACAGATTCACCAGTTTTCAGAATTGGTGAACAAATGCAGGATTTATAATAAGGATAACATGACTCGGCCTACTCATAAAAGTCTGAGTGAGAAGAGGGGAAAGTGGTTGAATCATGGAAAATCGTATAATTCTCTAGATGACAAAGGTAAATAGAAGGTTTCAGAGGGTAAAAAGCCAAGTGGGGGAGGGACTCTCGCTCATATCAAATGCTACAGGTGTGGTGGTGCAGGATAACACATTAATGAATGCAAGAGTGATGAAAAGAAGTGCTTCAAGTGTGGGAAGCCATGACACCTTATTGCTAACGGCAAGACTAATGTGCCAACTTGTTACAACTATGGGGAACCTGGCCACATCAACACCAACTATTAAAATCCAAAGAAAACTCAGTCTAGAGGGAAAGTGTTTCCACTGGCAGGATCTCGGACTACCAGTTCCGACAGGTTGATTTGAGGTACATGTTACATTCACAATATTCCTGTGATTACCATTATCAACACGAGTGCAACACACTTGTTTATTTCTGCTGACTGTGTGAAAATATTAGGTCTTGTAATGTCTACTTTGATTAGTGGACTAGTTATTGATACTCCAACTAATGGGTTGGTAACTAGTTCTTTAATTTGCTTAAATTATCCTCAGTCAATATATGGTATAGACCTTGGTTTGGACTTAATTTGTCTACCACTAAGTGATCTTGATGTCATTCTAGGGATGAACTGGTTGGAATTCAACCATGTTCATATCAATTGCTACAACAAATCAGTACGATTTCTTGCTCCTGATGATGAAGAAGAAGCTAGTTTCATATATGCTATTCAATCAGAAGAGTTGTTGAAAGATGAAGCAAAAGTGTTTGCAATGTTTTCTTCCTTGTCCGTTAAGAGTCAAACAGTAGTTGTAGGGTTACCAGTGGTATGTGAGTTTCCAGAGGTGTTTCCAAATGATATTTCAGATTTACCTCCAGAGAGAGAGAGATGTGAAGTTTGCTATTGATCTTGTTCTTGGTACTAAACTTATTTCTATGGCACCATACAAAATGTCAGCATCAAAGTTGGAAGAACTGAAGAATCAGTTGGGAGACTTACTTGAAAAGAAATTCATCTGACCAAGTGTGTCACCTTGGGGAGCTCTATTGTTATTGGTAAAGAAGAAGGATGGTAGTATGCGACTATGTGTTAATTATCGATAATTTAATAAAGTGACGATTAAGAACAAGTATCCACTTTCGAGAATCGATGATTTGAAGGACCAACTGGTAAGAGCTTGTGTGTTTAGAAAAATTAAATTGAGGTCAGGTTACCATCAAATCCGAGTTAAGGATGAAGATATTCAGAAAACGATGTTTAGAACTCGATATGGTCGTTACGAATATTCAGTGATGCCTTTCGGAGTGTCGAATGCACCTGGTGTATTTATGGAGTATATGAGTGCACCTGATGTGTTTATGAATGAGTATAAAGTGTTGAGGTTTCGAGGTAGTGTATGTGTGTCTGACAATTTTGAGTTGAAGAAGATGATTTTAAAGAAAAGTCATAGAATCTGTATGAGTATTCATTATGGAGCTACAAAAATGTATTAGGACATCAAAAAAATGTTTTCGTGGCCAGGAATGAAGCGAGATATGGTGCAATTTGTGTATGCATGTTTGACTTACCAGAAGTTAAAGGTAGAAAACCAGAAACCTTAGGGTTTGATGCAACCTTTGGATATTTGATGACTTCTCAGCAAGTGTACTGATAGTGTAGCAATAACAAAAATATCGAATCCACAGGGACGGTTTGTTAACAAGATAAAATGTGTACACTGTATAGAAAATAGTAAAAATGGGGGGTTTTCGAAATTGCAATGCTAAAAGTAAGTTAGTGTTTAAATAGAATTGCGAAAGAGGGCAGGTTGTATTTAGAATCCTCTATTTCTCTATTGTTGATGCTTGATGCCTTATATGAATGATATTATCACTATAACCCCATAGCAAATTAACAAAGTTGTTATAATCGATCCGTCACAAAATATCTCACTAATCAATACTCGGAGCTTCCTATCCCTAGTCCACCACCGTAAGCAGGATTAGGCGATACACATAACGTTAGTTCTCTATGCCACTACTCAAGGTCTCATATTCTTATTCAACCAGCATAAGCACAATAATTTCCCTAGGTCTAACACATAGACTAATGGTCAATATTCCCTATGTGCCTACAATCAATTTAAAAGAGTATCTCATATAAAAATCACTAAGAATAATAAGAAATTGATCGGATTATAGATCAAAAGGTTCATACAAAGTCAAACCAACATATTATCCAACAATATTGAAATAAGTTCATCATAACACAACCTAACTTAGAGGATCTTAGCTACTCATAATTCAAATTATAATATCAAAAACGATAGATGAAAATATCATGTGAATTACCTTGAAGTAATGGCCTCTAATGGCTTCCAATGCCCTTAAAATCACCATTGATGCTACAAAAATCATACTTTGCTCTCTAAAATTTGTAACCTTTATCAAAGTGAAGAATTTCCCCTTAAAAAGTGCCCAGAATGGATCAGACGCGTCATAAAATGCTCAAGAAAAGGAGCCCCCACACGCGTGAGGACTTGCATTGTGCGTGTGATACAACCTTTATGTCACTATTGTTAGAACAAGATTTTGGTTCTGCAATTTATCTCTAAGTTTTGATGATAACAAAAATTGAAACAATTTGGTGATGAGAAAAATATCTGACAACTAGCGAAGTCCAGAACATCTGATCCAGCATTGAAGAAATCATATCTAACTTCGGACAAGAACTCCTCTGAATAAATTACATACAGAATCTTCCATTGAATTTCACATCTGAAGATTGTACACCTGAAGACTCTAAAGAGTTGTACATCTAAAGACTCTGAAGACTGTACACCTGAAGAATTTGAAGATTTGTACATCTGAAGACTCTGAAGACTTCACATCAGAAAACATATATCTGAATATCAATCATGTTAACACTAAAGACTACTCATCAAACAATGATCTGAAGAATACAAGCTCTGCTCAAAGACTCTGAACTCCGCTCACTCTGATTCATGCACAATAAATCATATGACTCATCAAAATCAGAAACTTAATCAAGAAGTATTCTAAGTATGGTATGAATCTATATAAGGACAGTATTGACTACACTCCAAGACTGTTATGGGAAGGACAAGAAAATTAATGTCATTAAGTCCCATAATTGGCAAGATATCTCCATCAATTTTCTCTCCAACGGTATCATCTCCAAGCTCTATATAAAGGCCTCACTATCATCATAGAAAATTATGAAGCATTTACACAAGAATTTTACAATACACCTTGAACCATATACCAAATATGTGTTATTGTAAAATTCAGTAATCACACAAGAGTTGTTGCTCATAGTGTGATCATTGATCATCTGTTCTTAATTGTGTTTATACTACTTGTCTAGAAGCACTAAAGAAAACACTTGTATTTCTTTAAAGTTGTTGATTTTCCTCAAGTGACTTGTTGAAGTCTGTAGACTTGAGAGGGCCAAGAGATTGTTGAACTCTTAGACGTTGTTGTAATCTTTTGAGATTATTGGATTAAGTCCTTATTGAAGGCGAAATCACCGTGGTCGGGTGGACTGGAGTAGCTTTGATTTTCAAGTGAACCATGATAAATTTCTTGTGTTTTTAGCATTTATCTTTCGTGTGAGTGGTGTTGCAAAAGTTTTTGATTACTGTTAAAAAATCAAACCCCCCTTTCTTGTTTTTCTCTACCTTCAATTGGTATCAGAGCTTCGACTCTGTTATTGATTTTTGAATCAAACACCTAACAGTGTAGAGAGATCTAGCGTGAGAAAAACATCAATGGCTAACATAAATGATAGATATAGCTACAACACTAAACCTCCAATTTTTGATGGAGAAAAATTTGACTACTGGAAGCACAAAATTGAAAGTTTCTTCCTAGGCTATTGTAGTGGTAAACTCATGACCACCAAGCTATGGATAAACTTGACGTCAATAAAACCAGAGTCGCCACCGCACTTTTATTGTTTCCAAAGGAAAAGGGCAAAAGTACGAATAAAACCCAAAGATAATAAGTTTTCAAATCAAAACTAATAAAATGTCAAAGATTACATGCAAGGGGGTTGGTTACACAGAGGGAAGGTGTTAGTACCCAAAGTGTCATAGATACTCCTAGGGAGCCCTTTTTGTGTGCAAGTGATTTAGTCTAAATGATGTTTGATAAAATATAGAGTGGGGAGATGAAAAAGAATTCATTGATTATATTTTTGTGTTTGACAAGACCTTCGGTCTTATGCCTACGTACCAACATAAAAATGAGGGATCAAAACCCCGTAGTTCATGGTAAAAATTTCAAAGAAGTTGGTGAATTAATTTTAATAAAAGTTTAACAAGAAGGCACAAAAGGCCAAAGTTTTGAATGGGGTGGTTAGTTCTTTTTATATTTTTAAAATTAAAGTAAATATGGTTAAGTTCATTTACAAATTTGATTAAGAAAATATTTTAAAACTCATTGGCATAAGGCCAAAGTTTCTATTCATTAAAACATGTCTAAGTTAGAAAACAAAAACAAAGAAAGTTTTTGAAAAGAGGGGGAGATTTTGAAATTTAAGAACTTGGAGGAGATGAAGGGACTATCCTAGATAAAAGTTAAAAGTTAAGGGTTGAAAATATTTTACCAATGGGATGCAATCCAACAGAGAAGAATGTCATATAGAAACCCATTTTCCTTTGGACTTTAGCAGGCAACAAGCATAAGAAATATCCAAGCAAATCATATGAAGGCCAAGGCATCAAATAAAGATATCCATAATATCCAAGCAAGCAATCCAATAGTTAGCAGTCTTCAATTTCTTCCAATGCCTCAGATGAAAATATCCCTTGAGATGAACTCAGAAGCAATCATAAGACATCAACAATAATAACAGTATAACAAGTAAGCAAAAAGTCAAAGTAACAGCTGAGTCAAAGTCAATCAAGGTCTTTCATCAGATGAAATTTACAGGCAAGGATAACTCAGTCTCAGATAGTGGCTTTGGCCAAGTCCTCAAAGCATAAGGAAGTTGCCTATCCTAAGTCCAAAATTTCAGATCAAGTTCAACAGTCCACCAAGATGTTTTTTAAGGATTTTTGTTGTTTTTAGGTGTTTTAGGGTCCTAATACCACAAACAAAATCAAAACAAAGAAAACAATATATACAATCACAGGATATGGCTCAAGTGAGCAAAGTGAAAAAGACTAAAGCATAAACAAGTTGCATGAAATATAAATGGTAGATGAATAATAAATGAACTGAAATTTAAATTTCATTAAGTAAATGGATTCAAAGTAAAGCAAAATTAAATAAAGTATTAGTCAAATATTAGTGAAGAGTTTCAATTGTTAAGTCATTTTTTGGAGAACACTCAACCAATCATTCACAAGTATGAATCCTTGAATAAAAACATCATCAATGAGAAGGGTTCCAACTTAGATGATTCGATAAGTACGCCACTAGCTCTCATGAAATTAAAAAAGGTCAATTCTTCACACAATGCCATGAAGAATGGGAGAGTTATAATCAAACTTAGTAGAATGCTATGCCTTCTTGATCAAATTTAGCTCTATGTTAAGCAAGCGTAATTGGACTTATGTAGAAGTCACAACTTTCTGAGGTCGGGAAATAAAAATATAGGTGTTAATGGATGTTAGATATTTTGGTACAAAGAACCAAACTCCTAAAACATACCACAAACTAAAAGAAATTGGGGAGGACCTATCTTAGTCTGGCTCATGTTGATTCATCTTGCACAAGGTCATTGATGAATCAACTAGCATTAGACATAAATAGATTTTATTGGTCAATGATGGATTAGGGAAGAATAAGGATGAAGATGAAGAGGGAAGGGGAAATAGAAACCCAAATTGATCACATGAGGAATTTCATCTGATCAATACCATCCATTTATTTTGGGAGATGAAATATACATTTCATCAATCCCCTAAATCCAATAGTATTGGTCAAACAAAAGTCAAATCAACCATGATCAAGGCCAATCAGAAAGTCAAACATCACAAGACCATAAAAATGGCTCAACATGATTTTCAAGCATTCATTCAATTAAAAATGAATTAAAATGCATTTTAAAATGGAGAAAACCTCAAATACCTTCAAAACACCAAATAAATGGCCAATGGATTTATCCTAGGTCAAACAAGGTCAAAGGACCTAAGACAAAAAAATTCATGATTTTTGGAAAGTCAGAAGTATTTTAAAATATTTAAAAATAAGCCAATAAACATTTAATTCATGGAAAATATCAAAATTAATCCAAAAAATAAAATGTAATTCAAAATATGAAAGAGGAAAATATTTAAAGATTTTTGGTGAAAGTCCCATATTTTTTGGATTAAAAATGAAATTAATATGAATTAAACAAAATAAAGGAATTAAATAGAAAATCAGAATTAAAATAGAAATTAAAAAAAACGAGGGCCATTAGATCTCTCTCATTAATTGAGGTGGCAGATCTGATGGCCAAGCGCGCGCTTCCTACCATACTCCTCAGTTAATACGTCACAGGGATGGTAATTAAAAGGAAGGGTTGAGATTAAAGTGTGAACTCATGATCAAAAGGTCTGGGCAATGCCAGCACACCACCGGAGCCCTAGCTCCGGTTATCTTCTCTGGTGGACCTCACCGGACTAGTCCATCCTAAACCAATTATAAAATGAAAAGCAAGGAAACTATTTTAAAGAGAAAAAACTCAGGAACTCGAATCTAGCCTCAATTTTATCCAATTCTAAATATATTGAGAGATATGAGGAATTGAATTTTGAGGTACACAGTCTGAGTTGCTTCGAATTAACCTCAAAGAAACTCAATCTTGTTGCCTACATTGGTAGGAATTTAAACAACCAATAATCAAAGAGAATAGAGGAGAATTGAGTGAGAATCGAAGGCTTGAAGTTTGAAAAAATCACCTTCGGGTAGTAGTGATTTGGCTTGATCTCGATCTGAATCCACTTGGTTCTTCCTCCTCTTGCTTACAGTGATCAATTGATGTGAAAATGGAAATGAATCCTTGGAGTTTGAATCTCAAAATAGAAGGTGAAATTCAAACTCGATTTCAAATAAATATTCAAGGAATTCTAGGGAGTAGGGTTCTGAGATGGCTTGGCAAGGCTTGGGCAATGTGTCTCCCTTATTCTGAAGCAATACACTTATATTTATAAGCTTATGAATTGATTTCTACACCTTTTGAATTTTTGGCCAAATTTAGAAGTTGTACATGGGCATTGGATTAGGCCAAACCAATGATGCAATCCACTTCCAATTTGTGCACATTTGGTACTGAAGTCATCACATGGAATTGTGCAAAAAGAAATAATCATTTGAGTTCAAATGTTACCAAAATAAGCCCACCAAAGGAACCATGTGCAAGTCTCTCAATTTTTGTCCAAATTACATGATCTTGGATGTTTTGGAAAGGTGACATCAAGGGGAACAACTTTGATGTTTAACACTTTTCCATTTGGATCTTGGATCATGATGAATTTTGAGGTGGAAGTTTGAGAAATCAAACATAGTTGAAAAGTTTCTATGTCCCAGTCAAATGACCATTGCTTGCACATTGAATAACTTTTTCTATGAGCTTCAAATGAAAATGGTTTCTTCACTAAAGGTTTAGTTATCTCATTCACATTTAATATGGTCACAAATTTGACACCATTTGGATTTGGCATGAGGAAGATATGGAGTTTAGAAGTTGAGGAAAAATGCTTGTTCAATGGTAATGACCCAAAATGACCTATAATATTTCCTCTTGGGACATTCCATTTCAAGTAGATTTTTCATTTCTCAAAGAATAAAAGTTGGAATAGACATCTTGAAATTGATCATGAAACTTGGATGACCTTAATATCATAAAAATTGAGCAAGTTATGGTCCTTGGAAGTTGACATCATAACTAGGGCACAAACAAAATGACCTATAATCGTTCACCATAAAAAATGACTTTCCAAGAAAAATTAGCTCTTAATGCCAACATGAAAGTTGTTTGTAATGTAATAATGAGTAAATTTTATCTTGTAATAATTTTCATATGACAAAACTATCAGATATAGGATCTAGGGAACCCTAGTTTTGACCAGTTGACTTTCTCTAGTCAACTTGTTTGAACCAACTTGCAAACTTGAAGTTCTATTGGTATTTGAGGGCTCATGGAGAATCATATATTCTTTAGATGATGTAAAATGGAGTATCCCTTGATATTTTTGACCAATTGTTGAAGAAACTTGTTGAGGATGTCACACAAGATACCAAGATGAAATTTGGGCTTCCAAGGAGAACAAGCTTCAAACTCTTGATGAATTCTTGATCAAATTGGAAATATAAGAACATGGGGATCCATATATGATGTTAAGAACCAACTTGGACCATTGTTGGATTTATCCCTTTGCATTGAGGGTCTAAAACCTTAGTTGTGAGCTTGATAGGGCACAAATGGATGTATACACTACCTACGCAAGAAATGAAACTACAATAGACATATTTTGGTATTTTGGTTAGTAAACAAAACAAAATAAAGTAGGACACAGTCAAATATGCTTGGTGATCTCTCCCAATTAAAATCCAATGAATGAGGGGTAAGGAGGATGCCAAGGTGTGATCCCAAAGCCAATGCAAATGATGAGATAGCATGAGGGATCTTAAGGTCAAAATTGGGGTCTTACAGCTGCCCCTACTCAAGGATATTCTAGCCGAGGATGTGAAGGTTAATATCTTCGTATCAACTCACCAAAATGGAATTAAATAACAACATCTAGAAACAAAATTTGGTCCCTAAGAGACCTCATGATGCATATGATATGAATGCAAAATAAGCTTCATGGGGAATATATTGCCACAAAGGAAAAGAATCCGGAGAGACCGAAAGTCCACAGGAGCACAACGCATTCCATAAGGAAAACTCAATGAGGGATTTTCCATGAAAATAAACCAATAGAAAGACTCTGACTGGGGAGAAAGGAAACATGCATGTATTAAGATAACACCAATACAGCAAGAAACACCAGTTGGGAAAATGCGTAAATCAGAACAAAGCTGAAATACTCAAACGCAAAAGGGGATTCGATTTATCAAAGAAATACAAAACCAAACTCAATTGGGGAAGAAAAAACTTCAACACAGGAGTAAAAGAGATATATTATCTATTACCGGTTACTGGGCAGGAAGATAATATACTCGCACAGAGGGACATCTGTTACCAGTTAGGGTAAACATATCAAGGATCACTCGCTGAGGAAAATGAGGCATATTCATTATCGGTTACTGGGTAAGAATAACCTACTGGGGAAAGGAAATCAAATAGGATTTACAACTACCTGTTACTAGGAAGAAAACCAAATAGAGAGTATCCGTCACCGATTAAAGTGAACATATCAAAGATAAACTCAAAGGAAGAATATCCGTCACTGGTTAAAGTGAACATATCAAGGATAAACTCAAAGGAAGAATATCCGTCACCGGTTAAAGTAAACATATCAAGGATAAATTATCGAGAAAATAAGGTTTACAACTATCCGTGGGGATAGAAGACCAAGGAAAAGAGAAAATATGTCACCGGTTAAAGTGAACATCTCAAGGATAGACTCGGAGGGGAGAATAGGATTTATATCTACCACTTACTAGACAAAATACTACAAAGAGGAATTATAACTACCGGTTACTAGGTAGAAGACCGTAGAAAGAGATAATCCATCATCGGTTAAAGTGAACGTATCAAGGATAAACTCTCTAGGAAAAGAAGAAATTACAACTACCTTTTTACTGGGTAGAATACCAAACAGGAAGAATATCTGTCATTGGTTAAGATGAACATATCAAGGATACACTTGCTGGGGAAATGAAAAACGAATCCGCTAGAGAAAATCAAAGAAGTAAATTACCTTTTGCCAGTTACTAGGTAAAATTAACACAGGTAAAGTACTCAACACCAAGAAGAATATTACCAGTTACTGGGCAAAAAATTCTCGGGGGATCAAAAGATCTATCTAGGTAAGAACTAGAAAGAAACAATCAAACAAGACTCAACCCAATAAGGATATAACTCAAGGGGAGTGGTTCCATCCAGATAATGAACTGAGGAGGAGACTGAAATAATAATCATCCACGAATAAAAAACTCAGTGGGGACAAGAGAAAAGATAAACTTTTTCTGCTTAAGGGGATGACACTCTACAATTTAAGAAGGACAAACACACCAAATCTACATGGGGAGATAATATCACCAAGGCAGGGGATCAAAAGAAAAATCAATGCGATAAAATGCACAATGAAATATCTGATGTTGTGTTTTATGCATGTGTAGCGGGAAATTCATGATCATCAAGCTATTGACAAGCTAGAGATCAATTAACAAGAGTCGCCACCACGCTTTTATTGTTTCTAAGGGAAAAGGGAAAAAGTATGAACAAAACCCAAATAGTAAGAAGTTTTCAAATAAAAACTAATAAAAATCAGAGATCATAGGTAAGGGGGTTGGTTACACAGGGGGAAGGTGTTAGCACCCAAAGTGTCCTAGGTACTCCTAGGGAGCCCTTTTTGTGTGCATATGTATTTTGTACAAAGTGATGTTCATAAATAAATAGAATGGGGGGATGAGAAAAGAATTGATTAATTATATCTTTTGTGTTTGACAAGACCTTCGGTCTTGTGCCTACGTACCAACATATAAATGAGGGATCAAAACCTCGTAGTTCATGCTAGAAATTTCAAAGTGAGTATGTTGGTTTTTAATAAAATTTAGGTTTGAAAGGCACAAAGGCCTAAAATGGTTTGAATGAGTTAGTTCTTTTTGGCTTTTTGAAAGTTTAAGTCAAATATAATTAAGTTTATTTACAAGTTTGATTTAAGAAAATAAGTTTGAAAATACAATGGCATAAGGCCAAAGTTTCTACCTTTTTTAAAATGGTCAAAGTTTAGAACAAAAGTAGTTCACACAAAGAAGGTTTTGAAAAATGGATGGAGATATTTTGAAATTAAAGAAGTGTGGATAAGATGAAGAGACTACCCTATGCACAAAAATTTAAAAGTTTAAAGTTGAAAAGATCTGACTAAATGGGAGCAATCCAATAGACAACTATGTCAATAGAAACCCAGAATTCCCTTGGACTTCTTAGATTCAAGCAACACACAAATGCACAATTATATCAATCTTGAAGAGCAAAGGCATCAAATAAAGATGGCCTCATCCAAGCTTATCCACTTCAATGATCTTCTTCAAAAGAGCCTATGTAGCAGATGAATTCCACAGGTCACAGGTTCAACATAACAGCTTAACAATGATCAATATTGTAGATGAATCTGGAGAGATCTTGAATGATGTATCAGATGAATTCCAAACTTGCAAGTTCTAGACTTTTTCAACAAATTGGCATTGGCCAAGTCCATTAGCAAAGGAATGTTGCCTAAGTTCTAAGTCCGGTTGGGGGAGATCAAAACAATAGTCCACTCAAATGTCTTTTAGGGTTATTATTATTATTATTATTATGTGCATTAATGGTCAAAGACCAATTAAACAAACAAAGCAACAAAGTATATCACACAATATGGTCCAAGTGGACAAAGTGAAAATTGTATAAACATAAACAATTAGAAAGATATGTACAATGTAAAATGATAATAGAACAATAAAAGTAAATTGTATTAAAAGTAAAAGCTTGAAAGTAAAAGTTAATGGTTAGTAAGCTAATAGTTAGTTTTGTTTTGCTTTTTGATTCAAGACATTGTTTGGAGAACACTCAACCCACTTTCCACAAGCATGAATCCTTTAACTAAAACATCTTCCAAAGGAAGGAAAGAATGCCAAATTTCCAGACAATACCATGGAAGAGGGGAGACTTACAATCTCACTAACTAGAATGCTTATGCCTTTTATGTCACAAATTTAGCGCTATGTTAAGCAATCGTAATTGGACTTATGTAGAAGTCACAACTATTTAAGGCCAGGCAATAAACTTTTGGTGTTAATGCATGTTGGAGACATAGTATTAAGAACTATGCTTATTAAACATACCTCACACAAAAATATGCAAAGAGTGTGGTCTAATCTCATCCATACTCATGTTAATCTTTCAATCAACTAGCATTAGGACTTTGAGATGTCATTGGCCAATTGAAATGAATGGATGAAGAAGGGGGATTAGATGAATAGGAAAAGGGATGAATGAGATCACAAATTGGTCAAAGGAGGACTTTTACCAAATTAATATTATTCATTCATTTTGGGAGATGGAATGTACATTCCATCAATCCCCTAAATCCAATAATATTAACTTGACAAAGTCAAATCAACCTTGACCAGGGCCCAACAACAAATAAGAAACTCAATTAAGTCAATACAAATGGTCAACATAATTAAAATGACATTTATTCAATTAAATATATTAAAATAATGCATTAAATTCAAATAAGTTTTGTCCAAATCCTAAAATCACATCAAAACACCAAATAAATGGCCATGTGATTTATCATAGGTCAAACAAGGTCAAAGGACCTTGGAGAAAAAAATTCATAATTTTTGGACACTTAAAAATATTTTTAAACAATTAAAAACAAATGAAAAATCAATTAATTCATGAAAAATATTAATAATGATCCAAAAAGTAATTTTAATTCAGAATATGAAAGAGAAAAATATTTGAATTTTTTTGGTGAAAGTCTCATATTTTTTGGATCAATATTAAATTTATTATGAATTGTTGAAGAAAAGGCAATTAAATGGAAATTCAGAAAATGCTAAAATACGTGGACCATCAGATCTCCCTCATTAATTGAGGTGGCAGATCTGATGATCCACAATGCGCGTTCCACCAATGTCCTAGTCAATTGCGTGGAAAACATGGTATTCACAAGGAACGACTGAGATTATAACGTGGAGCAAGGATCACACAGTTTATACCAAAGACACCTCATCACCGGAGCCAGAGCTCCGGTTGTCTTCTCCGGCGAGCTTCGTCGGACTGGTCAACATGAACCATCACCAAAATTTCAAACAGGGGCATGATTTTAAAGAGAAAACATCACTAAAGACGAATATCACATCCATTTCTTCCAATTCCAACTATATTGAGAGATATGTGGAATTGAAAAATGAGGTTCATGATCTGAGTCGCTTCGATTTGGCCTCAAAACAACTCAAACACCTTGCCTACATTGGTAGGACTTCAGCCAACAGAATAATCAATAGAATTGAGCAAGAAACAAGGAGAATCAAAGAGTTGAAAGATTCTGCAAGTTACCTTCAATGGAGGTCTTAGCTTGCTAGATCTTAATCTGAATCATGCTTTGCTTCACTTCAATTGCTTGCAGAAGAGGAATGGAAAGGCTTAGAATCAATGGACTCCTGGAGAATTGAATTCCAAAACAGTGGAGATTCAAGCTCAAATTCAAATGAATTTATCAGGGTTATCCTCTCAATGTGAATGGTTTTCAATGGAGATTCAAAGCTGGCGCAGTGTGTGTGTTAATTCTGAGCATAAGGGCTTCAATTTATAGAGAAATTGGATGATATTTGCACACTCACTTTCACTTTCCAAAATTGGCAAATGATGAAAGCATGGTGCATGGGCGCGCATAGGCCCATGGAATGATTGTTTGAAAGTCCAAAATGAAGTTCAGATGCTTTGGAGATGGATTGTATAGCAAGGCAATTGAGCATTGTGGTTTGAAGTTTGATCCATGCCAAATGATACCAGCCTGTTTAAGCCATGTGCAGCCTATGCATTCCTCATCCAAAATGCATGAAATTTAGCTATTTGGAAAGGTGAGATCAAGAGGAGAAAGTTTGATGTTGAACATTTTTTCATTTGAAGCTTGGAACTTGGAGATATTTGAGGTGGAAGTTTGGAAAAATTTGACATATCAAAAATTTTCTAAGTGTCAAGCCATATGTCTCAATATTCCACCTTGCTTAAATTTTTATAGGAGCTTCAAATGAGAAAGGTGTCTTCATAAAAGTTATATATCTCTCAAATACCTTCAAAATGGTCACCAATTTCATGTCATTTGGATTTGAAATGATAGAGTTATGCATTTTTGAAGTTTGCAAAAATCACTTGATCAAAGGTATAGGTCAAAAGTGACCTATAATGTAGCCTCATATCACATGTTCAAATAAGTTGAATTAGCTCTCACTCCAAACATCAAAGTTGAATTAGACACATTGAATTTGATTGTGAAACTTGGAAATATTTCATCTCATAAAAATTGAGCAAGTTATGGCCTTGGGAAGTTGAATTTCAAATTAGGGTTTAAACAAAATGACCTATAATGTTTCAACATAGAAAATGATTTTACAAGAAAAACTAGCTCTAGGTCTCAACATGAAAGTTGTTTAGAATGCCATTTAAAGTAAGTTTTCTCTTGGAATCATTTTCATATGGTGAAAATTGTAGGAGATAGGGTCTAGGGAGACCCAGTTTTGATCAGATGAATCCATCTAGCCAATCACCATCAACCAACTTGCTAACTTCCAATTCTCTTGACTTTATTGGATCATGGTAGATCATATAGGCATAGGATGATGATATTTGTAGTGTACCTTGAGAAATTTTATCAATTAGTGAGATAGCTTGTTGGAGATGTTACTCAAGATACCCAGTCAAACTAGGGTTTCCAAGGCAAATCACCCACAAACTCTTGAAGCAAACTTGATCAATATAACATGTAGAGATCATTGTGACTCATATATGATGCTTATAACCATTCTTGAATTGATTCTTGGCTGTGCTCTTTGTTCATGAGGGTCTCAAACCCTTGATGTGATCAATGAATTAATGAGATCATTCCCCTACCTACAAAAGTGTTAGATAGATACAAAGACATATTTTTGGTATTTTGGTTAGTGAAATGATAAAATACAAGTATAATATAATCACAAAGTGCTTGGTGATCTCTCCCAAAACAAACCCAATGAAAAGGGGTAAGGAAGATGCCAAGGTATGATCCCAATGCTATTGCTTATGATAGAATGCATGAGGGATCTTAGGGTCAAAATTGGGGTCTTACAGCTGCCCCTATTTAAGGACATTCTAATTGAGGAGGTGAAGGTTAAAATCTTCGGCACGACTCAGTAGAATGGGCTTAAATAACAACATATAGAAACAAATTTTGGTCCCTAAGAGACCTCATGATGCATATGATATGAATTCAAAAGTTAATGCTCTGTGGGGAAATATTGCCACAAAGGAAAAGAAATCAGAGAGACCGAAAGTCCACAGGAGCATAATGCATTCCATAAAGGAAAACTCGCTGGGGAGGCAGAGACTCTAGGGGGAAAAGGAGTTATGTGTAGGCCAGGCTACGGCTTAAAACTGCTGGGAGACTAGAAGGATTCCACACAAAATGGAAAGACTCAGCCAGGGAAACAAACATCATCTACAGGGAATACAAATAAGTCAGGATAAAACTGAAGTACCTGACTCATGCAGGGGAAAGCAATTTCACTAAGGAAACGCACTCAACTCAAATGGGGAGAAAATAAAATTTCAACACAGGAGGAGTAGAAATCTATTACCTACTACCTGTTACTAGGTAAGGAGATAATAAAGATCTGACAGAGAGGACATCCGTTACCGGTTAGGATGAACATATCAAGGATGACTCGCTAAGGAAAAAGCTAGGAGGAAGTATTCATTACCGGTTACTGGGTAAGAATAGCCTTGCTGGGAAAAACTGCTGAAAATAGGATTTACAACTACCAGTTACTGGGCAGAAGACCAAGGATGAGAGTATCCGTCATCGGTTAGGATGAACATATCAAGGATAAACTCAATATGGAAGAAAATCCGTCATTGGTTAAGATAAACATACCAAGGATAAACTTTCTTGGGGATGTCAAGGAGGATACCCGTCATCGGTTAGGATGAACATATCAAGGATATACCAACTGAACAACGAAAGGGGAATTACATCTATTGAAAACTGGCTAGAAAACCGTCGGAGACAAAAATCCATCACCGATTAGGATGAACATATCAAGGATTTACTCTGCGAGGGGACACAATAAGATTTACAACTACTGGTTACTGGGTAGAAGACCACTCAAAGAGAAAATCCGTCACCGATTAAGATGAACATATTAAGGATAGACTCTGTTGAGGAGATAAAATAGGAATTACATCTATCAGTTACTGGATAGAATACCACAAGGAGAAGAAAACCTATCATCAGTTAAGATGATCATATCAAGGATTAACTCTATGGGGAACCAAAATAGGAATTACAACTACCTTTTTACTAGGTAGAATACCACAGAAAGAGAATATCCGTCACTGGTTAAAGTGAACATATCAAGGATAGATTCCTGCGAGGGAAAGAAAGATATCCGTCATCGGTTAGGGTGAACATATCAAGGATATACTTTCAGGGGACTCCACTAGAGAGAAAAAAAGTGTACTTTTGCCGGGAATTGGGCAAGAAGTAGCAAACTGCAAACTAAGAAGAATATTACCAGTTACTGGGTAATATATGTTGGTGTAAGCCCTAGAGGCCAATACTTTTGGTACTTGTATCGAATTATTTATTAATAATTAAAGGCTTTTTCTTTATTATGGTTGATTAATAAAGTCCCTGGAATAAATAGTCTGTTTAATGTATCAAGTATGACTTAATCATGAGATCACATTAAAATAAGGACACTATTCTTAAAGTATCCGTAGTCGAGCTTTAGTGTGAAGTGGGATAACATTAAAGCATTAAGACTATTATGTTTGTAGACTGATGATCACATCTCATGGATCATGGATAAAGAGTTATCAAGTCTTAAACATAGGTATGAATATTAGGAGTAATATTTATACCGGATTGACCCGCTATGAGAATACTATATAGAAAGTTATACAAAGTGTCATAAGTTATTCTCATGGTGATAATGGTGTATACCACTCTTCGACCTGAAACCACTATGGACCCTAGATGTAGAGTCGAGTGCTTTATTGCTGATCAAACGTTGTCCGTAACTGGATAACCATAAAGACAGTTGATGGGTACTCCACGAAGCATGCTGAGGGACATGAGTGACCTAGATGGAATTTTCCCATCCTGCATAACAGGATAAATGTCTATGGGCCCAATATTGAACTGGACAAGGATGACACGGTCTATGCCTTGTGTTCAATATAGACATAAGGGCAAAAGGGTAATTATACATATAAGTATTATCACAGAAGGTTTTGTCAGATCACATGACATTTTCCTGTCTTGGGTAGCAGTGATGTGTTGCTAGATACCGCTCACTGTTTATTATGTTAAATGCGTGATTTAATATAATTGCCAACGTCACGAAAACCTACAGGGTCACACACAAAGGACGGATTGATGAGAGATAGAGTAACTAAGGAATACCGTAAGGTACGGTGCCCTTAAGTGAATTATAGAACATCGTAAGGTACGGCGTACTTGAGTAGAATACGAAATATGGTAAGGTACCATGGGCTTAAGTGATTTTGGGCATATTATAAGATATGGGCCAAAATACACTTAAGTGGGCTTTTTAGCTTGAAGCCCACACAAGTGGTTCTATAAATAGAACCCTTGTGCAGAAGCATTCATTGCGGTTTGCATTATTTTCGTTTTTTCTCTCTCTCTCTCTCTCTCTCTCTCTCTCTCTCTCTCTCTCTCACTCAAAGCCTTCATTCGTACCAGCTAGCACTGAGATTGAAGGAATCCGTTCGTGTGGACTGAGTAGAGACGTTGTCATCGTTCAACGTTCGTGATCGCTCCGTGGATCTGCATCAAAGGTTTTGATCGTCACAAGAGATCTGCACCAAAGGTTTCAATCGTCACAAGAGGTAAATATTCAATCACTGATCATGACTATTCGTAAGGATCTCTAAAGGAGAAAATTTTAATTTCCGCTGCGTTTTGGATCGTAATTCTCCTTCAGTGGTATCAGAGCCACTTACGAAACCATGAATCGGATAGTTGTTTATTTTCTGTATTAATATGATTAAAAGACAGAATGAATCAATTAATTAAACGAGTAATTAAATTTGGCATCAAAAGTGTACGAGTTGGATGATTGATGTTGACTATGCTTCGGAACCGACATTAGTATGGTGAAGTAACGATACATCGATCGTCCATAGGTTACGCAATTGAGACCGATCAACTTATATATGATATAAGTAATCCTAATACAAAGTACGATATATGTGATATACTGTTTCTGTTTCGTTCATTCAAACACTAAATGGTTGTTTTCCTTTGAGCGATCAATGGTCATTTGCTTCGGAATCCGACATTAGTATGGTGAAGCAATGACCTGTTGATCAATCATACTGAATCAACAATCGAGGTGTGTTTGACGGTCTGAAATTGGTGCATTAGGGTTAGTGACGGTGCAAGGGTTGTGCCGTCAAGGAGTTGTGAATTTAGGGCTTTTTGGAACACGTTTGTTGACTGTTTCAAAGTTCTATTAATTTGGCAGCGTGACGTTCATCACGAGCTTGTGACGATCGTAACAAGCTGGACGTGACGGTCGTCACGTTCTTTGTGACGGTCGTCACATTCACAAATCCAAAATTCTAGGCGTTTCTATTTTGGCCGCATGACGTTCGTCATGGGCCTGTGACGGTCGTAACAAGCTGGGCGTGACGTTCGTCATGGGCTTTGTGACGGTCGTCACACTCACAGAGAAAGGTTAAAGTCTTTTCTGCTTAGAAGCTGACACTCTACAATTGAAGGAGGACAAACACCAGATTTGGTATGGGGATAAAGTACCGCCATAACCGAGAATGAAGATCTCAAACAAATCACATATGAAGATGTAAGATATGCAGATCATGAATTTATATGAATGTATATGTATATGTATATGTATATGTATATATGGTGATTATGCTGACAAAACGATCACGAAGGATACAGAGGTGTCACAAAGAAATTGAACCACCAGTATAATCCTCATCTAATCCACGAAATCATGGAGACAAACTGCTGGAGAACACAAAGATCAACATCCCAAAGGCTCAAACTTGACTGGGGAAAAGATCTGCTGAGGAAAAACGAACTCCGCTGGGAAGGACGAAACTCTGATGGGGACATGCCGCAACCCACTTTGCTGGGGATAAAGAAGAAACTACACTGGGGAATCAAACATTCTACCAAGGAACTTAATCAACACAAATATCTAGGGATACCCGAAGAGTTAACTGCTTGAGGAACCTCAGATGCTTCGCACTTAAGAACTTGCTTCTTGCTGAAATGCTGTTGATATTCTTTTTACTTGCTTTGGAAAAGTTCTTACTTATATATTTAAAAAACTTGATTTTGATTTAAAATGTTTTAATTTCAAAATGATCATAATAAAATTAAAAACTATTGGCTGAAGTAAATAAGAGTAGAAACAATTGGATAAAAGTTCAACTTTATTTAATAGGATGGTAGTCTGTAAATGACAAGACTCCATATATTATTACAAAGTTGAAAATGGTAATTTATATGGAAAAGGGGTACATTGAATACAAATAATCCTTAATCCCTCTACAAAATCTTGATATCCACTATGCTTTTGACCGCTGTTGAAGATGAACCGATGTCAACCCTTGTGCTCAAGCAAGTCTTCAAAATCACTGAAGATCATCAGAATGCAGTTACTTGCCATAATCCCTAGTTTTTGCATAAGTTGCCCCAAGGTGGGGTACTCAACTTATCGGGAAATTCTTTTCTGCTTTTTATGTCTCTAATTTTTGCCTGGATCGCCCTTTCGGATCTTCAATCCCCCGAGACGCTCATTTTTGCCTAAGCCGCCCATTCGGGTTTTCAACTTAGCGAGCTGTTCTTTTATTTTCTAGGCGAAGTATTTCTTGACTGCATCTGCGTTCACAGGACGAGTGAACGTTTCACCATCCATAGTTGTAATAATCAATGCGCCGCCTGAAAAGGCTCTCTTGACAACATATGGGCCTTCATAATTGGGAGTCCATTTTCCTCTAGAATCTGGCTTGAACATCAAAATCTTCTTGAGCATAAGGTCTCCTTTTCTGAACACTTCTTCATCCTCTGTTGATACAACTGACCATGACACATGGTAGTTAATCTCTTCTCTTCTATCAAATTCAGCTGATCAAATCTGGTCTGACACCATTCAGCTTCAGTCAACTTGGCTTCCATGAGCACACACAACGAAGGAATCTCAACCTCTACGGGGAGTACTGCTTCCATACCATAAACAAGAGAGAAATGGGTTGCCCCTGTTGAAGTGCGGACAGATGTACGATACCCATGCAAAGCAGATGGGAGTATCTCATGCCAATCCTTATATGTGACAACCATCTTCTGGATAATCTTCTTGATATTCTTATTCGCAGCTTCAACAACCCCATTCATCTTAGGTCTATAGGGAGAAGAATTATGATGTGCAATCTTGAAGTCTTTGCAATGAGTTTCCACCATATTGTTATTCAAGTTCAATCCATTATCAGTAATGATCTTACTTGGCACACCATAGCGGCATATGATCTGGTTCTTGATAAACTTCACAACAACTTGCTTGGTTACATTTGCATATGATGCCGCTTCAACCCATTTTATGAAGTAGTCAATAGCCACTAAAATGAAACGATGTCCATTCGGAGCTTTGGGCTCAATCATCCCAATCATATCAATTCCCCACATGGAGAAGGGCCATGGGGAAGAGATAACATTCAATAGTGTCGGAGGAACATGAATCTTATCAGCATATATTTGACACTTGTGGCACTTCTTCACAAATTTGCAACAGTCAGATTCCATTGTCAGCCAATAGTAACCAGCTCGCAACATCTTCTTCGCCATTGCATGTCCATTGGAATGAGTACCAAAGGAACCTTCATGCACTTCGGTCATCAACAAGTCTGCTTTGTGTCTGTCCACACATCTGAGCAAAACCATGTCAAAGTTTCTCTTGTACAGTACATCACCATTCAAGTAGAAGTTACCGACTAATCTTCTCAAAGTATTCTTATCTTTCAAAGATGCCCCAAGCGGGTAAATCTGACTTTGAAGGAAACATTTGATGTCGTAATACCACAGCTTCTCGTCTTTGATCTCTTCAACAGCAAACACGTGAGCTGGCCTATCAAGACGCATCACAGATAAATTGGGAACTTCATTCCAATACTTCACTATAATTTTTGATGCCAATGTTGCAAGAGCATCTGCCATCCGGTTCTCATCTCGAGGGATATGATGAAACTCAACCTTTGTAAAGAAAGTTGAAATCCTCCTCGCATAATCTCTATATGGTATTAAACCGGGCTGATTCGTCTCCCATTCTACTTTGATCTGATTCACAACCAAAGCCGAATCACCGAAGACATCTAAATACCTGATTCTGAGATTCATGGCCTCTTCAAGCCCCATAATGCAAGCTTCATATTCTGCCATGTTGTTTGTACACTTGAAAGTCAACCTAGTTGTAAATGGTAGATGCATGCCTTGAGGAGTAATAATCACAGCCCCAATGCCATTTCCATATTGATTAACAGCTCCATCAAATACCATGCCCCAACGAGAACCAGGTTCTGGCCCTTCTTCAAGCAATGGTTCATCACAATCTTTCATTTTTAAGTATAAAATCTCTTCATCTGGAAAATCATACTGCACTGACTGATAATCTTCAATTGGTTGGTGAGCCAAATGGTCAGCCAAGATACTACCTTTGATTGCTTTCTGAGATCAATATTTGATATCATACTCTGATAACAACATCTGCCAACGGGAAATCCTCCCAGTTAAAGCAAGCTTCTCAAATATATACTTGATTGGATCCATTTTGGATATCTGCCAAGTGGTATGATTCAACATATACTGACGCAGACGCTTAACAACCCAAGCCAATGCGCAACAAGTCTTCTCAAGCATTAAATACCGAGTCTCACAGTCGGTGAACTTCTTACTGAGGTAGTAACTTGCAAATTCTTTCTTTCCAGTCTCGTCTTTCTGACCAAGGGCACAACCCATACTATCTTCGAGCAAAGTCAGATACATGATCAACGGTCTTCCTTCAAAAGGCGGAGACAAAATCGGAGGTTCAAGCAAATATTCTTTGATACTATCAAATGCCTTCTGGCAGTCCTTGGTCCAATCACAAGATTGATCTTTCCGAAGAAGCTTGAATATAGGCGCACATGTGGCAGTCATGTGGAAAATGAATCTGGAAATATAATTTAAGCGGCCGAGAAAACCTCTGACTTGCTTCTCAGTTTTGGGTGCAGGCATTTCTTGTATTGCTTTGACCTTGGCAGGATCAACTTCAATACCCTTCTCGCTAACAATAAAGCCCAACAACTTACCAGAACGAACACCAAAAGTACACTTATTGGGATTCAAGCGGAGTTTATACTTCCTCAAACGCTGGAACAACTTCAACAAATGGTCCACATGTTCCTCTTCACCAATCGATTTAGCAATCATGTCATCGACATAAATTCAATCTCTTTATGCATCATATCATGAAAAAGAGTAGTCATTGCTCTCTGGTAAGTTGCACCAGCATTCTTTAGACCGAAAGGCATCACCCTATAACAGTTGGTTCCCCAAGGTGTAATGGATGTGGTTTTCTCCATATCCTCGGGTGCCATCTTAATCTGATTATATTCGGAAAATCCATCCATAAACGAAAAGACTTTGAATTTAGCAGTATTGTCTACCAACATATCAATGTGTGGCAGAGGGAAATCATCTTTCGGACTGGCTTTATTCAAGTCTCTATAATCGACGCACATGCGGACTTTTCCATCCTTCTTCGGCACAGGCACAATATTGGCCACCCATTGCGGATACTCATCAATTACAAGGAAACCGACATCAATCTGCTTCTGAACTTCCTCTTTGATCTTCACAGCCATATCTGGATGCGTTCTTCTCAACTTCTGCTTGACTGGCGGGCACTCTGGCTTCAACGGCAATCTATGCTCCACAATCTCCGAATCCAACCCAGGCATGTCTTGATAGGACCAAGCAAACACATCTGAATACTCCCAAAAAAGATCAATCAACCCCTTCTTAGCATCTGGACACAATCGAGACCCAATCTTGACTTCCTTTACATCATCTTCGGAACCCAAGTTGACTAGCTCAATCTACTCTTCAAACGGCTGAATAACCTTTTCATCTTGCTCAAGAAGACGAGACAATTCCTCACTCACCTCTACATCACTTTCCTCATCGGCCTCAAACACATAGAATTCAAAATTTGGAGAAGGAGAAGGATCATTGTATTCAATGGGGTTAGGAACTAACCTGCATAATGATTTGATATTTTGATTTTAGAGAAGTGAATTTATAACCAAATATTATGCAGATGGAAAATTATATTGTTTATTTATGTTTTTTGTGATTACCATTTTCAGAAATAAGCAAAAAGTAAAAATAAACATCAAAGATGTGGATGAATATAATTAATTTTATTGATGATCAATTTAAAAATACCCAACAATGTTCACTTCTCCCTTAGGCATAGGAGAAGGATTTTAAAATATAAAAGCAATTACTTAGATCAATGTAAAATAACAGGAATATCAACAGCAGTCCAATTGTTGCATGTCTGTCCATGCGTCACAAAGTTGGTGCAGTCTTCCTCTTCATTGTCCTCTAGCACAACAACTAAGTGTTGTTCATTCCCATGAATGAACCCTCCGATACGGAAACTGAGTTGCATCTCTTCAGATCTAACGGTTGACGAGCCCTTCTAGAACCCCAAACCAGTTCTTCCTTTGTTGTCAGCGACCTCTACCACGCGCCCCCACTAATCAACAGGACCTTACTCAACAATTCTCTACGCATCTTTCGGAGAGGACATAGGTGCCCCAACTCTCTTCTCAGCAACAATAGATAAGGCTTGGAACAGAGTTCTAACCTCATCCTCAACTTCCACATAGGAAAAAGATGACAGATGGCTGACCAACAACGCTTTCTCACCTCCCACAATCACCAACTTGCCATTCTTGACAAATTTGAGCTTCTGATGCAGAGTGGAAGTAACAACCCCTGCCTCATGAATCCATGGCCTTCCCAATAAACAACTGTAGGCCAGGTGAATATCCATTACTTGGAAAGTAATCTGAAAATCACTCAGACCTATCTTGACTGGAAGGTCCTCTTCTACAATGACAGTCTTGCGTGAGCCATCAAAGGCTTTGACAATTACTCCATTGTACCTCATGGGAGCTCCTTGATAAGACAACTTTGACAATGTTGATTTCGGAAGCACATTGAGTGACGACCCAATATCAACTAGCACGTTTGACAAAGCATCTTCCTTACAGTTCATGGAAATGTGCAAAGCCAGATTATGATTTCTTCCCTCCTAAGGGAGTTCTTCATTGCAAAAGCTCAGATTGTTGCATGAAGTGATGTTAGCTACAATATGATCAAATTGAGCCATAATAACATCTTGCTCCATGTATGCCTGTTCAAGAACTCTCTGGAGTGCTTCTCTGTGTGCTTCAGAATTCAAAAGCAGAGACATCACGGAAATTTTTGAGGGAGTCTGGAGCAACTGCTCAACCATGTTAAATTCACTCATCTTGATCAGTTGGAGTACCTCATCATCATCACTATTGGCTTTCAAATTGCAGGATTCACCAGACTTATCCTTTGAACAACCCACAGGATTGTAGCGGGGTATTCGTTACCATTAGAGATATTGACTAAATCCAAGGTAAATCATACAAGTCGAGTCGCCACCGCACTTCTATTTATCCAAAGGAATGGTTAGAAAGCGAACAAAAACCTAAAAGTTTTAACAAAAACTAGTAAAAGAAAAACATAGATCTGGGTAAGGGGGTTGGTTATGTAACGGGAAGGTGTTAGGCACCCAAAACATCCTAGGTACTCCTAGGGAGCCCTTTTCATACTTGTTGTAAGGTTGGTATTTTGTGAAAGTTTATTTGTGCAAACATGATTGAAGAGATGAGAAGAGAATATACAAGTTATTTACATTTTTGTGTTTGAATGGATGAACCCATTGCCTACGTACCATCTTGAAAAAGATTAGGATCAAAACCTCGTAGTTCGGGGTAAAAATCTCAAAATATGTTGGTGAATTGATTGGTCCAAAAGCCTTAGGTCTTTTGTTATCAAAGGGAGAAAACTCAACCTAAACCACAAATCCACCATGTGAGGATATCTTCAACATGCTAGTGAGGGGTTAACCCTATAATAAGCATGGAAGACTCATTGTCCATCACTAAGGATATAGGTGAGTATTACATCTACCTCAAGGATAACTCAAACCTAATAGCTAAAGGTTATGGAAAATTTGATTAAGAAAGTGGCCATTGGAACCACAAAAAGACATTTGAATGGGTTATATTTACCAATTAGAAGTATATACAAAATGGTCAAAATTGACTTAAAGATTCAATTCAAAATAAGTGTTATGAAAAGAAGGTTTGAAAATCAAAAGCCTAAGGCTTAGGTTTCTAATGTTTGAAAACAAATGTTAAATGTTTGCACAAAAGTTTTGGCTTGGGTTAGAGTGGAGGGAAGAAGAAGAATGGCTAAGTCCTAAGTAAAGCAAAAAGGTGAGGGATAAAGAAAACAAAACCACAATGGAGTTCCTCTCTTGAGATCATATTGATGATCCAAGTATCTCCCATCCTTTGGAATAAGCAATCACACAAAGCATAAATTCAAGCAATCATCAATCAAAGTGAATTCTCAGAAAGACTTCTCAATGCATCTTGGATCTCTCTCTCTTAGTAGCTCATGGTAATGGTTCCTCAATTAGGCTCAAATGGGAACTCCTAGCACTAAGAAAACACACATCAAAAGGTTCTATAATACAATCAAAGAATGGACAAGAGGGAGTTTAGAATATGGTCCTTTCAATGTTCATCTTCAAGCTTAAGCATTCTAAAGGCTCAATGCCTAGTTGCTCTTTGACTTTTTATAGCACTCTAAAGGCCCAATGCCTAGTTGCTCTTTGACTCCAAATTTGCATAGGGAAAGTCCTAAAGTCTAAGTCTATTTGTCCAATTCTTTGCATTTGGCTCACAACAAACAAATCAAAAACACAAGCACAATAGTATATACACAATTATGTGCTCAAGTGAGCAAAAGGCAAATGGCATTAACATAAACATGTGCTCAAGTGAGCAAAGAGAAAAGCAAATGGATAATGTGTGCAAGAATAGTAAATTGCATAAAAGTAAGGAGCAATAAGTAAATGTTAATTGTTAATGGTTAGTGTTAGTAGTTAGTGTGCCATAAGGCAAATTTAGCGCTATGTTAAGCAATCGTAATTGGACTTATGTAGAAGTCACAACTATCTGAGGCCGGTCAATAATAATGTAGGCAACAACACAAGTTAGAAGTCTTGATTAGTGAACCAAGTTCCAACAACTTGCCATGCCAAAAAGAAAAAAGAGAATTGATCTTGTATTGGTTTAAGTCTTTTGCATGATTTAGGAAACAACCTATCCTTAATGCAAAGCCATTCACTTGATCAATTGATCAAGATGAATTAGATTTGACTTAAGGAAGATTAAGTCTCCCTAATCAATGCTAACTTATCAACCTTCAACTCATTGATCAAAAAGAAAAAAAGAAGGAGAAGGAGAAGATGAATAATGGAAATGGATAATGGAAAGGTCAAAATGCATAAGATGAAATAAAAAAAAAGTACCAATCCATGTGTATTGACCAAATGACATTGAAAGTCAAAGTCAAACAATGAGAAATCAGAAATGAGATGAAGATTGGAGGTCAAACAATAAGCAAAATACTTTTGGCATTTTTAATATTAAAATAAACTTGTATTAAAAATAAAAGAAAGGTCAAACTTCAAAATCACTTCAAATCAACCTTGAGAGGTCCAAGTGATTTATCCCAAGTTCAACAAGGTCAAACAAAGTTTGAACAAAAAATTTCAGCATTTTTAAAAGTCAGAAACTATTTTTAATCAATTAAAAATGACTAAAAATAACCTAATTGAACTAAAATCTCAAATAAATCTCAAATCAATTAAAAAATTGATGAGAATATTTTTCATAGATCCATCATCATTCAAATAGGTTAGGAAAATATTTTTGTATTTTTTGAATATCAAAAACTATTTAAAATGAATTAAAAATAACCAGAAAAGAGAAAATTCACAAAAAATATAAAATGATGAAATAAAAAACTATTAAAAATCAAAATTAGAAACTAGAAATTATTTGGAGAATAATGCAATTGGTCCCATATTTTTTGGATTTAAAATGAAGAAGATATGAATTTTTGAAAATAATGGAAATAAAAGAAATAAAATCAGAAAATAGAAAATTCAAAAAAACCAGGAGCGTTAGATCTGAGCTACTTAATTGAGCTGGCAGATTACACGCTCCAGAAGCGCGCTTCCACCATAGGTCCAAGTCCACGCGTAACACAATGAATAAATGAAAGTCATAACAAGCGAAGACCAGGATTAGATATGGAAAATGAATCCAACGATCCAGATTCAAACTGGCAATGGGACGGCCACCGGAGCCACCTTCTTCTCCGGTGAGATTGTGTTTTCCGGCCAAAATTGCAGGCAACCAAAACTTAACCAAAATACACGATCTATATACCGTTGGAAAGCTGGGATGATGTACATCATCCCTGTATCACTCAATTCCACTCTAGATCTCTATATTGAGAGAAATCAGAGATGGAAATTCTGTGATGTTCATGAGAACTTGATGGATTTCAAAAATTAAATGCACAGTAATTATGCCTCCATTGAGAGGACTTCAGCCAACACAAAATCCAAGCAAATAGACCAATAGATGATGAGTTTCGAAGAAAAAACCAGTTGAAGAACAACCTTGGATTCTGGAAATTTGAGCTTGATTCCTTGCTTCCTTTGCCAAAACAGAAGATCAATGGAGTAAAGGATGAAGGTTTAGAAGCTTTAGATCCAAAGATTCAACCAGATGTAGTTGAATTTTGGATCTGAAAAATTTGGAGAAAAGTGAAATAGCTTCTTTGGTGAGAGGTTAGGTTTTGATTTCTGCAACAATTCAGGTTGATTCCAGGATGATTTTTGAATGGAATAAAGCTTCTATTTGTAGAGGGAATGGCAAGGAGAGGGTGATTCAATCCGTGTGCATGAAGTTGGACATTCCTTGCATGGGCTTGCATGATCATGCACAAGGCCCAAAACCAAAGCCAAATGCAATCTGAAATCATACCAAAGTGAAATGGACGTGTAATTTGAATGGTAATTGCTTGTGCATGGAATATTGAGGTGTTATACATAATTAAACTAAAAACTTCTCCTCTTCGAAAATACCAATTGCCAAACCCAAACATGATCATGTGAGTAATGGTTGGAAAGGTTTTGATGTAAGGAACATTTGTTATGTTGAGCAAAAATCCATTTGAAGTGTGGAAATTGGTGAAATTTGAGTTTAAAGTGCAAGGTGCAAAACATGTAAAGGCAAAGTTTCTAAATTTGGCCAATGTTCAAGCCCTTCTGTTTTGATGATGCAAGCTGTAATACCCCAAAATTTACCCTTCATTTTTCCTGGAAGCATACGCTTTACACCTCATGCATGCATTCATTTTTAGGTCATTTAACATTAGATACATTGCATTTCATCATGTCAATCAGAATTAGATCCAAGAAGCTTTATTTAAAAAAAAAAAAGAAAAAAAAAAAAGAAAAAAAAAGAAAAAAAAAATAAAAAAAAGAAAAAAAATAATAAATAAATAAAAAAAATATAACAAAATTTTTTGGACTTGGGTCTCTCTCATTTGAGCCCACAAAACCATGAAATTCAGTCTATAAATACCAAGGCTTCACTTGAGAAAAAGGAAGAGAAGCAAAATACTCTAGGGTTTCCTTGAAACAAAACCCTGGACAAAACCTGGAGAGAAACCTGACAGAGAACTCAGAGAAGCCTCCAAACCCTGAAGGGAACTCAACTGCACAAAATCACCTCTGCCTCACATAAACCCTAAAGATTGTTTTGTAAACCTCACGGGTGCCACTCAATTTCAATCAAGCTCTCCAATCAGGTTTGCCCTTATTCCCATTACCTTTATGCTCTTAATTTGGATCATCTGAATGTTTGAGGTATGATGGATGAATTTCATTAGGTTTTTGCGCACGGGTCATAATTATGTATGAATGTATAAATAATGCCTTGAATGCTTAATCGTTTAATTTCTGAAGTGTATGCCACAGGGTTTGAGGTTTCTGAAACCATATTGTTATCCATGAAAAAAATGCTTATCGTGTTTCACTAACCCTTTTGTTGAGTTTTTGTGAGGGCTCACATGACTTTTGCAGGGATAACTTGTGTGGTTTTCCACTTTATTTGTGGGATACCCCCTGGAGGTTTCATTCCGATTACCTGTACTGACTCACTTTCTTTGATGGTGTTTAGCTTGGAAGGATCCCTGGGTTTCCCATTCCTCTAACTGCTGTTACTTCGGATCTTTATCCGCGTGGTACTTTTACATTTTTCCCGCATTTTACTGCTTTCCTAGCTGGAAGACCTCGATAGGAGACAATGTTTTTGTGTGTTTTTTTTACAGGTTCCTTTGTCAAGGACTGCCTTTTTGCATGAGTTCACCAAACCCTAACCCTTCATTGATATTTCTTCTCCTAAACACACGTTTACTCCTTCTACTACAGGTGAGTAAGTCTCCAAAGGTCGAGCATCCGGTAGATTGCGTAGTAACGTCGTTCATTTAACCTTTTTTTTTGGTAAACAGCACAAGATAAACTCACACTCTTTAGACAAGAACTACAAAAGTGGATCCCGTAGAGTACTACGGATGCGTAGGGGTGCTAATACCTTCCCTTCTCATAACCGACTCCCGAACCCAAGATTTGGTTGCGAGACCCCGTCTTGTCCTTTCCTTTTTCAGGTTTACTTCGAGCGTTTCCTTTCCCTCCTTTGGGACGAATAACACACGGTGGCGACTCTTCTGTCATTTTCTTTCGCCGGTTGTTTTTTCGCACACTGTATTTTTCAGGTTGCTACAGCTGGCGACTCTGCTGGGGAAACTAAGAAGTTGACCTCTTGCTGGTCCATCTTCCCTAAGCGAGTCCCTCCTAGCTTGTGTGATTTCTTGTTTATTGGGTGTTCATGCTTTTGTACATTTATTTACTTACCTGCTTGCATTCATCTGCTGTATTTGTTGGATCTATTGTTTGTTTGTTGGGATGGGGTGTTCTATGAGAGATAAGCCCATTACCCAGGCTTGAGTGTACATACAGGTTTTAGAGTGGATAATCATGAGGCTTGCGTGGCGTGTTGCTACGTTAAGTCGTTCGTGAAGAACCACACCCAGACGAGGTTTCTTTTGGATATATTATGTCCTACGGGTGTTCCGTAACGGCAGGATGTTCCTCTAGAAATCGTCGACTCTGGTGACCATTTCCCGAGAACTCAGTCGAGGCCTCTCCTCCGAGACGTGATTATGTTAGCTCTGGTGGGCGCATTCTCGCTGCTCAATCCGAGGATCCCGAGACTGTGAACTTGTTATTAGGATGTCCTGTTGAGGGGAGTCAATGGAGGTCTTTTGTCCTGTAATAATACCAAACCTTCAGTGGTAAACGTTTTATTCGCGACTGAAGGGCTGAAGCTGACGAACTTCTGTTCTTAGAACCTACCAGTGAGGGGCGGGCTAAATTCAGGAAACCTTAACCTCCGACCAACCCGGTTTTCTGGAGCAGAGATCTGATCTTATATTATATTCTTCAGTGGGTTTTCTCTTCAGACAGTGCAACCCGACAGATGTTCAAGCAGATACAACAATCTTGATTTCCATGCCACTGCATTGCATTCACATCATTGCATCACATCATTCTGCATTCATATCATTTAACACATGTTTATCCATTTCTAGGGGGTTTACATCTTCTTCTTGATTCTAGTCGGGGTTTTTTTCTTACACTGTTTATCAAATGTGAGACTGGAATCAAGGGGGTAGAATGCCTTTTGGAATTGATAAACATGTCATTGCATTTGCATAGTCATCCGCATGTCTTGCATAACAGGTACCGCCACAGTGTTCTCAGTTGTTTGGTGTTCCATCAGCAGGATAGCTGACTCAGGCATTCACCGATACGGTACCCGAAGGAATCAACAGAGAGCAATGGAAGGTGTACAAGCAGAGCTCGCTGAGATGAGGATCCGCATGACCCAATTCATGGATGTGGTTCAAGGGGTGGCTCAGGGACAGCAAGAGCTCAGACAGATGATGCAGAGGAATCCCGCCGCTACTCAACCAGAGACATTGGATGATCCTCCAGCTGGAGAGGCTAATGGTCCCAATGGACCGGGGCCTATCCCGATCCCACATGTCAACCTTGTTAAACAGCTCGTCCATGATGATTAGGAGGATCATTTCTCGTTACTTCAGGAAGACTTTGGCATGGGCCATGGCATGGACCCCATGTTTAGAAGATTAGAGGAGAGGCTGAAAGCTGTGGAAGGACAGAATCCTCTGGGAGTAGATGTTGCTGACTTGGGGCTGGTCCCAGGTGTGAGAGTGCCACCGAAATTCAAAGTCCCGGTCTTTGACAAATACAATGGCAGCTCTTACCCCAAAACTCACGTGCAAGCCTATTTCCGTAAAATGGTTGCATACTCTGATGACGAGAAGCTACTTATGTACTTCTTCCAGGATAGCCTAGCTGGGGCATCCTTGGAATGGTATATGAGGCTGGACAGAGCCCATATCCGCTGCTGGAGGG
The DNA here is from genome assembly GCF_024323335.1 of Lathyrus oleraceus. Classification (NCBI taxonomy): domain Eukaryota; kingdom Viridiplantae; phylum Streptophyta; class Magnoliopsida; order Fabales; family Fabaceae; genus Lathyrus; species Lathyrus oleraceus. Next base: position 226,450,099 of record NC_066579.1, read on the forward strand.
ATTTGGCGGAGGCTTTCGTAAAGCAGTATCAGTATAATGCAGACATGGCTCCGGACAGAACTCAACTTCAGAATCTGTCTCTTAAAAGCAATGAGTGCTTCATGGAATACGCTCAACGCTGGAGGGAGATAGCTTCCCGTGTTCAGCCTCCTATGTTGGAAAAGGAAATGGCCAACATGTTCATGAATACGCTGCCTGGACCTTATCTGGAGCGTCTCGTGGGGTGCAATGCCTCCAACTTTGCTGATGTGGTCTCTACCGGAGAGAGGGTGGAGAATTACCTGAAGACCTGCAAGATCCAAAATGGAGTTGGATCTTCATCAGGGGTAAAAAAGTCGTTCATTGGAGGGCATAAGCAGAGAGAGGGGAGAGTGAATTCTTTGACTTCCTATCAGAACAGAGGTGTTAGAAGGAACAGTTTCCAGAATTATCATCAACAACCGTATGTTGCGGCTGTGACCATTCCAGCTGCAGCACCACTACAACAACAACAACCACAACTTCAACCAGCTCAGTACCAACAGCAGCAACAACCGGGTAACAGACCGCCTATCAACAGAGGCAAAGGATGATGGACCGGCGTTTCGACACCCTTCCAATGTCGTACGCTCAGTTGCTTTCTAGTCTTCAACAACTACAACTTGTGCAATTGCACACTCTGGCTCCTCCTATTGGTAGACTTCCGGTGGGTTACGACGCCAATGCTAGGTGTAGCTTCCACTCTGGGGCACCTGGCCATAACATTGAGAACTGCAAAGCTTTTAAGCACGTAGTTCAAGACCTCATAGATTCAAAAGCCATCAACCTTGCACCGGCTCCTAATGTCGTCAACAATCCCATGCCGCAGCATGGTGGTGCAAACATTAATATGATGGAAGGAAAAGCCAAGTCCATTAAGGATGTGTTGAAGTTGAAGACTCCATTGTTGGATATCAAAGGATGCTTGCTGAAGGCCGATGTTTTCCCCGGTTGTAGGAAGGATTGTTTGGATTGTGCCACTCAGAGTGGAGGTTGTTTGAAGCTATAACAGGGTATCCAGGCCTTGCTCGACAAAGGTATCCTCCAGGTTGAAGATTTGTCTGTCCAAGAGTCTGTGGAAGGGGTTGAGGAAGAAGGGTTTGAAGATGCTACTGATGAATTCGCAGATGTTGTTCCTACTGATTCTGTGATCCACGATGATGTTGTCGCTGATATTCCAAACATGGCGTTTGATTCTGATGTACTTGTTGAACTTGGTTCCAATGTTTCGGATGTGTGTACTTCAACACTTCAGACTCGTCAGGGGCCGATTACTTTCTCCAGCGCTGGCATCTTTCAGTATGGCCAGGTATCAGCAATCAATGAAGAGGGTGGGGATAGTGATTGTGACATCGACAACTGGGTGCGTCCGAGGATCCCAGGTGAAGTCATCAACAATTGGTCTTCTGAGGAGATTGTCCAAGTCACTTTTCTGAAGGAGTAATTTTCTTTGTTTATTCATGCATGTCCAAGTCTTACGTTCCGCCCAGGGCGTAATGACTCATTGTAGGGCTCATCTATCTGACACTTGCATTTTTTATCATAAATAAAGGACGTCTTTTTGCATTAAAATATTTCGTTCCCTGTCTTTCTATTTTTGCAGTTTTTCAAAATATAAAAAATGGCAATGTTTTGTTTAGGTTCCGTTTTTTTCTTTCACACTCAAAAGCACATACCATCACTCATGCAAATGCACGTCACCGAATCCTATTGATAACGGTTCTGCTATGGCTCGCTTCGACTTTGAAAATCCAATCTTTCAAGCTGAAAAAGAGGGTGATGAAGACTGTGAACTCCCTGAAGAACTTGCCAGGTTCTTAAAATAGGAAGAAAGGGTCATTCAACCGTATCAAGAGCCTACTGAAGTGATTAATCTCGGCCCCGAGGATGCCAAGAGAGAAATCAAGATAGGGGCTGCTTTGGGAGATGATGTGAAGAAAGGGCTGATTGAATTGCTGCAAGAATACGTTGACATCTTCGCCTGGTCTTATCAGGACATGCCCGGGCTGGACACAAACATCGTGGTACACCGCTTGCCTCTCAAAGAAGGTTGTCCTCCGGTCAAGCAGAAGCTCAGAAGAACAAGACCAGAGATGGCTGTCAAGATAAAGGAAGAAGTGCAAAAGCAGTTGGATGCAAGGTTTCTAGCAGTCACCAATTATCCGCCATGGGTTGCAAACATCGTCCCAGTACCTAAGAAGGATGGAAAGGTACGGATGTGTGTCGACTACCGGGATCTGAACAGAGCTAGCCCTAAAGATGATTTCCCATTACCTCACATCGATGTTTTGGTGGATAATACAGCTCAGTTCTCGGTATTCTCCTTCATGGATGGCTTTTCTGGCTATAACCAAATCAAGATGGCACCAGAAGACATGGAAAATACAACTTTCATAACCCCATGGGGCACCTTCTGCTACAAGGTGATGCCGTTTGGTCTGAAAAATGCCGGAGCAACATATCAACGAGCGATGGTGACTCTGTTCCATGATATGATTCATCATGAAATCGAGGTTTATGTTGATGATATGATTGCCAAATCTCAGACAGAAGAAGAACATTAGGTGAATTTGCAGAAACTGTTTGAGCGTTTGAGGAAATTCAAGCTGAGGCTTAATCCGAACAAGTGTACTTTTGGGGTAAGATCTGGAAAACTACTGGGTTTTGTTGTTGGCGGAAAAGGGATTGAGGTGGATCCGGCCAAACTGAAAGCAATACAGGAAATGCCTGAGCCAAGAACAGAGAAGCAAGTCCGTAGTTTCTTAGGGAGGTTGAACTACATTGCAAGGTTCATCTCTCACCTAACAACCACGTGTGAGCCAATTTTCAAATTGCTGAGGAAAGATCAGGCTATCAGGTGGAATGAAGATTGTCAAAGGGCTTTCGAGAAGATAAAAGAGTATTTGCAGAATCCTCCTATCCTTATGCCTCCAGTCCCAGGGAGACCGCTGATTATGTACTTGACAGTACTTGACAATTCTATGGGTTGTGTTCTCGGTCAACACGACGAGACAGGTAGGAAAGAACATGCCATCTACTACTTGAGTAAGAAGTTCACAGATTGCGAGTCGAGATACTCAATGCTTGAGAAGACATGTTGTGCACTTGCATGGGCTGCTAAGCGATTGAGACAATACATGCTGTCTCACACAACCCTACTGATCTCCAAGATGAATCCAGTCAAATACATATTCGAGAAGCCAGCTCTCACCGGAAGGGTGGCTCGTTGGCAAATGGTACTGACAGAGTACGATATCCAGTATACATCCCAAAAAGCCATCAAAGGGAGTATTCTGTCAGACTAACTTGCTCAGCAGCCGATTGATGATTATGAGCTGATGAAGTTTGATTTTCCAGAAGAAGACATCATGTTCCTCAAGATGAAAGACTGTGAAGAGCCAGTTGTTGAGGAGGGACCTGATCCAAACGAAAAGTGGACTTTGTTGTTTGATGGGGCTGTCAATGCTAGAGGAAGTGGAATTGGCGCTGTCATTACTACTCCGAAAGGTGCCCACGTGCCTTTCACCGCTCGTTTGACTTTTGAGTGCACAAATAATGAAGCTGAGTATGAACCCTGTATCTTGGGTATTGAGCAAGCCATTGATCTGAGAATCAAGACTCTGGACATCTTCGGAGATTCATCTCTGGTGATCAATCAAGTGAATGGTGATTGGAATACTCTCCATCCCACTCTGGTCCCCTACAAAGATTACACGAGAAGACTGTTGACTTTCTTCACAACAGTAAAATTATATCATATACCTCGTGATGAGAACCAGATGGCAGACGCACTTGCTACTCTATCCTCCATGATCAAGGTAATTCGTTGGAACCATGCTCCCAAGATCGATGTGATGCGCCTTGACAGGGCCGCGTATGTGTTTGCTGCTGAACTGGTAGTCGATGAAAAGCCCTGGTATCACGATATCAAGTGCTTTCTGAAGAATCAAGAGTACCCTGTACGGGCATCCAACAATGACAGAAAGACTTTGAGAAGATTGGCAGGCAGTTTCTTCTTGAACAAAGACGATGTGCTGTATAAGAGGAACTTCGACATGGTTTTGCTCAGATGCGTGGACAGACACGAGGCAGACATGTTAATGCAGGAAGTTCATGAAGGTTCCTTCGGTACTCTTGCCGGCGGACATGCAATGGCTAAGAAATTGTTGAGAGCAGGTTATTATTGGATGACCATGGAATCAGATTGCTTCAAATATGCTCGGAAGTGTCATAAATGCCAAATTAATGCTGATAAGGTGCATGTGCCGCCAAATCCTCTGAATGTGATGACTTCTCCGTACCCGTTTGCTATGTGGGGCATTGACATGATTGGAAAGATTGAGCCGACTGCTTCCAATGGGCATCACTTCATCCTTGTTGCCATCGACTATTTCACCAAGTGGGTCGAAGCAGCGTCGTTCGCGAATGTCACCAGACATGTGGTTGCCCGTTTCATCAAGAAAGAAATCATTTGTCGCTATGGGATTCCCGAAAGAATCATTACTGATAATGGTTCTAATCTCAACAACAAAATGATGAAGGAGTTGTGCCAGAACTTCAACATTCAGCATCACAATTCTTCCCCTTACCGCCCTAAGATGAACGGTGCTGTTGAAGCGGCAAATAAGAACATAAAGAAGATTGTGCAGAAGATGGTCGTCACGTACAGAGATTGGCATGAGATGCTACCCTTCGCCTTGCATGGGTACCATACTTTAGTACGTACGTCGATTGGGGCAACCCCTTACTCCCTGGTGTATGGTATGGAAGCAGTCCTACCTGTTGGATGTCAAGTTAGACGAAGCCGAATGGATTCGGACAAGGTTCAATGAGTTGAGTCTTATCGAAGAGAAGCGAATGGCAACCATTTGTCATGGGCAGTTGTATCAGAGTCGGATGAAGAGAGCCTTTGATCAGAAAGTGTGTCCTCGTTGTTTCCAAGTCGGAGATTTAGTGTTGAAAAGGATCCTTCCTCCTCAGACAGATCACAGGGGCAAGTGGACTCCTAACTATGATGGACCGTATATTGTCACCAAGCTTTTTGATGGTGGGGCCTTAATGCTTGCAACTATGGATGGTGAAAACTTCACTTCCCCTGTGAACTCAGACGCAGTTAAAAAATACTTCGCATAAAATAGACCCGCTGGACAGTAAAAAGAATAGTCCAGGCAAAAATGGGCATCCCGACGAACCAAGAAAATGAAAAGGTTCGGGCAAAAATTAGGGATTAAAAATGAAAAGATCGTACACCCGGTAAGTTGAAAACCTGAAAAGGCAACTTAGGCAAAAATGGGTATCCCGATGGATTAAAAAAAGGGCGATCCAGGCAAAAGTTAGGGATTAAGCGAATGACTGCGTTCTGAGTTAGTTCTGAATCTCATCTCATGTCGATGACTGGAAATTTTCGAAAGGTAGGAAACAATCCAATCACCTTTTCAGAAGGCTGATCATCTGGAGGATCTTGAAGACGGGAAAGTCATAGCAGAATTGGAACCCAATAGAAATCCATTTCACATTGCCATTAGATTAATTTCTGTTTTTATCTTTTGTGCGATTACCTCTTTCCAGGGATTGCTTCCTGATGTAAATGTCTATTCAGAGGCCATTCAATCAATAAAATCATGTTATTCAGTATATCTCTGTTTTCATTTTCATTTTACTGTTTTGTTTGCAAAAATGACGTCCGAATTTTTGATAAACATTGCATCATGACACATAAGGGCTTTACAGGTACATGCTTAATAAACATTTAAAATTGGTTTAAATTTTAAGTGCTTTGGATCGTCTATTCAGAACAGATACCCTCGGGGCATTTCCTTAAAATCCCCTGCAGATGACCGTGAATATCTTCCCCAGTGAAGTCGCCAACAGACGAATCCGGTGTCTTATCCCTGCAGAGCTGATCAGAGTGTTGGATTCTTCAATCCCCAGCAGGTTCTCACCACTGTACTTCCCCAAGCGTTTGTTTCAGGACATACACTCCCCAGTAGAGTTGACAGTGCCAGACTATATATCCCCAGCGGAGTTGACAGTGCCAGACTGTGTCTTCCCAGCAGAAGTGGCTGCTCCTTAGAGTTCGAGGCCAGATCGATAATCCCAATGCCAGATCCATGGTTTCTTTCCTTGAAGCAGAACCTCGGTACCGTATCAGTGTTTGCTTCCCCTGCTGAGTCATCTCTCGCAGATCGTGGTTGCCAGAACCACTATCGCTTTCCCCAACAACAGGTTTTCAGTGTCGTTCTCTCCCCAGTCTGAATCTCGGCATTTCGTCATTGCTAGAACACCGTGTGGCGGGTCATTTTCCCACATAATTCTTTGTGCTGTGCATCTCCAGCAGCCTTGCCAGGGTCCAGAAGATGGTGATCATTTCCCCAGCAGATCCCCTTGCCTCAGCTTGGCATTCTACCCAGCATTTCGCATCCCTGCATGTAGAATCATATTGCATTACATCCTTCCAAATCGCGTAGCATTTCCATTTTCATGGAGCATTATGCCATTGAAAAATTCAAACATACGCATGTAAGTATAAAACATTCTCGGTATCCCAAGTGATAAGCTAGAAGTTGTTTCCAGTACTCAGACTGAAGATTGTTCATGACTTACCTTTGTTATCCCCAGCAAGTGTCATTGGCCCATGCGCCGCCTCTATTATCTTTCCCTATTTCTGCCGATGCTGACAGACATGAAGTTTTTCCGGTATTCAGACCGAAGTGGCATTCAGGCCAATTTTCCGGTATTCAGACCGAAGTGGCATTCAGACCAATTTCCGATATTCAGATAGAAGTGGCGTTCAGGCCAGTTTCCGGTATTCAGACCGAAGTGGCGTTCAGGCCAGTTTTCCGATGTTCAGATCGAAGAAGTTTCCGACGTTCAGGTCGATGCAACTTGTGGCATTTAGGTCAATTTTTCGGTATTCAGACCGAAGTGGCATTCAAGCCAATTTCTGATATTCAGACCGAAGTGGCATTCAGGCCAATTTCCGATGTTCAGATCGAAGAAGTTTCCGACGTTCAGGTCGACGCAACTTGTGGCATTCAGGCCAATTTTCTATTGTTCAGATCGAAGAAGTTTCCGACGTTCAGGTCGACGCAACTTGTGGCATTCAGGCCAGCCTCTCGGTGTTCAGACCGATATTAATAATCTCATATCTCCCGATGTTCAGATCGAAGTCATTTCCAGTATTCAGACTGATGAGCGGCATTCAGGCCATGGTTATTTCTGTGTTACCATTTATTTTTGTATCCAAGTTAACATTCTTTTTCGGTATTCAGACTGACTCTCACCGTACCAAACGGATTCTTCTTTCAAGACCACCTCTTTGCTGATTCTGACAGACATTGTTACTTCACTTCACTTCAGTGCAAATTTTTAGGCTTTTATTGTATTCAATCCCTTGATACCTCGAAAGCACGGAAGCCGCTGCTATCTTCTTTCCAGGTCTCCAGTTGATTGAATAGGGGCAGCTGTAATACCCCAAAATTTACCCTTCATTTTTCCTGGAAGCATACGCTTTACACCTCATGCATGCATTCATTTTTAGGTCATTTAACATTAGATACATTGCATTTCATCATGTCAATCAGAATTAGATCCAAGAAGCTTTATTTAAAAAAAAAAAAAAAAAAAAAAGAAAAAAAAGAAATAAAAAAAAAAAAAAAAAAGAAAAAAAAAAGAAAAAAAAAAGAAAATATAACAAAAATTTTTAGACTTGGGTCTCTCTCATTTGAGCCCACAAAACCATGAAATTCAGTCTATAAATACCAAGGCTTCACTTGAGAAAAAGGAAGAGAAGCAAAATACTCTGGGGTTTCCTTGAAACAAAACCCTGGACAAAACCTGGAGAGAAACCTGACAGAGAACTCAGAGCAGCCTCCAAACCCTGAAGGGAACTCAACTGCACAGAATCACCTCTGCCTCACATAAACCCTAAAGATTGTTTTGTAAACCTCACGGGTGCCACTCAATTTCAATCAAGCTCTCCAATCAGGTTTGCCCTTATTCCCATTACCTTTATGCTCTTAATTTGGATCATCTGAATGTTTGAGGTATGATGGATGAATTTCATTAGGTTTTCGCCCACGGGTCATAATTATGTATGAATGTATAAATAATACCTTGAATGCTTAATCATTTAATTTCTGAAGTGTATGCCACAGGGTTTGAGGTTTCTGAAACCATATTGTTATCCATGAAAAAAATGCTTATCGTGTTTCACTAACCCTTTTGTTGAGTTTTTGTGAGGGCTCACATGACTTTTGCAGGGATAACTTGCGTGGTTTTCCACTTTATTTGTGGGATACCCCCTGGAGATTTCATTCCGATTACCTGTACTGACTCACATTCTTTGATGGTGTTTAGCTTGGAAGGATCCCTGGGTTTCCCATTCCTCTAACTGCTGTTACTTCGGATCTTTATCCGCGTGGTACTTTTATATTTTTCCCGCATTTTACTGCTTTCCTAGCTGGAAGACCTCGATAGGAGGCAATGTTTTTGTGTGTTTTTTTTACAGGTTCCTTTGTCAAGGACTGCCTTTTTGCATGAGTTCACCAAACCCTAACCCTTCATTGATTTTTCTTCTCCTAAACACACGTTTACTCCTTCTACTACAGGTGAGTAAGTCTCCAAAGGTCGAGCATCCGGTAGATTGCGTAGTAACGTCGTTCGTTCAAAACCCACTCCATAACCCCGTAGTTAGCCGAACTACGACTTGCTCTTATTCTCATTCCAGATGAGATACGTAGGCATAAGACGCGATGTCTTAGCGAGCACACATCCCCCCAACCGATAGGTCAGCCGAGCTACGAAGACTCTGATTCTCATATTCAGATGAGATACGTATGCAGTGGATGCGACATCCGCGCGAGTCATTTTCATTTAACCTTTTTTTTTGGTAAACAGCACAAGATAAACTCACACCCTTTAGACAAGAACTACAAAAGTGGATCCCGTAGAGTACTACAGATGCATAAGGGTGCTAATACCTTCCCTTCGCATAACCGACTCCCGAACCCAAGATTTGGTTGCGAGACCCTGTCTTGTCCTTTCCTTTTTCAGGTTTACTTTGAGCATTTCCTTTCCCTCCTTTGGGACGAATAACGCACGGTGGCGACTCTTTTGTCATTTTCTTTCGCCGATTGTTTTTTCAGGTTGCTACACAAGCCTCACATGAAAAAAACTCCAACATCAAAGTTGTAGATTTTACAAGACAATCAAAATGGACTTAAAGTTTGCATCATTTGAATTTTTGGTGAAAGAGTTATGGGCACTTGAAGTTGGACTTTTTTGCCTTTTAATGCATTTGGCCCAAAATGACCTATAATGTCTTGCATTATCACATGTATTTCCTTTGAGATTTTGAAATTTTGTTCAAAATAACATTTGAATTAGACATCTTAAGCTTTCCAATGAATTTAATCCCACCTCAAAATCATAAAAAATGAATGAGTTATGTCCTTGGGATGTTGACCCAAAATTAGGGTTTCAGTCAAAATGACCTATAATGTATTGGAATGGGAGATGAGCTTCCAAGCTTCAAATAAATTTGTGATGAACATGAAAGTTGTTCATATTGTCCTTAAGAACATTTTTGCTTTTGGGATCATCTCCATTTGACCAACGCATAAAAAGTTAGGTCTCAGTGCATTTCAAAATAGTCAGATGAATTGACTGATCAACTTCTTAAGTCCATGACTCATATCTTGATGAATTGATGATTGAGGACACTCAAATAAGTTCAAATATACATGAAATGAATAATTGAATAACTTCCCTTGATTGTATTTGATCATGGGCTGAGGTTGCTTCATGAGCAAGGCATTGTGGTGCACAGATGAATTAGGGTTTTTCTGGGGAACAAACCTCAAACCCTTTGACTTATTTTGGTCAAAATAATGAATTGAGATGCTAGGGAGGCATATTTGATGGATGAGAGATTTGGGAACCATTACCATGCTTGCTATCATCTTCTCTTGGCCATATCTCTGCACAAAGGATCTCCTTGAAGCTCTTGACCTTGTGATTGCTCAAGCTACAAACACAAGATGTTAGTGACATAATTTTGTGCTTTTGGTTAGTAAACAAAATGAGAAAATCAATAATATACAATTCAAGCATGCTTGGTAATCTTAAACCACTCTCAAGAGGTCCCACCCAAAGGTAAGGGGAACCAAGATGCTTATAATCCTTGAGGCAATGCAAATGCAATGTTATGATGCCATGAGGGATCTTAGGGACAAAATTGGGGTCTTACAGATGCCCATATTTAAGGTCATTCTAACCGGAGAAGTGAAGGTTAAAATCTTCGTTTCGACGAGGTAGAATGGGCTTAAAGAATAACAAAGAGCCGAATTTTGGTCCCTAAGAGACCTCATGATGCAGATGTATGCATGCAAATGGTAAAACTCTATGGGGATATGTGTCCAGAAAGGAAAAGATCAGGAGGAATTTGATAATCCCTATGAGTTATCCACTCCATAGGGAAGAGACTCTACTGGGGAGTAAAGGGATGAAAACGCGTGAGCAGGTCACGACTTGAAACTTGCTGAGAGACACAGAGAGAATCCATGAAATAAATCAATGGAAGGACTCGAGCTGGCTCGAAGATGCATGTATTGGGGAATATGCCAATACAACCAAAAATCATCCACAACGGATACTTCGGATAAAAATCCGGACTCAGGTGGAGATGTCCACTAAGGACCCAACTGAGGAAAACAAATGAGGTATTACCGGTTACTGGGTAATAAGCTCACAAAGAGATCATGTGATTCCACCGGTATACGGGTGAGGGAAAAACATGCTCCGGGAGAATGAATATCTAAGACCGGTATAAGGGTGAGATATATCAATCAACTAAATCATCTGAGGAAGACCTAAAAGGTATATCTTAACTCAGGAAAATCTGACTCCACAGGGGACAAAAAGTCATAATAGGGAGCAGAAGGAGGGAACACCAAGGATGCTGGTTACTGGGCATATAAGAGGTGACCAACCAAAGCGTGAATTGGGGAATGTTCCCAAGACACTCATCATCCAAAAAGAGGGCAAAAAGCAGACCCGATCATGGGATGGACATTCGATTCCAAAAAGGGATACGAATCTTACTCAACTGGGGAAGAACAAAAAGGCTTCGACCAAAGAGTGCATGAGACATATTATATATTACCGTCAAAACGTAGATAATATACTCGCATGGAAGATTATCCGCAACCGGTTACTGGGTTAATAAAGGATAAATCGACCGAGAAGGAAAGGCATCGGGATACCGAAACTAGGTATATAATGATGACCATTCAAGGGGAGCAACAAACATTACCGGCAACCGGTATATGAAAGATGACTTGCCGGGGATAAACTGCCTAATTAGAGCAATTATCCAAGAGAATGAGGGAATATCAACACCGAATATTGGATAATGATAACCGTCGAGGAGGGGATTACATCTACTGGATACTGGGTAGAAAACCACGGAAGAGTAACCGTCATTGATTAGGATGAACAAAAGGTTAACTCTGCAAGGGAAAAAAAACAGGGTTTACAACTACCGATATAGGGGTAGAAAACCACAGACTCCGCCGAGGATAGGATGAATGATTACTAATTACTGAGCAAATATTCATTTATACCACGGGGAAACATAGGAAACAGTCACAAGAGGCCAATTTAGGATCAAAGCAAAGAGGCAAACTGAATCAGGACTCGTCCTAGTGAGGATATAACTCAATAGGGAAACTTATCCCAATATATGCGTTGGGAGGAAGCAAAAACAACCGTCGTCCACAAGGATATAACTCAGTGGGGAATGCGGAAGGAAAGATAAACACTTTCTGCTTAATGGGCTGACTCTATATTGAGGGATCAGACACCGACATCTGCTTGGGAAACGTATTACCAACTAGTAGGGAATAACAAACAAAGATATATGGCAAAGAATGCAATATGAATATCCGAATGTTTGAAAATTATATGCACACATGCGTGGTTTATGTATGATGAATGCTGACAAACAGACATTTCTAACACAAACAGCTCCAAGGAATAAGTACACAAACATCCGGTACTACATCTCAAGAGAGAAAGCCAGGTTCACCGGAGAGTATCCAATATGATGAGGGCAAGAGAAACCAGGAAGCAAAGATCTTTGCAGGGGATGAACCTCAGTCATTCCAGCTGGGGACATGAGTTATTGCACAGATAAAAATCTACCGCATAAGCAACTCTACTGGGGAATCTATCCAAGGGATAAAGGGATTCTGGGGATCAACACCAAGTACCATACTCACCAAAGAGATCACATCTGCTGAGGAGGAAAGGTCGCTACTCTGCTGAAGGGAAGAGCGGTGAATATCTCACCAAACTCTCCACCTAGTAGGAAAACCACAAAAGGCTCCAGAGGAAGAAGATACAGTCATGCCAGGCATATGAATAAATGTCTTACCCTGCTAGGGATCGTGCCATCCTTGGGAGAGCACTGAGGATCTCCCAAGTACCCTTTTGTCATTGTGAATGTTCACTTTGTTTAAAAACAAGTTGTGAAAAATTCGATTATTCAAAAAATGATATTTTCTCAATTAAAGCATGCAAAACGTTTGTTGAATAGAAATAAATAAGAGTGCAAATAATTAGATAAAAGGCTCAAATTCATTTGATGGAATGGTAGTCTGCAAATGGCAAGACTCCATAGATCTTTACAAGTTTGAAATTGGTGATATATATTGGAAAAGGGCTACATTGAACATAATGACCATTTCTCCACCAATTCTGAATCCGATGTATTCGAAGCTTCGGTTGAGGACGAATGAGCAAGAATCTTTGACGGATGACAGTTGTAGAACAAAGACTTGTCAGGATGCAGTTACTTGCCAAATCCCTAATTTTTTCCTAGATTGCCCCAGGATGAGGTACTCAATCTAGCGGGATACATATATTCATTTTTCATGTCTCTAACTTTTGCCTGGACCGCCCTTTCGGGTTTTCAATCCACCGAGACGCTCATTTTTGCCTAAGCCGCCCTTTTGGGTTTTCAGCTTAGCGAGCTATTCTGTTTTTATTTTTAGGCGAAGTATTTCTTGACTGCATCTGAATTCACAGGACGAGTGAAATCCTCCCCATCCATAATTGTCAGTATCAAAGCACCGCCTGAAAAGGCTCTCTTAACAACATATGGACCTTCGTAGTTTGGAGTCCACTTGCCCCTGGAATCGGGCGCAAAAGACAAGACTTTCTTGAGCACAAGGTCACCTTCTCGGAACACACGAGGCTTGACCTTCTTATCAAAGGCTTTCTTCATCCTTTGCTGATATAACTGACCATGGCACATGGCCGTCAATCTCTTCTCTTCTATCAAGTTCAATTGGTCATAACGACTTTGAACCCATTCAACATCAGTCAACTTGGCTTCCATCAAGACTCTCATTTATGGGATCTCCACCTCTACTGGGAGCACAACCTCCATGCCATAAACCAGGGAGAAGGGGGTTTCCCCTGTTGAAGTGCGAACAAATGTGCGATATCCATGTAAAGCAAATGGCAACATCTCATGCCAATCCTTATACGTGACAACCATCTTTTGGATAATTTTCTTGATATTCTTATTAGCAGCTTCAACAGCCCCATTCATCTTAGGTCTGTAAGGAGAATAATTATGGTGTGCAATCTTGAACTCACCATATAGCTCTTTCATCATCTTGTTGTTCAAGTTAGATCCATTATCAGTAATGATCTTATCTGGCACACCATAATGGCATATGAGTTGATTCTTGATAAACTTCACGAACACCTGCCTGGTCACATTTGCATATGACGCCGCTTCAACCCACTTGGTGAAGTAATCAATTGCTATGAGAATAAAAATCTTTGTCCATTAGACGCTTTCAGTTCTATAATGCCAATCATATCAATTCCCCACATAGAGAAAGGCCATGGTGATGAGATCACATTCAGAAGTGTCAGAGGAATATGAATTTTATCCGCATAGATCTGACACTTATGGCATTTCTTCACATATTTGCAGCAGTCAGACTCCATTGTCAGCCAATAGTAGCCTGCTCTCAACATCTTTCTAGCCATGGCATGTCCATTGGAATGAGTACCAAATGAACCCTCGTGGACCTCAGTCATCAACAGCTCTACTTCGTGTCTATCCACGCATCTGAGCAGAACCATGTCAAAATTTCTCTTATAAAGCACATCGCCATTGAGGTAGAAGCTGCCTGCCAATCTCCTCATAGTCTTCCTATCTTTCACAGATGCCCCAGGTGGGTAAATCTGGTTCTGAAGGAAACACTTGATATCATGATACCACAACTTATCATCTTTCACTTCTTCACCCGCAAACACGTGAGCTGGTCTGTCCAAGCGCATTACAATAACATTGGGGACTTCATTCCAAAGTTTAACCACAATCATCGAAGCAAGTGTAGCAAGAGCGTCTGCCATCCGATTCTCATCTCGAAGAATATGATGGAAGTCAACCTCAGTAAAGAACGTCGAAACCCTTCTTGCATAATCCCCATATGGAATGAGACCAGGTTGATTCGTTTCCCATTCACCCTTAATCTGATTAACAACGAGGGCCGAATCACCATATACATCAAGATGCTTGATCCTTAGATCAATGCATTCCTCCAATCCCATAATACATGCCTCATACTCAGCCATATTATTCGTGTATTTGAAAGTTAGCCTTGCTGTAAAGGGGATATGTGTGCCCTGAGGAGTAATAATCACTGCCCCAATACCATTTCCATATTGATTTACAGCGCCATCAAACACCATACTCCATCTGGAATCAGGTTCTGGACCTTCATCGAGTGTAGGCTCATCGCAATCTTTCATTTTCAAATACAGAATCTCCTCATCTAGGAAGTCATACTGAACTGACTGATGATTCTCATTCGGCTGATGTGCCAAGTGGTCAGCCAAAATACTACCTTTAATAGCCTTCTGAGCTCGATACTCAATATCATACTCAGATAACAACATTTGCCAACGCGAATTCCTCCCTGTTAAAGCAGGCTTCTCGAAGATATACTTGATTGGATCCATTCTGGATATCAACCAAATCATATGATTCAACATATACTGGCGTAAGCGCTTAGCAGCCCAAGCCAAAGCACAAAATGTCTTTTCAAGCATTGAGCATCGAGACTCACAATCAGTGAACTTCTTGCTCAAATAGTAAATAACATATTCTCTCTTTCCTGATTCGTCTTGCTGACCAAGGACACAACCCATTGAGTCTTCAAGGACAGTCAGATACATAATCAAAGGTCTTCCTTCCACGGGTGGAGACAGGATCGGAGGCTCAGACAGATACTCTTTAATACGGTCGAAAGCTTTCTGGAAATCCTCGGTCCAATCATGGGACTGGTCTTTCCGGAGGAGCTTGAATATCGGCGCACATGTGGCAGTCATGTGGGATATGAATCTGGAAATATAATTCAAGAGGCCAAGAAAACCTCGGACTTGCTTCTCAGTTTTGGGCGCTGGCATCTCTTGTATTGCTTTGACCTTTGCAGGATCAACCTCAATACTTCTCTCGCTAACAATGAAGCCCAATAACTTGCCGGAACGAACTCCAAATGTACACTTGTTGGGATTCAGACGGAGTTTATACTTCCTCAAACGCTGAAAAAGTTTTGACAGTGCTCTACATGTTCAACATCCGTTCTTGACTTAGCGATCATATCATCAACATATACTTCGATTTCCTTGTGCATTATATCATGAAACAAGGTGGTCATAGCTCGTTGATACGTGGCTCCGACGTTCTTTAAACCGAAGGGCATCACTCGATAACAGAATGTTCCCCAAGGTGTGATGAATGTTGTCTTCTCCATATCCTCGGGTGCCATTTTAATCTGATTATATCCGGAAAATCCGTCCATAAATGAGAAGACATTGAATTTAGCTGTATTGTCTACCAACATATCAATATGTGGTAGAGGGAAATCATCTTTAGGACTAGCTTTATTCAAGTCCCTATATTCCACACACATCCGGACTTTTCCGTCTTTCTTAGGCACGGGCACAATATTGGCCACCCATTGAGGATATGTAGAAGTCACCAGAAACCCTGCATCAATTTGCTTCTGAACCTCCTCTTTAATCTTCACTGCCATATCAGGATGAGTTCTTCTGAGCTTCTTCTTCACAGGCATGCACTCAGGCTTTAAAGGTAGAAAATGTTGCACAATATCTGTATCTAGACCCGACATGTCTTCATATGACCAGGAGAAGACGTCAACATATTCTCGTAGCAATTCAATCAACCCCTTCTTAACATATTCTTCCAGGAGTGCCCCAATCTTTACTTCTCACACACAATCTTCAGACCCCAAGTTGACGGTTTCTAGATTCTCAAGATGCGGCTGAATGATCTTCTCTTCATGCTCAAGTAGACGGGTAATCTCGTCAGGAATCTCTTCAACATCATCTTCTTCCGCCTCAAATACAGGGAATTTAAAGTTGGGAGATGGTGTTGGGTCATTATGTTCAATGGGTTTGATCAACCTGCATAATGATTTTGGATATGAAAAGCTTTAGAATTCAAACAAGGCAGATCATTATGCAGATGAAAAGATTGGTTTTATTCCTTCTTTTTTTTTAGGTTTTATGTGATCACCAATTTCATGCAAAAAGCGAAAAGGGAAAATAATTGGAAAACAAACATTTAACATGAATCTATTGAATGAAAATATCATTGTATTTATGTGCCAACAATGTCATCACTTCTCCTTTTGGCATGGGAGAAGGGTTTTTAAACATAATGAACATTAGTTTGACTTATGGATAACTGTTGGAATATCCACAGCGACCCAATTATTGCAAATTCCCCTAGGGATGACAAAATTGCCAGAATCCTCTTCGTCTTCTTCCAAGACGGCAACAACCTCCTCGTCCTGATTGGTGTGGATGAAACCTCCACTCTTGAACAACCCTTGCGTATTAGAAATCCCAGATGAATAACCTATGCCAGCCCGGGACTTGTTGTCTTCTAGCTCAATCATCTTTCCTAAACCAGCGGTTGCACCACGCTCAATGGCCAACTTTGCATCTTTGTAGGAAGTAAATGAAGAAGTTTTCTTCTCAATAGGTTCAGCAATAGATAAAGCTTGGAAAGGAGTTCCAACTTCATCCTCAGCATCTATGTATGAGAAGGAAGACAAATGGCTTACCAGGAGAGCCTTTTCTCCCCCTACCACCACCAGCTTCTTATTCTTCACAAATTTCAGTTTCTGGTGTAGGGTGGATGTCACGGCGCCTGCCTCGTGAATCCATGGTCTGCCTAGGAGACAACTATACGATGGGTGAATATCCATAACCTGGAAGGTAATCTGGAAATCACTTGGTCCGATTTTGACTGGGAGATCAACCTCACCAATCACAGTTTTGCGAGACCCATCGAAAGCCTTCACAACTACTCCACTCTGCCTCATGGGAGGCCCCTGATATGAAAACTTTGAGAGAGTGGATTTTGGCAATACATTCAATGATGACCCAGTGTTCACCAGCACATTGGACATGGCGTCGTCTTTGCAACCCACATATATATGTAATGCCAAGTTGTGGTCTCTTCCCTCCTCGGGGAGATCAGAGTCACAAAAGCTCAAGTTGTTACAAGCAGTAATGTTTGCAACAATGCTATCGAATTGTTCTATCGTGACATCGTGATCCACATATGCCACATCCAAAACCTTCTGCAGAGCCTCTCGGTGTGGTTCTAAATTCAACAGCAATGATAGCACAGATATCTTGGATGGCGTTTGTAGAAGCTGGTCTACAACATTGTACTCGCTTCTCTTGATGAGCCTCAACATCTCATCACAATCTTCTTTCATATTGCTGCTTGGGCCAACAGAAGTAGGAGTTATCAATGTAGAGGAGGGCTTAACAACAAGTGCTGTATTTGGAGTGCTCGCAGCATTCCCACTCGGGCGTTCAACAGAGTCAGCATTAGTTTGAGGCTTTGAGGGTGCTGAAAATACACGACCGCTACGGGTCAAACCGCTAACATCGGCAATATTGACAACAGATGAAGATGGCAAGTACACCTCTTTCCCATTTTCTACTGCGACAACATTGTAGCAATAGGGGACCGCTTTTTCGGAAGAGTATGGTACTGGTCCGACTGGCTTGATGGTTAATGCGGGAGAAACCTTTTGCTTGCTACCATCATACTTGATGATAACTGTAACACCCCGATAATAATATGATAATTATTTAAATTAAGTTAATAATATATTTATTAATTTAATTAGATAATTGGATTATTATTATTATAATTATGTTGGAATTATTGAATTATTATTATTATTGGAATAATAATATAATTTGGAAAATATATATATGTTGGAAATAAGGAAAAGAGCCCATTTGGAGTAAAAAGGTTTTTACGTGAAAAAGCAGAGAAGCGATCGTGAAAGAGGAAAAGGGCAAGAGGCAGAGCAAGAGGAAGAAGGTTGGAGAAGAGAAGAGCTTGGAGCTTGAGATTCGCCGGATTAATCAGGTAAGGGGGGTTTATCGTCGATTAATGGGTATTATGGGATAATATGTGATGGGTAGTGATAAGCCGTTAATTTGACCCTAATTGGGATTGTTAATGCTGAAGAATTATGTTGGATAAATTGTATTTAGACTGTAATTGGATATGTGTTTGGGTTAGTTGTGAAATTCCGAACGTATAGCTTCTTACGGGATCGGAATCGGAGGTCCGGAAGTCCTCCAACGGCGGAAAATGCGGAGAATTCTGCATTCTGCCTTGTGTTAGCGCAGGAACTGTTGTTTTGTCTGCGTTAATCGGTTAACCCAGGGTGTTAACCGGTTAACACTGTTATAATTTGTGAAAATGTGCTGTTTTGCCTGCGTTAACCGGTTAACCCAGGGCGTTAACCGGTTAACACTGTTGCGTTTTGCCAGAAAATGTGTTTTTGCCTGCGTTAACCGGTTAACCCAGGGCGTTAACCGGTTAACACTGTTACAGAGTGGAAAAATTGGCTTTTTAATGTTGTGTACATAATTGAGAGTCGGCCTATGTTGGCGTATGATGTAATAGGGATTATTTCCCGCTGTTTTGAGCAGTATAGGTATTAGTAGAGCGTGCTAATACTGTGTTTAATTGATTTACATGATAATGATGTGTTGATACATGTGTTGATGATGTATGATGGTATGCATAATGATGTGAATGTATGTATTATGCATGTATGTGTGAATGGACTGTTGTATGGCTTAGAGTGTGAGCATATGTCCGTTGTGAATTGTTGTTGATGCTGCATTGCTAGATGATTAGCGTGCATAGCATAGCCTGTGGGGCTGTAGCTAATTCCCATGGTGAGGAATTAGTGAGTGAATCATTGTGGATTTGTTGTTGATGTTTGCATGCTAGATGATTAGTGTGCATAGTCTAGCCTTCGGGGCTGTAGCTAATTCCCATGGTGAGGAATTAGTGAGTGAGTCACTAGGTCTCAAATGAGTGGGGCTAGTGAGCTTAGTAGCCGTATCTGGAGGGATCGGTGAGCTTGAACTATATGTTCAAGAATAGTCGGTACCGCATGTGTGGAGTCTCATTGCATAATGTATGTATGGCGTATAATATGAATGGATGTATTCCAATATTATACGTGTGTTTGTGTTGTTGTAGAGTATGATTTGAGGTTATACTTGTGTGTTATGGAATGTTGAGTATGATGTGAGCTGATGTGCTGTTACTGATTGTATGTTGTGATTAGGGTGATTAATGTGTTAAATTACTTAACATTGCATGATATTTTATAATGCTTATTATATTGATTGAGGAACTCACCCTTACAACTATTTTTCAGGTAACGAGAAATGAGTTGAGTAGAAGCGAATGCTTGGAGTCTAGTGTAGTCTCCTTAGTGGGTCGTGCTCTGATAGATGTAACATCGGGATGGGATATTTACCTTGTTGAATATTTTACATGTGAATGTTACATGTTTTACATGATTGAGGAGATCTCTATCCGTTGCGTTTTATGCAAATGTTTATGTTTTGAATTAATAAAAGAGCATGACCGTTATATTGTTGAATGGTGTGAATAATTGTGTGACACCCTTGAATGGCATAATTACTCTGAATTGTTATATGTTTATTATTTTTAATTAAATATTTGGGGTATTTTAGAAGGGTGTTACATTAGTGGTATCAGAGCATAGTCGGTCGAGTCGAGTCGTAATTATTCTGTTTCCCTGTACGGGATAGGTGTTGTGTAACCCTATCAGTACTTATTGTTTTAGCTTGTTGGGTTTTCAGAATAGAGATGGCTGGAAGAGGTAGAGATGATGCTGCGATTGCTGAGGCTCTGGGTATGCTAGCTGGAGTACTTGGAGGAAATCCGAATGTTGTGGGAATGGGAGCTGCTCGTCAACTGAGTGAGTTCCAGAAGAACAATCCTCCAATGTTCAAGGGAGCATACGATCCAGATGGTGCTCAGAAGTGGTTGAAGGAGATAGAGAGAATCTTCCGAGTGACTGAGTGTGCCGATAACCAGAAGGTCAGGTTCGGTACGCATATGCTGTCAGAAGAAGCTGATGATTGGTGGGTTGCTACCCGCACTGAGTTGGAATCTGCTGGGAATACTGAGATCACTTGGGCTGTGTTCAGAGAGAGATTTATGAGGAAGTACTTTCCAGAGGATGTCAGAGGAAAGAAAGAGATAGAGTTTTTGGAATTGAAGCAGGGTAACAGGTCTGTTACTGAGTATGCTGCTAAGTTCACAGAGCTGTCTAAGTATTACACTCCCTATAATGAGGCTGCTGGAGAATTTTCAAAATGTGTGAAGTTTGAGAACGGGTTGCGTCCCGAGATCAAACAGGCTATTGGATATCAGCGGATCAGAGTGTTTTCTGACTTGGTTGACTGTTGCAGGATTTTTGAACAGGATTCCAAAGCCAGAGCGGAGAGCTATCAGCAGAGGGTTGATAGAAAAGGCAAGAATCAGAATGACCGTGGAAAACCGTATGCAGCTGGCAAAGGTTTTCAGAAGCAGAGTGGGATGAAGAGGCCTAGTGGGGGAGACTCTAGTGCCCCTGCTAAGTGTTATAGATGTGGTCGGGCTGGACATCGGGTCCATGAGTGTACCAGTGCTGAGATGAAATGTTTCAAGTGTGGCAAAGGTGGTCATTTGGCTGCAGAGTGCCGGTTGAAGACTGTAACTTGTTTCAACTGTGGAGAGTTGGGTCATATCAGTCCACAGTGTCCTAAGCCGAAGAGAGAGAATCAGTCAGGAGGCAAGGTCTTTGCTTTATCGGGTTCTGAGACTTCTGCAGATGATCGTTTGATCCGAGGTACGTGTTATATTAATGGCTTTCCTCTTGTAGCTATTATTGACACCGGTGCTACTCATTCCTTTATATCTTTGGATTGTGCTGTGAAACTTAAGTTAGAGATATCTGAGATGCTTGGAAGTATGGTGATTGATACTCCTGCGAAGGGTTCAGTGACTACTACTTCAGTTTGTTTGAATTGTCCTTTGAGTATTTTTGGTAGAGACTTTGGGATAGACCTTGTGTGTCTTCCACTAGTGCAGATTGATGTTATCTTGGGAATGAACTGGTTGGTGTTTAACCGAGTTTCTATCAACTGTTTTGATAAGACTGTGATATTTCCTGAGATTGAAGAAGGAAAGAGTTTGTTTCTATCAGCCAGGCAGGTGAATGAGGAAGTAGCAGATGGGGCGGAGTTGTTTATGCTGTTAGCGACTCTGGAGGCTAAAGATAAACTGGTGATTTGCGATCTAGCTGTGGTGTGTGATTTTCCTGATGTGTTTCCTGAAAAAGTGAATGAATTGCCGCCAGAGCGTGAAGTTGAGTTCTCGATTGATTTGGTACCTGGTACTAGACCGATATCGATGGCTCCGTACCGTATGTCTGCTGTTGAGTTAGCTGAATTGAAGAGTCAGTTGGAAGATCTGTTGGATAAGAAATTTATTCGTCCGAGTGTGTCACCGTGGGGTGCACCAGTGTTGTTGGTTAAGAAGAAAGAAGGTACTATGAGGTTGTGTGTGGACTACAGGCAATTGAATAAAGTGACGATCAAGAATCGGTATCCTTTACCGAGGATTGACGATTTGATGGATCAGTTGGTTGGTGCGAGTGTGTTCAGCAAGATAGATTTGAGATCTGGGTATCATCAGATACGTGTGAAAACTGAGGATATTCAGAAGACCGCTTTCAGAACAAGGTATGGACATTATGAGTATTCTGTAATGCCTTTTGGTGTGACTAATGCGCCTGGAGTATTCATGGAGTATATGAATAGGATTTTCCATCCGTACCTAGATAAGTTTGTTGTGGTGTTTATTGATGACATTTTGGTGTATTCGAAATCTGAAGAAGAGCATGCTGAGCATTTGAGAGTGGTTTTAGAAGTTCTACGAGAAAAGAAGTTATTTGCTAAACTATCCAAGTGTGAATTTTGGTTAGAAGAGGTTAGTTTTCTTGGTCATGTGATTTCAAAAGGTGGTGTTGCTGTTGATCCTTCTAAGATAGAAGCGGTGTCTAAGTGGGAAGCTCCGAAGTCTGTTGCTGAGATTCGAAGTTTTCTTGGTTTGGCGGGTTATTATAGGAAGTTCATTGAGGGATTTTCTAAGTTGGCGTTACCGTTGACGATGTTGACTAGAAAGGGGCAAGCGTTTGTTTGGGACTCAAAATGTGAAGGAGGTTTCCAAGAGTTAAAGAGAAGGTTGACTATTGCTCCTATTCTGATATTACCGAGTCCGTCGGAACCATTTGAGGTTTACTGTGATGCTTCATTGTTGGGTTTGGGTGGTGTGTTGATGCAGAATAAGCAGGTTATAGCTTATGCTTCGAGACAACTGAGGGTTCATGAGAGGAACTATCCGACACATGATTTAGAGTTGGCAGCTGTGGTATTTGTTCTGAAGTTATGGAGGCATTACTTGTACGGGTCGAGATTTGAGGTTTTCAGTGACCATAAAAGTTTAAAGTATTTGTTTGATCAGAAAGAGCTGAATATGAGACAGAGGAGATGGTTAGAATTTCTGAAGGATTATGATTTTGGTGTGAATTACCATCCGGGTAAAGCAAATGTAGTGGCTGATGCATTGAGTCGGAAATCATTGCATATGTCTATGTTAATGGTTAAGGAATTGGATCTGATTGAGCAGTTTAGAGACTTGAGTTTGGTGTGTGAGAGTACTCACAATAGTGTTAAATTGGGAATGTTGAAGTTAACAAGTGGTATTCTGGATGAGATCAGAGAGGGTCAGAAATCCGATGTGTTTTTGGTTGATAAGTTGACTTTAGTGAATCAAGGCCAAGGTGGTGAATTCAGAGTTGATGAGAATGGTGTTTTGAAATTTGGTAATCGGGTGTGTATTCCGGATGTTACCGAACTTAAGAGGAGTATTCTGGAGGAAGGACATCGTAGCGGCCTGAGTATTCATCCTGGAGCTACGAAGATGTATCATGATTTGAAAAAGTTATTTTGGTGGCCGGGAATGAAGAAAGAAATTGCGAGTTTTGTTTATTCCTGTTTGACTTGTCAGAAGTCAAAGATTGAGCATCAGAAGCCGTCTGGGCTAATGCAACCATTGGCTATTCCAGAGTGGAAGTGGGATAGTATCAGTATGGATTTTGTTTCTGGTTTGCCGAGGACAAATAAGAATTTTGAAGCTATTTGGGTGATTGTTGATAGATTGACGAAGTCGGCTCATTTCATTCCGATCAGAATGGATTATCCGTTAGAGAGATTAGCTGAGTTGTATATTGAGAAGGTTGTAAGTTTGCATGGTATTCCGTCGAGTATTGTTTCGGACAGAGATCCTAGATTTACATCGAAGTTCTGGGAAGGTTTGCAGAGGGCTTTGGGAACTAAGCTGAGATTGAGTTCTGCATATCATCCGCAGACTGATGGTCAGACTGAGAGGACGATTCAGTCATTAGAGGATCTTTTGAGAGCTTGTGTTTTGGAAAAGGGAGGTGCTTGGGATTGTTATTTACCTTTGATTGAGTTTACCTACAACAATAGTTTTCATTCGAGCATTGGTATGGCACCGTTCGAAGCTTTGTATGGTAGGAGATGTCGGACACCTTTGTGTTGGTATGAGTCCGGTGAGAGTGCTGTGCTTGGACCGGAGATTGTTCAACAAACCACGGAAAAGATTAAGATGATTCAGGAGAAGATGAGAATTGCTCAGAGTCGTCAGAAGAGTTATCATGATAAGAGGAGGAAGTCACTCGAGTTCCAAGAGGGAGATCATATGTTTCTTCGTGTTACTCCGATAACTGGTGTTGGTCGAGCTTTGAAGTCGAAGAAGTTGACACCTCGATTTATTGGTCCTTATCAGATTTTAGAGAGGATAGGGGAGGTAGCCTATCGTGTCGCTTTACCGCCGTCGTTTGCGAATTTGCATGAAGTTTTTCATGTGTCTCAGTTGAGGAGGTACATTCATGATCCGTCGCATGTCGTCCAAGTAGATGATGTACAAGTGAGAGATAACCTGACTGTTGAAACATCACCTATGAGGATCGAGGATCGGGAGTTGAAGCAGTTGCGGGGTAAAGAGATTGCCTTGGTGAAGGTAGCTTGGGGAGGACCAGCAGGTGGCAATGTGACTTGGGAACTTGAGAGTCAGATGAAGGAGTCTTATCCGGAGTTATTCGCTTGAGGTATGTTTTCGAGGACGAAAACTCTTTTAGTGGGGGAGAGTTGTAACACCCCGATAATAATATGATAATTATTTAAATTAAGTTAATAATATATTTATTAATTTAATTAGATAATTGGATTATTATTATTATAATTATGTTGGAATTATTGAATTATTATTATTATTGGAATAATAATATAATTTGGAATATATATATATGTTGGAAATAAGGAAAAGAGCCCATTTGGAGTAAAAAGGTTTTTACGTGAAAAAGCAGAGAAGCGATCGTGAAAGAGGAAAAGGGCAAGAGGCAGAGCAAGAGGAAGAAGGTTGGAGAAGAGAAGAGCTTGGAGCTTGAGATTCGCCGGATTAATCAGGTAAGGGGGGTTTATCGTCGATTAATGGGTATTATGGGATAATATGTGATGGGTAGTGATAAGCCGTTAATTTGACCCTAATTGGGATTGTTGATGCTGAAGAATTATGTTGGATAAATTGTATTTAGACTGTAATTGGATCTGTGTTTGGGTTAGTTGTGAAATTCCGAACGTATAGCTTCTTACGGGATCGGAATCGGAGGTCCGGAAGTCCTCCAACGGCGGAAAATGCGGAGAATTCTGCATTCTGCCTTGTGTTAGCGCAGGAACTGCTGTTTTGTCTGCGTTAACCGGTTAACCCAGGGTGTTAACCGGTTAACACTGTTATAATTTGTGAAAATGTGCTGTTTTGCCTGCGTTAACCGGTTAACCCAGGGCGTTAACCGGTTAACACTGTTGCGTTTTGCCAGAAAATGTGTTTTTGCCTGCGTTAACCGGTTAACCCAGGGCGTTAACCGGTTAACACTGTTACAGAGTGGAAAAATTGGCTTTTTAATGTTGTGTACATAATTGAGAGTCGGCCTATGTTGGCGTATGATGTAATAGGGATTATTTCCCGCTGTTTTGAGCAGTATAGGTATTAGTAGAGCGTGCTAATACTGTGTTTAATTGATTTACATGATAATGATGTGTTGATACATGTGTTGATGATGTATGATGGTAT
This sequence comes from Lathyrus oleraceus, assembly GCF_024323335.1. Classification (NCBI taxonomy): domain Eukaryota; kingdom Viridiplantae; phylum Streptophyta; class Magnoliopsida; order Fabales; family Fabaceae; genus Lathyrus; species Lathyrus oleraceus. The sequence continues at coordinate 226,475,792 of NC_066579.1, forward strand.
GCATAATGATGTGAATGTATGTATTATGCATGTATGTGTGAATGGACTGTTGTATGGCTTAGAGTGTGAGCATATGTCCGTTGTGAATTGTTGTTGATGTTGCATTGCTAGATGATTAGCGTGCATAGCATAGCCTGTGGGGCTGTAGCTAATTCCCATGGTGAGGAATTAGTGAGTGAATCATTGTGGATTTGTTGTTGATGTTTGCATGCTAGATGATTAGTGTGCATAGTCTAGCCTTCGGGGCTGTAGCTAATTCCCATGGTGAGGAATTAGTGAGTGAGTCACTAGGTCTCAAATGAGTGGGGCTAGTGAGCTTAGTAGCCATATCTGGAGGGATCGGTGAGCTTGAACTTTATGTTCAAGAATAGTCGGTACCGCATGTGTGGAGTCTCATTGCATAATGTATGTATGGCGTATAATATGAATGGATGTATTCCAATATTATACGTGTGTTTGTGTTGTTGTAGAGTATGATTTGAGGTTATACTTGTGTGTTATGGAATGTTGAGTATGATGTGAGCTGATGTGCTGTTACTGATTGTATGTTGTGATTAGGGTGATTAATGTGTTAAATTACTTAACATTGCATGATATTTTATAATGCTTATTATATTGATTGAGGAACTCACCCTTACAACTATTTTTCAGGTAACGAGAAATGAGTTGAGTAGAAGCGAATGCTTGGAGTCTAGTGTAGTCTCCTTAGTGGGTCGTGCTCTGATAGATGTAACATCGGGATGGGATATTTACCTTGTTGAATATTTTACATGTGAATGTTACATGTTTTACATGATTGAGGGGATCTCTATCCGTTGCGTTTTATGCAAATGTTTATGTTTTGAATTAATAAAAGAGCATGACCGTTATATTGTTGAATGGTGTGAATAATTGTGTGACACCCTTGAATGGCATAATTACTCTGAATTGTTATATGTTTATTATTTTTAATTAAATATTTGGGGTATTTTAGAAGGGTGTTACAATAACAGGCTCGGGGATCCGAAATACTGGAGAAATTACGTTGACCTCATCAGCATCTTCGTTAACATTTCTGTTTTGAAGGATCTCAATAACTCCTTCATCCAGCATTTCTTGAACATCTTTGCGCACCTGGCGACAACCTCTTTGATTGAGAGAACAAACTCGACATCTATCATGGTCATGCTCATAATGACTATAATCACATAGAAAACGATGCATCTCGACCAGAGATTGTCGAATATGACTGACATATTTGACTTTGTACTTGCCAGGGCAGCCCTGGACCATGTTGACAGATTTCCCATGCTCGGGCAATGGGTTCTTCTTTACGTTAGGACCTACGTCTTCGAAACACAGAATGCCACACCTCATAAGGTCTTGAACCTTGGTCTTCAAAGGGTAACAATTCTCCACGTCGTGGCCGGGAGCACCAGAATGGTAAAGACATTGTAATTCGGGCTTATACCACCACTGGGGGTTAGCAGGTATAGCCGATGGGTCTCGCGGAGTAATCAACTTTCTCTCTATCAAAGAGGGATATAACTCTGCATACGTTATCGGAATATGATCGAAGGTGACCCTTTTCCTCTCGTAACTCGTGCTGGTTTGATTACTGTTTCGAGGCTGGTAGGCCTGCTGTTGCGGGCGGTGCTGTTGATGTTGATATTGTGGATGTGGTTGCTGATTGTTGTTATGTTGCTGGTACTGCTGATTATCTTTGAAAACAGGTGCTATATGAGCCACCTGGTGCTGGTTACCGGTGGGACGCACGGTCTTCCTCCTCACAGAGGGTCTTCTTGGTTTCACATGGGAGGTCACAACATGTGCCTCTCCATCTTTCTTCTTTGCAAACGACCCATAGCGTTTGGCAGAAGAGCCTTCTTCTCTGGTCAGACGTCCTTCTCTAACCCCTTCTTCTAGACGCATCCCCATATTCACCATCTCGGTGAAGTCAGAAGGAGCGCTAGCGATCATCCGCTCATAATAAAAAGAACTTAAGGTCTTCAAAAAGATCTTAGTCATCTCTTTCTCTTCTAGCGGGGGCACGATCTGTGTTGCTACCTCTCGCCACCTCTGGGCGTATTCCTTAAAGGTTTCCTTGTCCTTCTGGGACATGGCCCTCAATTGATCCCTATCGGGAGCCATATCCACATTGTACTTGTATTGCTTGACGAAGGCCTCGCCAAGATCGTTGAAGGATCAAATGTTCGCACTGTCTAAACCCATGTACCAACGCAGAGCAACACCGGACATGCTGTCCTGAAAGTAGTGGATGAGCAGTTGGTTATTGTCGGTCTGAGTCGACATTTTCCTGGCATACATGACCAGGTGGCTGAGAGGACAAGTATTTCCCTTGTACTTCTCAAAGTCAGGGACCTTGAATTTCACGGGGATCTTCACATTAGGAACCAAGCAGAGTTCGGCAGCAGACTTGCCGAAAAGATCCTTTCCTCTGAGAGTTTTCAATTCCTTGCGAAGCTTAAGAAATTGATCGTTCATAGCATCCATCTTCTCATAGACATCTGGACCCTCAGACGGCTCAGAATGATAGATGGTGTCGTCCACTCTGGGCAGAGTATGCACGATAGGAGGAGGAACAACAAGGACCGGGCTAGATGCCGACATAGAAGCAAAGGTGGGAGCAGGACCCTCGGGCATAAAATTGGGAGACATGCCCCACGGAAATTCGGTTGGCATGGCCGTTGGAACAAAGTGTGCACTGGCTGCAGGCACAGTCGAGGAGAAAATCTCAGAGATGACTGTCCTCTGGGGAGGAGTTGAAGGTGTCGGAGAAGACTGGCTCTAAGCAGCCATGAATGACTCCACCAAGGCACTTAATCTGGCCAACTCCTCTTTCAGCTCGCGATTCTCTTGATCCAGATGATCCATCAGTCTTCAAATGTTGGCTCTGGTGTAGTACCGGTGAGTCAGCTTGTCTTCAAAATAAATGAAGAACACAAAGTTAGACCACGGGACAAGAAGCCGGGAACAAAGTCTGCTTATGCACATGATGCATGCAATGTTTGTGCATATGATTTGTTTTTTATTTCAAAGGAACTTTAGGGTTCTATTTGCAAATTCTTGGAAATATTAAACACTTCTAAATAGAAACATAATATTTGGGAAATATTTTATACCAAAGAAGTACATCACTGGTAACCAAACATAATACAAGAGAGAAAGGAAATAAACATCTCATGGATCCTTAGAAACAATCATCTAAAGCTTGGGACACAGGAAGATAGGATGCACGAAGTCTCTTCACCTCCCTCTCGTAGGCTGCCTCCATATCCGCCTTCTCCTTGGCGAGTCGGTCGTACTTCCTCTTCCAAAATTTGGAAGACTGAGGAAGTAAAGAAGTCCATGCATCATCAGTATCATCAATAACCTGATGTTCGAGGAACTCTATCAAAGTATCCTTCTCCTTGATCTGCTGAAGCAACTCCTCTCTTTCACGGATCCAAGCACGTGATCGGTCTTCGTCTCTCAACTCCTCTACTCCTTGGTCAGGGAGGGCTGAAGGCCCAGCCATAACCAAAGGTGTAGGTCTTGGATACTCGTAAGGCATGAGATACTCAGACGCTCTCTTCCTAACCCAAGCAGTGTAAGGCTCTAAAGCAACACAATTCTTAGGACCCAACTCCTTCCTTCCTTTCCTATGAATCTTGCGCCAAGCGCGGACCATCCTAGCTTTCAAGCCTTGGGGATCTTTACCCTCCTGAAAGAACATACCCTCTAACAGAATGTTATTGGGTTTATCCTTTAGGGGGAACCCAAGCTGACGACGTGCCAAAACAAGGTTGTAGTTAATCCCACCATATGTACCAAGAAGAGGTACATTGGAGAATTCACCACAATAGTCGGTAATCTGCACACCATCATACACACGGTTATACCAAGAGATATCATCATTAGTGAGAGACATGAGTCTCGTGGACCACCGTAGACATCCCTTGTTCTCCTTGAAGGCGACCGTCTATGGTAAGTGAGAAATAAACCACTTATACAACAGAGGCAAACAACACACAATGGCACCACCACCCTTTGCATTCCTCATATGCAAAGAAAAACAGGTGTCACCCAACAGAGTCGGAACGGTATTAAGAGTAAAGAAAATCCTAATAGCGTTTACATCCACAAACTTGTCGATGTTGGGAAACAATACCAAGCCATATATGAGAAGTACAAATAGGGCCTCAAAGGCATCCTCACTCATGGCCTTCCCATACATAGTAGCTTGAGCAACGAGGAACTAAGAAGGGAGACCTTGAATTCCACCTTTGGTAGTCATATGAGCACTAACCAGAGATTCATCTATGTGCAACATGTCAGCTATCTCTTGAGAAGTAGGAATACCCTCCAAGCCACTGAACGGCAACTGGTCTAGAATAGGTATACCCACAAGGTAGGCATACTCCTCAAGTGTAGGTAAAAGCTGAAAATCCGGAAATGTGAAGCAACGATACAAAGGATCATAAAACTGCACCAATACACTCATCAATCCTTCATCCACCTGAGTAGTCAGAAGAGGAGGAAGCTTCCCAAAACGAGCCTTGAAACCCAAGGGATCTAGTACATAAGATGTCAAATTCCTTAGTTCTTTTAAGTCGGGTTGTCTGAAATTGTACTTCTTTGTATTCCTTCTTTGTCTTTCCATGTCTGAAAATTTGCCAATAGACCTCTTAAGTTCCTTGAAAATTTTCTTATTGTTTTGATGATATGGATGCAAGTGGGTGCATGAATGCATGAATGCAATAATCACACTCAAGGATCAAGCAAGGCACACCAAACAAAGGTCATGGGATGGTTCATATTATCCTTAATATCAATCATCCATTTTGGTGGATTATGGTTTACACCTTATCAACACCCAAGTTCCATTGATATTAAGGATACATGAACAGATCAACCATGAATCAAGGGTTTATTGTGAGTCACGAGCATGGAGTCTCGGTTAAGAACCACCCAAAGGGAGTGTACTAGGGTTTAACCTGCCAAACATGTTCTACAAGAGGTTCCCATAGTCATCATCCCATCTTTCGGATATTATCAGAGAAATGACTACTCGTATTCCAAAAATATTCTCAAGAGAGACTCTTATGAGTGTAGTATCGCGTAACAATCGTATCAAATCTTACACTTGAACGACTTTCGCACTACATCCTAAGAATAGGCCAAGATGGGCTTGGTAAACTAAGGTCCTTGGCTTCTAAGGTCTATATTGGAAAGAGTAATGTCTAACCACAACTTACTTGTGTGACATTATTGATCCCAACATGACCTCCACCAAGTGAATGGACTTGCAAGTCAACTTGCTAGGGAATAACTCCACACAAGTCAACAAGACTACGCCATTCTCCTAGCCTAAGTGCACTCGAGTCCGGGTATAGAACTCATCTCACAAAGATCACCAAGCATACAAGGAATTAATATTCAAGCAATTCAATCATTACATACAATACAATAATCCCAAATTGCACAAAAAATACGTCACAAAACAATACAATACAATACAACAAATGTGAAAAGTAGGCAAAACCCACTAGGCAAAATTTCCTCCCCAGCAGAGTTGCCACTTTTCTGTAGCGGGGTATTCGTTACCACTAGAGATATTGACTAAATCCAAGGTAAATCATACAAGTCGAGTCGCCACCGCACTTCTATTTATCCAAAGGAATGGTTAGAAAGCAAACAAAAACCTAAAAGTTTTAACAAAAACTAGTAAAAGAGAAACAAAGATCTGGGTAAGGGGGTTGGTTATGTAACGGGAAGGTGTTAGGCACCCAAAACATTCTAGGTACTCCTAGGGAGCCCTTTTCATACTTGTTGTAAGATTGGTATTTTGTGAAAGTTTATTTGTGCAAACATGATTGAAGAGATGAGAAGAGAATATACAAGTTATTTACCTTTTTGTGTTTGAATGGATGAACCCATTGCCTACGTACCATCTTGAAAAAGATTAGGATCAAAACCTCGTAGTTCGGGGTAAAAATCTCAAAATGTGTTGGTGAATTGATTGGTCCAAAAGCCTTAAGGTCTTTTGTTATCAAAGGGGGAAAACTCAACCTAAACCACAAATCCACCATGTGAGGATAACTTCAACATGGTAGTGAGGGGTTAACCCTATAATAAGCATGGAAGACTCATTGTCCATCACTAAGGATATAGGTGAGTATTACATCTACCTCAAGGATAACTCAAACCTAATAGCTAAAGCTTATGGAAAATTTGATTAAGAAATTGGCCATTGGAACCACAAAAAGACATTTGAATGGGTTATATTTACCAATTAGAAGTATATACAAAATGGTCAAAGTTGACTTAAAGATTCAATTCAAAATAAATGTTATGAAAAGAAGGTTTGAAAATCAAAAGCCTAAGGCTTAGGTTTCTAATGTTTGAAAACAAATGTTAAATGTTTGCACAAAAGTTCTGGCTTGGGTTAGAGTGGAGGGAAGAAGAAGAATGGCTAAGTCCTAAGTAAAGCAAAAAGGTGAGGGATAAAGAAAATAAAACCACAATGGAGTTCCTCTCTTGAGATCATATTGATGATCCAAGTAGCTCCCATCCTTTGGAATAAGCAATCACACAAAGCATAAATTCAAGCAATCATCAATCAAAGTGAATTCTCATAAAGACTTCTCAATGCATCTTGGATCTCTCTCTCTTAGTAGCTCATGGTAATGGTTCTTCAATTAGGCTCAAATGGGAACTCCTAGCACAAAGAAAACACACATCAAAAGGTTCTATAATACAATCAAAGAATGGACAAGAGGGAGTTTAGAATATGGTCCTTTCAATGTTCATCTTCAAGCTTAAGCATTCTAAAGGCTCAATGCCTAGTTGCTCTTTGACTTTTTATAGCACTCTAAAGGCCCAATGCCTAGTTGCTCTTTGACTCCAAATTTGCATAGGGAAAGTCCTAAAGTCTAAGTCCATTTGTCCAATTCTTTGCATTTGGCTCACAACAAACAAATCAAAAACACAAGCACAATAGTATATACACAATTATGTGCTCCAGTGAGCAAAAGGCAAATGGCATTAACATAAACATGTGCTCAAGTGAGCAAAGAGAAAAGCAAATGGATAATGTGTGCAAGAATAGTAAATTGCATAAAAGTAAGAAGCAATAAGTAAATGTTAATTGTTAGTAGTTAGTGTGCCATAAGGAAAATTTAGCGCTATGTTAAGCAATCGTAATTGGACTTATGTAGAAGTCACAACAATCTGAGGCCGGTCAATAATAATGTAGGCAACAACACAAGTTAGAAGTCTTGATTAGTGAACCAAGTTCCAACAACTTGCCATGCCAAAAATAAAAAAGAGAATTGATCTTGTATTGGTTTAAGTCTTTTGCATGATTTAGGAAACAACCTATCCTTAATGCAAAGCCATTCACTTGATCAATTGATCAAGATGAATTAGATTTGAATCAAGGAAGATTAAGTCTCCCTAATCAATGCTAACTTATCAACCTTGAACTCATTGATCAAAAAGAAAAAAGAAGGAGAAGAAGAAGATGAATAATTGAAATGGATAATGGAAAGGTGAAAATGCATAAGATGAAATAAAAAAAAAAGTACCAATCCATGTGTATTGACCAAATGACATTGAAAGTCAAAGTCAAACAATGAGAAATCAGAAATGAGATGAAGATTGGAGGTCAAACAAAAAGCAAAATATTTTTGGCATTTTTAATATTAAAATAAACTTGAATTAAAAATAAAAGAAAGGTCAAACTTCAAAATCACTTCAAATCAACCTTGAGAGGTCCAAGTGATTTATCCCAAGTTCAACAAGGTCAAACAAAGTTTGACAAAAAAATTCAGCATTTTTAAAAGTCAGAAACTATTTTTAATCAATTAAAAATGACTAAAAATAACCTAATTGAACTAAAATCTCAAATAAATCTCAAATCATTTAAAAAATTGATGAGAATATTTTTCATAGATCCATCATCATTCAAATAGGTTAGGAAAATATTTTTGTATTTTTTGAATATAAAAAACTATTTAAAATGAATTAAAAATAACCAGAAAAGAGAAAATTCTTAAAAAATAGGACTTCAACCATATAAGTAGATAACACAAACAAGAGCTTCCCATGACGTTGCTTTAATTTCAATGGATCTAATACAAAGGATGACAACTTCCTTAGATCTTTCAAATTAGGACATCTGAAATTGTACTTCTTAATGTTCCTTCGTCCATAATCCATGGTCTGAAATTATTTGCAAATAAGACCTTAGTTTCTTGAAATTTATTTTCTGTGATGAATGTCATGATGCGCATGTATGCATGAATGCAACAATCACACACAAGGCAAACATAAACAAAGGTATATGGATGGATCAAGTCATCATCAAGATCAATCATCCATTTTGGTGGATTATGGCTTTCACCTTATCAACACCCAAGTTCCATCGATATTGACAAGACTTGATCAAATCAACCAAGAATCAAACGGTTTGTTGTGAGTCACGAGAATGGATTCGGGTTAAGAACCACCCCAAAGGAGTATACTAAGGGTAAAAACCTGTAGATCATGTTCTAAAATGTTCCTAGAGTCTTAATTCCATCTATCGGATACTACAGGTTAGGATGACTGATTCACCAACCCATAGTATTATCAAGAGAGACTCGTCTGAGTGTAGTATCGTGTAACAACTATTATCAAGTCTACACCTAAACAGTCTCCGCACTACATCCTAAATAGGCCAAGTTGGGTTAAATGCTCTACGATCCTTAGCTTCTCGGACCCCAGATTTATAGAAAGTAATGTCTATCCACGACTTAATCGTGTGACATCAGTAACTCCAAAGAGGTCTCCACTGAGTGGGGGATCTCATGTCAACTCTTTCAGGACTACTCCTTCAAAGTCAACATGACTATACCACCCTCCGATCTTAGATTGCACTCAAGTTTGGGTTAGAACTTATCTCACCATACAGAGATCACCTAGCATAATGGACAAAGTATCATACAACAATATATACAAACAAACATCACATATACAAATATATACTTTTAAAAAAGTAGGCTAAACCCACTAAGGACTAGATCCCCAGCAGAGTCGCCACTTAATTTCTGTAGCGATAAGTTCATGACCATCAAGCTATGGATAAACTTGACGACAATAAAACCAGAGTTGCCGTCATGCTTTTATTGTTTCCAAAGGAAAAGGGAAAAAGTACGAACAAACCCAAAGATAAGAATTTTTCAAATCAAAAGTTATAAAATTCCAGAGATTACAGGTAAGGGGTTTTGTTACATAGAGGGAAGGTGTTAGCACCCAAAGTGTTCTAGGTACTCCTAGGGAACCCTTTTTTGTGAGCAAGTGATTTTGTCTAAATGATGTTTGATAAAATATAGAGTGGGGAGATGAGAAAATAATTCATTGATTATATTTTTGTGTTTGACAAGACCTTCGGTCTTATGCCTACGCACCAATATAAAAATGAGGGATCAAAACCCCGTAGTTCGTGGTAAATTTTTTAAAGAAGTTGCTGAATTGATTTTAACAAAAGTTTAACAAGAAGGCACAAATGGCCAAAGTTTTGAATGGGGTGGTTAGTTCTTTTTATCTTATTAAAATTAAAGTCAATATGGTTAGGTTCATTTACAAATTTGATTAAGAAAAGATTTTAAAATTCATTGGCATAAGGCCAAAGTTTCTAATCATTAAAACATGTATAAGTTAGAAAACACAAACAAAGAAAGTTTTTGAAAAGAGGGAGAGATTTTGAAATTTAAGAAGTGGGAGGAGGTGAAGGGACTATCCTAGACAAAATTTAAAAGTTAAGGGTTGAAAAGATTTGACCAATGGGTGTAAGACCCCAATTTTGACCCTAAGATCCCTCATGGCATCATAACATTTCATTTGCAAAGCCTCAAGGATCATGAGCATCTTGGTTCCCTTTGCCTCTGGGTGGGACTTCTTGTGAGTGGTTTGAGATCACCAAGCATGATTGAATTGTATATTATTGCTTTTCTAATTTTATTTACTAACCAAAAGCACAAAAATATGTCACTAACATTTCTTGTTTGTAGCTTGAGCAATCACAAGGTCAAGAGCTTCAAGGAGATCCTTTGTGCAGAGATATGGCCAAGTGAAGATGAAAGCAAGCATGGTAATGGTTCCCAAAGCTCTCATCCATCAAATATGCCTCCCTAGCATCTCAATTCATCATTTTGATCAAAGAAAGTCAAAGGGTTTAAGGATTGTTTCTCAAGGAAGCCCTAGTTCATCTGTGTACCACAATGCCTTGCTCATGAAGCAACCTCAGCCCATGATCAAATACAATCAAGGGAAGTTCTTTAATTCATCATTTCATGCATATTAGAACTTATTTGAGTATCCTCAATCATCAATTCATCAAGATATGAGTCATGGACTTGAGAAGTTGATCAGTCAATTCATCTGACTATTTTGAAATGCACTGAGACCTAACGTTTTATGTGTTGGTCAAATGGAGATTATCCCAAAAGAAAAAATGTTCTTAAGGACAATATGAACAACTTTCATGTTCATCCAAAATTGATTTGAAGCATGGAAGGTCATCATCCATTCTAAGACATTATAGGTCATTTTTTACTGAAACCCTAATTTTGGGTCAATTTCCCAAGAACATAACGCATTCATTTTTTATGATTTTGAGGTTGGATCAAATGAATTTTAAATATTAAGATGTCTACTTCAAATGTTATGTTGAACAAAATTTCAAAATCTCAAAGGAAATTCATGTGACAATGCAAAACATTATAGGTCACTTTGGACCAAATGCATTGAAAGGCAAAAAAGTCCAACTTCAAGTGCCCATAACTCTTTCATAAAAATCCAAATGATTCAAAATTTAAGTCCATTCTGATTGTCTTGAAAAGATATACAACTTCAATGTTAGAGGTGTTTTCATTTGAGGCTTGTATCATCAAAACAGAGGGGCTTGAACATTGGCCAAATTTGGAAACCTCACCTTTGCATGTTTTGCACCTCACACTTTAAATCCAAAATTCACTAATTCCCACACTTCAAATGGATTTTTTCCAAACATAACATTTGTTCCATACATCAAGACCTTTCCAACCATTACTCACATGCTCATGTTTGGATTTGGCAAATGGCATTTTCTAAGAGATGGAGTTTTAGGCATAATTATGCATAACACATCAAAACTCATTACACAAGCCTATGCATTGCCAACTACACGTCCATTTCAACTCAATTATACTTCAGATTTCATTTGTCATTGAGTTTGGGCATTTTATATGATCATACAAGCCCATGCAATGAATATCCATTTGCCATGCACACGAATTTTCCACCTCTTTGCATCAGCTTCCACTATAAATAAACATGCTCAGCTTCATTCATGATCAACCTAATGGCGCCTGAGATGCTGCACAACTGAATCCATAACCATTACCAAAGGAACTATTTCACTTTTCTCCAAATTTTTCAGATCTGAAATCCAACTAAATCTGGTTGAATCTTTGGATCTAAAGTTCCTAGACCTTCATCCTACAGTCCATAGAACTTCTGTTTGGCCAAAGGAAGCAAGGGAGCAAGCTCAGATCTCCACAATTCAAAGGTTCTCTCCAACTGGTTTTTTCTTCGAAACTCACTACTTCTTGATCTATTTGCTTGGATATTGTGTTGGCTGAAGTCCTCTTCATAGAGGAAATTATTTTGAGTGCTCAATTGTTGAAATCCATGAAGTTCAGTATGAACACCATGATTTTCTCTCTCTGATTTCTCTCTCTATGAGGATCTAGAGGAGAAACCAATGGTACAGGGATGATGTACATCATCCCAGCTTTCCAATGATATGAGGATCGCTTCATTTGGTTAAGTTTTAATTGTCTGCAACTTTGGCCGGAATCTTCATGCTCACCGGAGAAGACGGTGGCTCTGGTCACCGTCCCTTTGCCAGATGGATTGTGGACCGTGTGATGGCATCTCCAGATCTAATCTCCACGCTTGGATCTTATGACTTATTTTAATGCCATGTGTTTCGCTGCTGACTTTGGTTTACCATGGAAGCGCGCATGTGGAGCATTTGATCAGCCACGTCAATTAATGAGGCTTGATCAGACGCTCCTGGTTTTTTTGATTTACTCATTTTTTGATTTTATTTCTTTTATTCCCTTTATTTTCAAAAAAATCATATCTTACTCATTTTTAATCCAAAAAATATGAGACGAATTGCATTCTTCTCCAAATAAATTCTAGTTTCTAAAAATGATTTTTTTATTTTTTTTATTTTGTAATTTGATATTTTTTGTGAATTTTCTCTTTTCTCGTTATTTTTAATTCATTTTAAATAGTTTTTGATATTCAAAAAATACAATAAATATTTTCCTAACCTATTTGAATGATGATGGATCTATGAAAAATATTCTCATCAATTTTCTAATTAATTTGAGATTTATTTGAGATTTTAGTTCAATAAGGTTATTTTTGTTCATTTTTAATTGTTTAAAAATAGTTGCTGACTTTTAAAAATGCTGAAATTTTTTGTCAAACTTTGTTTGACCTTGTTGAACTTGGAATAAATCACTTGGACCTTTCAAGGTTGATTTGAGGTGATTTTGAAGTTTGACCTTTCTCTTATTTTTTAATTCAAGTTTATTTTAATATTAAAATGCCAAAAATATTTTGCTTATTGTTTGACCTCCAATCTTCATCCCATTTCTGGTTTCTCATTGTTTGACTTTGACCTTCAATGTCATTTGGTCAACACACATGGATTGGTACATTTTATTTCACCTTATGCATTTTTATCTTTCCATTTTCCATTTCCATTATTCATCTCCTTCTTCTCCTTTCTTTCCTTTTTGATCAATGAGTTGAAGATTGATAAGTTAGCATTGATTAGGGAGACTTAATCTTCCTTGATTCAAATCTAATTCATCTTGATCAATTGATCAAATGAATGGCTTTGCATTAAGGATAAGTTGTTTCCTAAATCGTGCAAAGAACTTAAACCAATACAAGATCAATTCTCTTTTTCTTTTGGCATGGCAAGTTGTTGGAACTTGGTTCACTAATCAAGACTTCTAACTTGTGTTGTTGCCTACATTATTATTGACCGGCCTCAGATAGTTGTGAATTCTACATAAGTCCAATTACGATTTCTTAACATAGCGCTAAATTTGCCTTATGGCACACTAACTACTAACATTAACCACTAACCATTAACATTTACTTTTTGCACTTTACATTTATGCAATTTATCCTTCTTGTACATATTATTCATTTGCTTTTTCCTTTGCTCATTGGAGCACATGTTTATGCTAATGCCATTTGCCTTTTGCTCACTTGAGCATGTAATTATGTACATATATCTTTTGTGTTTGTGTTTGTCTGTTTGTTGTTAACCAAATACAAAGAATTGGACAAAATGGACTTAGACTTTAGGACTTTCCCTATGCAAATTTGGAGTCAAAGAGCAGCTAGGCATTGGGCCTTTAGAGTGCTATAAATGTCAAAGAGCAACTAGGCATTGTGCCTTTAGAATGCTTAATGTTGAAGATAACTTTGAAAGGACCATATTCTAAACTCCCTCTTGTCCATTCTTTGATTGTATTATAGAACTTTTTGATGTGTGTGTTCCTTTGTGCTAGGGATTCCAACTTGAGCCAAATTGAGGAACCATTACCATGAGCTCCTAAGAGAGAGAGATCCAAGATACATTGAGGAGCCTTTCCAAGAGTTCATTTGATTGATTTCTTGAGTTTATGCTTTGTGTGATTGATTATTCCAAAGGATGGGAGCTACTTGGATCATCAATATGATCTCAAGAGAGGAACTCCTTTTGTGGTTTTGTTTCTTATCCCTTACCTCTTGTATATTTAGGATCTTAGCCATTCTTCTTCTTCTCTCTACTCTAACCCAAGCCAAAATTTTTGTGCAAACATTTAACATGTGTTTTCAAACATTAGAAACCTAAGTCTTATGCTTTTGATTTTCAAACTTTCTTTTTATAACACTTATTTTGAATTGAACTTCTCAGTCAACTTTGACCATATTGTATATACTTTTCATTGGTAAATATAACACATTCAAATGTCTTTTGTGGATTCAATGGACACTCTCTTAATCAAAATTTTTTCATAACCATTAGCTATTAGGTTTGAGTTATCCTTGAGGTAGATGTAATACTCACCTATATCGTTAGTGATGGACAATGAGTCTTCCATGCTTATTATAGGGTTAACCCCTCGTTAGCATGTTAAAGCTATCCTCACATGGTGGATTTGTGGTTTTAGGTTGAGTTTTCTCCCTTGGATAACAAAAGACCTTAAGGCTTTTGGACCAATCAATCCACCAACTTCTTTTAAGATTTTTACCCCGAACTACGAGGTTTTGATCCTAATCTTTTTTTAAGATGGTACGTAGGCAATGGGTTTATCCATCCAAACACCAAATGTAAATAAATTTGTATATTCTTTTCTCATCTCTTCAATCATGTTTGCACAAATAAATTTTCACAAAATACCAACCTTACAACAAGTATGAAAAGGGCTCCCTAGGAGTACCTAGGATGTTTTGGGTGCTTAAAACCTTTCCATTGCATAACCAACCCCCTTACCCAGATCTCTGACATTTTTACTAGTTTTTGATTCGATAAAACTTTTAGGTTTTTGTTCGCTTTCTAACCATTCCTTTGGATAAATAGAAGTGTGGTGGCGACTCGACTTGTATGGTTTACCTTGGATTTAGTCAATATCTCTAATGGTAACGAATACCCCGCTACAATGGGATGTAATCCAACAGACAAGAATGTCATATAGAAGCCCATTTTCCTTTGGACTTTAGCAGGCAACAAGCATAAGCAATATCCTAGCAAATCTTATGAAGACCAAGGCATCAAATAAAGATAGACATAATATCTAAGCAAGCAATCTAATAATTAGCAGTCTTCAATTTCTTCTAATGCCTCAAATGAAAATATCCCTTGAGGTGAACTCAGAAGCAATCATTAGACATTAACAATAATAACAGTATTACAAGTAAGCACAAAGTCAAAGTAACAACTGAGTCAAAGTCAATCAAGGTCTTGCATAAGATGAAAGGTACATGCACGATAACTCAGTCTCAGATAGTGGCTGTGGCTAAGTCCTCAAAGCATATGGAAGTTGCCTATCTTAAGTCCAAAAGCTCAGATAGAGTTCAACAGTCCACCCAGATGTTTTTTTTTGGATTTTTGTTGTTATTAGGTGTTTTAGGGTCCTAAGACCATAAACAAAATCAAAACAAAGCAAATAATATATACAATCACAGGATATGGCTCAAGTGAGCAAAGTGAAAAAGACTGAAGCATAAACAAGTTGCATGAAATGTAAATGGCAGATGAATAATAAATGAACTGAAATTTAAATTGCATTAAGTAAATGACTTGAAAGTAAAGCAAAATTTAATAAAGTGTTAGTCAAATGTTAGTGAAGAGTTTCAATTGTTAAGTCATTCTTTGGAGAACACTCAACCATTCCTTCACAAGTATGAACCCTTGAACCAAGACATCATCCATGAGAAGGGTTCCACCTTGGATAATTCAACAAGTATGCCACTAGCTTTTATGAAAGGAAAAAAGGCCAAGTCTTGACACAATGCCATGAAGAATGGGAGACTTACAATCTCACTTACTAGAATGCTATGCCTACTTGATCAAATTTAGCTCTATGTTAAACAATCGTAATTGGACTTATGTAGAAGTCACAACTATCTGAGGTCAGACAATAAAAATATAGGTGCCAATGCATGTTAGAGATTTGGTACAAAGAACCAAACTCCTAAAACATACCACACACTAAAAGAAATGGGGGATGACCTATCTCAGTCTGGCTCATGTTGATTCATCTAACACAAGGTCATTGATGAATCAACTAGCATTAGACATGAAGAGATTTCATTGGTCAATGATGGATTGGGGAAGAATAGGGATGAAGATGAAGAGGGAAGGGGAAATAGAAACCCAATTTGATCACAGTAGGAATTTCATCTGATATATACTATCAATTCATTTTGGGAGATGAAATGGCTCAACATAATTTTCAAGCATTTATTCAATTAAAAATAAAATTAAAAATGAATTAAAATGCATTTTAAAAAGGACAAAACCTCAAATCCCTTCAAAACACCAAATAAATGGGCAAGGGATTTATCCTAGGTCAAATGAGGTCAAAGGACCTTAGACAAAAAAATTCATAATTTTTGGAAAGTCAGAAGTATTTTAAAATATTTAAAAACAAGCCAAAAACATTTAATACATGAAAAATATCAAAACTAATCCACAAAATGATTTTAATTTAAAATATAAAAGAGGAAAATATTTAAAGATTTTTGGTGAAAGTCCCATATTTTTTGGATTAAAAATGAAATTAATATGAATTAAACAAAATAAAGGAATTAAATAGAAAATCAGAATTAAAATAGAAATTAAAAAAAACGAGGGCCATCAGATCTCTCTCATTAATTGAGGTGGCAGATATGATGGCCAAGTGCGTGCTTCCCACCATACTCCTCAGTCAACGCATCACAGGGATGGTAATTAAAAGGAAGGGTTTAGATTAAAACATGGACTCATGATCAGATGGTCTCGGCAATGCCAGCACACCACCGGAGCCCTAGCTCCAGTCATCTTCTCCGGTGGACCTAATCGGACTGGTCCACCCTCAACCAATCAGAAAATGAAAAGCAAGGACACTATTTGAAAGAGAAAAAGCTCAGGAACTCGAATCTGGCCTCAATTTTGTCCAATTCCAAATATATTGAGAGATATGAGGAATTGAACTTTGAGGTACACGGTCTGAGTTGCTTCGATTTGACCTCAAAGCAACTCAATCTTGTTGCCTACATTGATAGGAATTTAGACAACCAATAATCGAAGAGAATATAGGAGAATTGAGTGAGAATCGAAGGCTTGAAGTTTAGAAAAACCACCTTCGAGTAGCAGTGATTTGGCTTGATCTTGATCTGAATCCACTTGGTTCTTCCTCCTCTTGCTTGCAGTGATCAATTGATGTCAAAATGGTAATGAATCCTTGGAGTTTGAATCTCAAAATAGAAGGTTAAATTCAAACTCGATTTCAAAGAAATATTCAAGGAATTCTATGGAGTAGGGTTCTGATATGTCTTGGGAAGGCTTGGGCAATGTGTCTCCCTTATTCTGAAGCAATGCACTTCTATTTATAAGCTTATGAATTGATTTCCACACCTTTTGAATTTTTGGCCAAATTTAGCAAGTTGTGCATGGGTGCATGGGCATTAAATTAGGCCCAACCAATGATGCAATCCACTTCCAATTCATGAACATTTGGTACTGAAGTCATCACATGGAACCATGAAAAAGGAAATAATCATTTCAGTTCAAATGTTGCCAAAACAAGCCCACCAAAGGAACCATGCACAAGTCTCTCAATTTTTGTCCAAATGAAGTGATTTTGGATGTTTTTGAAAGGTTACATCAAGGGGAACAATTTTTATGTTGAACAATATTCTATTTGGAGTTTGCATCAATGATGAATTTTGAGGTGGAAGTTTGAGAAATCAAACATAGTTGAAAATTTTCTAAGTTCCAAGTCAAATGATCACTTCTTCCACCTTGAATAACTTTTGATATGAGCTTTAAATGAAAATGTTTTCTTCACAAAAGTTGTAGTTATTTCATTCCTATTCAATTTGGTAACAAATTTGACACCATTTGTATTTGGCATGAGGGAGTTATGGATTTTAGAATTTGAGGAAAAATGCTTGTTCAATAGTAATGACCCAAAATGACCTATAACGTTGCCTCTTGGCACATGCCCTTGCAAGTAGATTTTTCCATTTCTCAAAGAATAAAAGTTGGAGAAGCCATCTTGGAATTGATCATGAAACTTAGATGACCTTCATATCATAAAAACTGAGCAAGTTATGGTCCTTGGAAGTTGACCTCCTAATTAGGGCACAAACAAAATGACCTATAATCTTTCACCATAAAAAATGACTTTCAAAGAAAAATTAGCTCTTGATGCCAACACCAAAGTTGTTTGGAATATCATAAGGAGTAATGTTTCTTTTGAAATCATTTTCATATGACAAAAACTATAGGAAATAGGGTCTAGGGAACCCTAGTTTTGACCAGTTGACTTTCTCTGGTCAACTTCTTTGAACCAACTTGAAAACTTGAAGTTCTCTTGGTCTTTAGGGCTCATGGAGAATCATATATGCTTGATATGATGTACAATGGAGTATCCCTTGATATGTTTGACCAAGTGTTGAAGAAACATGCTGAGAAAGTCACACAAGATACCTAGATGAATTAGGGCTTCCAAGGCAAACATGCTTTAAACTCTTGGTGAATTCTTGATCAAATTGGAAAATTAAGAACATGGGGATCCATATATGATGTTCAGAACTAATGTGGACCATTGTTGGATTGATCTCTTTGCATTGAGGGTCTCAAACCCTAGTTGTGAACTTGATAGGGCACAAATGGATGTATACACTACCTATACAACAAATGATACTACAATAGACATATTTTGGTATTTTGGTTTGTAAACAAAAGAAAATAAAGTATAATACAATAAAATATGCTTGGTGATCTCTCCCAATGCAAACCCAATGAATGAGGGGTAAAGAGGATGCCAAGGTGTGATCCCAAAGCCAATGCAAATGATGAGATAACATGAGGTATCTTAGGGTCAAAATTGGGGTCTTAGAGCTACGACGTTGATCTATGGGAAATTGTCACAAATGGACATGAACCACCCATTTCTGTTGTTGGTATCGTTATTCCAATAAGTAGAATGAGTGTTGATCAGAAGCATGATTTCAAGAATCACCATAAAGCCAGAACTATTCTTTTGAAAGCAATATCCTACAATTAGTACTTGAAGATCACCAACAGGGAACACAACTAAAGAAATCTTTGATTCCCTGAAGATGACTCATGAAGGTAATAATCAAGTCAAAGAGACTAAGGCTTTGGCCTTAATCCAAAAGTATGAAGCGTTCAGAATGGAAGATCATGATGCTGTTGAGGTAATGTTCTCCAGATTCCAAACCTTAGTTGCAGGACTCAAGGTTCTAGACAAAGGATACACTATGGCAAATCATGTCAAAAAGATAATCATAAGTCTTCCAATAAAGTGGAGACCTATGCTTACTTCTTTGAAGTTATCCAAGGATCTGAACAACATAAGCCTTGAAGAACTTATCAGCTTCCTCAGGAGTCATTAGAGAGAGCTAGAGGAAGATGAAACTCAAAAGAAAAGCAAATCAGTAGCTCTAAAGTATAGATCAAAAAGAAGAAATCCAGAAAGGAACAAAGCCTTTCAAGATGAAGAAGAAGACGACGATGACTCTGAGAAGGAATATTCCGATGATGATGATAAGGAGTTATCTCTTCTATCCAGAAGAATCAAATAACTCTGGAGAAAAAGAAATAACAACTTTAGAAGACCCAGACAGAAGGGAGATCGTCCAGAGTCAACCTCCAGAGGCATACCCAATAAAGAGGTAACCTGCTATGAATGCAAAGAACCTGGACACTACAAAAATGAATGTCCAAAGCTCAAGAAAGAAGAAGGGACTCATGGTAACATGAGACGACTCTGAATCTGAAGCTTCAGAATCTGATTCTGAAGAGGAGCAGCCAAATGTTGCACTCATGGATACCACATCTAGAAGTTCATCCGAAAGAGAATCTGACTTTGAAGAGGTATTCTTTGACTTTTCTTGTTCTAATCTGGAAGCCTATTTATCAGAATCTATGAGCTTGTATCAGAAGCTTCGATTGAAATTCAAGAATCTAAAAAAGGTTCATGAAGAGATAGTTGAAAAGTGTGATAAGCTTGAGAAAGAAGTTTATGAACTTAAAGAAAACAACTTTATCCTTGAAAAGGAAAATAAATTTTCAACCAAAAAATGTTCAAAACTTGAAGAAACTCTTTCCAAAGCTCCAACTAATTCTGACAATATCATATATAAATATGAAAAAGCTTTTCAGAAATTTCTGAACAATGGGCTTGAAAGAAGACAAATGGCTTCTATGATTTATGGTGTCAGTCATAATAAGAAAAGAGGAATTGGATATGACTCTGATGAAGATGATCTAAAACCTTCTGCTGAAAACAAACTTAAATCTCCCTTTTCTTATCATTACACACCTGCACAAACACAAAAATTTAATAATGCCAAAAAACCCAAAAAATTTAGAAACTCCGGGAGAACTAATCCTAAAGGAACCAAAAGACTCTGGGTACCAAAAGATAAAATAGTGTATGTTGCAGATATCATGTGCAACAGAGTTAAAACACCAATCATGGTACTTGGACTCTGGATGCTCGCGACACATGATGGGAAGAAAGCATATGTTCCCAAACCTGGAACTTAAAGACACTAGCTTTATAGGCTTTGGGAGAAATCAAAAAGGAAGAATCAGAGGATCTGGAATAGTTGGTAACAAATCTTTTCCCTATATTTCTGATGTCCTTTATGTTGAAGGATTAATGCATAACTTGTTATCCATAAGTCAATTAAGTGACAACGGTTATGATATAATCTTCAATCAGAAAATGTGCAAAGCTGTTAATCAGAAAATGGCACAGTTCTTTTCACTGGTAAGAGGAAGAACAACATTTACAAAATTAAGCTTTCAGATGTAAAAGATCAAAATGTAAAATGTTTAATGTCTATAAGTGAAGAGCAATGGGTGTGGCATAGACGCTTGGGTCACATTAGCTTGAGGAGGATTTCTAAGCTAAATAAAGTTGAGTTAGTCAGAGGCCTACCTAAGCTGAAGTTTTCTTCAGATGCTATTTGTGAAGCATGTCAGAAAGGAAAATTTTCTAAAACAACCTTGAAAAACAAAAATGTTGTTTCTACCTCTAAGCCTCTGGAACTTTTACACATTGACCTTTTTGGACCTTTTAAGATAACGTCAATCAATGGTAAGAAGTATGGACTTTTCATTGTGGATGATTATAGTCGTTGGATATGGGTAAAATTCCTAAGACACAAGAATGAGTCACATTCTGTGTTCACTAGTTTCTGCTCAAAAGTGCAAAATGAATTTGACTCTAAAATCATCAGAGTCAGAAGTGATCATGGTGGCGAATTTGAAAACAAACTTTTTGAAGAACTTTTTGACTCAAATGTAATATCCCATGATTTCTCCTGTCCTAGAACTCCACAATAAAATTGAGTTGTAGAAAGGAAGAATAGGACTCTCCAAGAAATGGTCAGAACCATGATCAATGAAACAAATATAGCTAAGCACTTCTGGGCTGAAGCTATGAATACAGTGTGTTACATTCAGAATAGAATCTTTATCATACATATTATGGAGAAGACTCCTTATGAACCGTGTTAGGGACGAAAACCCAACATTTCTTATTTTCATCCTTTTGGATGTTCTTGTTTTATTTTGAATACTAAAGATAATCTGAACAAGTTTGACTCTAAAGCACAAAAGTGCATTATGTTAGGATACTCAGAACGCTCTAAAGGCTATAAAGTATACAATATAGAAATACAAATTTTGGAAGAATCAATACATGTCAGATTTGATGATAAGCTTGACTCTGAAAAGTCAAAGCTAGTTGAAAATTTTGCAGATTTGGAAATAACACTTGCAGGTTCTAACGAAAAGACCAAAGAATATGAAGAAGCAGAAAAGGAAACGTCTGAAGCACCTGAAGTCACAATAAATCAGAAAAGATAAAGAAATAGACAAAATGTTTCTGAAGAATTGATTCTGGGAAACAAGAATGAACATATCAGAAAAAGATCAACATTCAAAGTCTTTGAATAAACACTTCAGGGACTAACATCTCTGATAGAACCAACATCCTATGATGAATCTTATCAAGAAAAAGAATGGATTATGGAAATGAAAGAAGAACTTGACCAGTTTACCAAGAATGATGTCTGGGATCTTGTACCACGACCCAAGGGAACCCATGTGATTGGAACCAAATGGGTATACAGAAACAAACTTAATGAAAAGGGTGATATGGTCAGAAAAAAAGCACGAATGGTGGAAGAAGGTTATAGTCAACAAAAAGGTATTGACTATAATGAAACCTTTGCTCCAGTTACTAGGTTAGAATCTATTCGTCTACTTGTATCTTTTGCTATAAACTACTCTATCAAATTATATCAGATGGACGTTAAAAGTGAATTTCTGAATGGATCTAATTTGAAGAGGTGTATGTTCATCAAACACCTGGTTTTGAAAACTCAAAATGTCCAAAACATGTTTTTAAACTTAAACAATCTCTTTATGGTCTGAAATAAGCCCCTAGAGCTTGGTATGAAAGACTAAGTTCTTTTCTTTTTGGAAATTATTTTATTAGAGGAAAAATGGACTCCACTCTCTTCTATAAAAACATCAGAAACGACCTTATGATCTGTCAGATATACGTTGATGACATACTATTTGGTTCTGCTAACCCCTCTGTTTGTCAAGAATGAGCTAATGCAGGCATAATTTGAAATGAGTATGATGCAAGAACTAAAGTTCTTTCTGGGGATTCAAATTAATCAAATATCAGATGCCACATATGTATATCAAAGCAAATACATAAAAGACATCCTGAAGAAATTTGAGATGTCAGAAAGCAAACCAGCCAAGACTCCCATGCACTCTACTTGTATTGTGGAGAAAGAAAAGGTAAGTCAAAAGGTTTGTCAGAAACTCTATCGAGGTATGATAGGCTCTCTTCTCTATCTGACTTCTACGCATCCAAATATATTATTCAACATGTGTCTCTGTGCCAGATTTCAGTCAGAACCAAGGGAATCTCACTTAACAGCTGTTAAGAGAATCCTGAGGTATCTGAAAGGAACACCTAACGTTGGCCTGATGTATGAGAAAACATCAGAGTATATGCTTTCTAGGTACTGTGATACAGATTACGCTGGAGACAGATTGGAACACAAAAGCACATCTGGGAACTGTCAGTTTCTAGAAGGAAACCTCATTTCATGGTTTAGCAAAAGAAAATCAACCATTGCACTCTCAACTGCAGAAGCATAGTACATTTCAGCTTCACTATGCAACACTCAGATGCTCTAGATTAAGAATCAGCTTGAGGACTTTCAGATATACGAGAGTAACATCCCTATCTTTTATGACAATATTGCTGCCATTTGTTTAAGTAAGAATCCAATTTTACATTCCAGAGCGAAGCACATAGAAATTAAACATCATTTTATCAGAGACTATGTTCAGAAAGGGGTGATATCTTCATAAAACCCTTATAGTTTTAAAATTCATAGATACAGACCATCAATGGGATGATATCTTCATAAAACCCTTATAGATTTCTTCTCATTCTGAAACATTTAAATATGGCAGGTTGCCCATAATGAATCTAAACTTGTGCTTTTCCTCTCTAATAATAAAATAGGCCCTGACTTAATCATATGTTGTTTATCTGGTTCTGGTTCTGATACTTCTACAAGTTAAATGTTATTTAGGCTAGAATCCCTCTGGGTCAGAAACCTCTTGGTATTCTTGACTCCAAAAACATCAACATGTGGTCTCTCAAACATGTGACTTTGGATCTTCTAGACAACTCTCTAGCTCAGAACTCAAGAGCCAAACTATGGAGATCCCCTCGAGCAGTGTGCATATTTTTGAGATTAGACAACCATCATTAGCTGCCTTTAATTCCTTCCATGCTTATCAACTCAAATTTCTAGAATAATGATTATTGTTGTCCCATCTTGCTTATAAATGTTGTCGTTTTGCATGTATTTTGGTTTTGTATATATAGTTACCACATTTACCACTTTTCACTCTTACAACCTAGACAAACCCTCTTGCGTTTATTTTCTCTACAACCTTCATCTTCATAGCAATCTTCATCTTCTTCAACTACAAATGGGTCCTCAACAACAACAGGTTTATGAATACTCTCATCAAATGGATGCCACTGATCAACATGTTGAAGCTCCACAACAAGTTATAACTCAAACCGCTACAACTTCAATAATTACATATCAAGAACCTCATGTTCTTGATCGCCCCCTCACATAAATCACGCTACTCCATTTGAGAAGTTGGAAGTGCTATTCAAACTGCTAGTTGATTTTGACAACCCGGAGAGAAAAGGAATTGATCTTACTGAAGAATTAGAGAAACAAGGCTGGGGAAACTACTTCAAGAGGCTATATGGTCCTGTATACACATTCCTTGTAAAGGAATTTTAGAGGTTCGCAGACTGCGACGACCACTACATCGTCTCCTATGTTCTGGGGGTAAAGATGGTCATCACAGAGAAGTCCACCGCGGAGCTTCTAGACATGGAAACTGTAGGGGGCAGACAAATTCACAACATCAACCCTAGGGAAAAATATATGTCCCAGGAAATCATCCCTATAATATTCAATCAGAACCCAGAAGGGAAAACTTCAAAGAACAAGGAACTTCACCAGAATCTGAGGGTTTGGTTGAAGATGATTCTGGGAACTATCCACCATCGTCCAACGTCCAGCTCCTCTAACTACATAAACACAGATCATAAGTGCATCCTGTACTGTACGCATAAAGGATTAAAGTTGAATATGCTATCCCTACTCTTCAAATATCTGAGGGATTCGGTCAGAGACACAAGAAACAACATGAAGCCCAGAAACTACATCTCTATAGGGAGGTTGATTTATGATGTTTGAAGCTAGCGGAAATATACCCGAACGTATCGCACGCTCGAACACACAACAAAGTCGCCATCGAACTTTATTTATCCCCAAAGGGAAGGGAAAACATCGATAAAACCCAGGTGAAAGAGATATGCTGGGTAAGGAAGTCGGTTATGAAAGGGGAATATATTATCACCCCAAACATCCATGGTACTCCATGGGAACCTTTTTGATTGTTCTCGCTCGAATGGGTGTTATATCTAAAGATTACTCGCAAAATAATAGGGAAAGAAGAGAAATAGATAAAGTGCTCGGTGAGGATTAGGGCCCTCATGCCTAAGCATCCTCATAGTGCAATGAGGAATTCAGAGCTTCGTAGTTCAAGGAACTAGAGGCAGGAGGTGAAAATAATTGTGATAAAGTTATGGTCTAAACCAAAGGACTGTATGATTTGAACTCCAAAAAGGGAAGAAAAGATAAACCCAAGAGTAAACAGGTATGGACCAACAAGTGAGGGCCTACAGCGTAGTATCACTGTACTGGAACAACCGAAAAAGAGAGGAATTAGGTGTTTGGGTTAAGGGCCAAACAACTCTCGGTTCACAAGGAGGTACAAGATGGAGCACAAAGGTATAGTGTATTTGGCTCAAAGGTAACTGGTATATCGCACGAAGTGAATGAAGGTAGAATATGAGTGCATCATGGGGATGAACGGAATGAAGTGACCGAAGTCACATAAATTGAATATTTGGTGATAAGTGACTGAAGAAATATTATTTGAAATCCAAAGGTGAAAGTGTATTGGAATCCATAAGAGCAATGAGATTTCTACCATAGAGGGAAACATCGATAACCGATACGTGGACTAGCAAGCCGCCACTATAGGGTGTTTAGCTAAAAAGAAGGAATTAAGTGTTTGGGTTAAGCGCCAAACAACTCTTGGTAGAAATGCGGACTATTCGGTAGGCGTCCTAAAAGGGTATATATGGAATTCCAAAGAAAGTGTATTTCAATGTCAAAGAGACAATATGTTACTGAGTGAACGGTTTATGATCGAAGGTAGATAATGAATAGTGAAAGATATGGATGATGCCTACGTATTCTCACCGTGCAATGAGAAATTCAAAGAATCATAGTTCGGAATTACGAGAATAGAAAGAGAGGGATATTTGTATAAGCAACAGGGACTCACAAGACAAACACATCTTCAAGGAAGGATTGTAGTATTGGAGTGCAAGGAATCACTTGCTGGGGAATCAATAATTCGAGATCAAATCAGGATAGTATCTTGGATCCAAGAGAAGGATAAACTCTTAATCGAAGAGCAAGGTAGGCATTTACCAATACGTGGACTAGTAGGACACCACTATAAGGTAAATCCAAAAAGAAAGACTAAATTAAGTGCTCGGGTTAAGGTCCAAACAACTCTCGATTGATGAGGCGGACTGTTGTTAAATCGTCCTAAAAGGATAGACAATGAGTCCAAGGAGAAGCATGATTGATCTTTAAAAAATGGTATGATTGAATGAATGAAGAATGATCGATTGATAAATAGGGTAGATTGATAAATAAGATATAGATAAGATAGAGCTCGTGAAGAAACTGGGTTCTCCTGCCTACGTACTCTCATAGTGCAATGAGGAAATCAGAGTTTTTGTAGTTCAGCCCACTAGGGCTGAAAAGCAAATTGATTTGAGGTAAGAAGAGATGATTGATTGAAATTGAAATGATTTGAATGGAATGGAGGGACTTGATAGTCACTGGATGAGAATCACACTAAAGTCTGTGGGTAAAGGTGGATACGATAAGCAACGAGCCAAACATCTCGCACCCAAAGATATCCAGAACGAGTGTAGGAAAGCTCCTGTATCATTCCTTCTTTACCACTTAAGGCTCGTGGCGTGTAACTCTCGTCTAAACTTTCAACTGGAAAGAGAAAAGTCTTTGTAGTTGTTTCTTGTATTGATGATGAATACCTTATCAATCATTTGATTCGAATTGCACTAAAGTATATGAATAGAGGTGAATACGATGAGTGTTGGGTCATACGTCCCATACCCAAAGATACTCAGAATGGGGACGTATGACCCAACGCTCATCGTATTCACTCCTTCCCCATTACTTAAGGCTCGTATCACACACTTCTAACTTTGATTTAACAAGTTCTTGAAGATTTCATATTTGATGTGCTTGAATAATCTGCTGCTTGGTATGACTGAGGATGCCTTGATTGAAGATCTTGTCTTGAGGCCTTGAGCTCCACAGCTTGGAAGAAAAAGTCTTATTAAGTGACCAAGGGTATTTTGGTCACTCAATCTAGACTGTGGGATTATACAAGTTCAAAAGCTTTAATAAATCAAAATGACTTTTGATCAATTTAATCATGGGCTTTACTTTGGTTTTAGGGAACTAAGTTTGGATCTAATCAAAGTTAGTAATTATTAGAAACTATCCTAAGGGATCATGCATTGATCTGTTAACATTGGTTGAGAATTCTAAGTTAGAAGTCCTAAGGGAGCATGTACAAATTGGTCAAAATATTGATTAAAAGTCCTACAATTATAAGGAAATTATTAAAATCCTATGTCACATTCTAATTCTAATGGGACCATGTCATTCTATCACAAAAATAACAAAATAAGCCCATAAGGGCAAAATGGTAATTTGCAAAAGTTGATTCTAACCTAATGTAGAAAATTGTCATGATTCCCAAATTAGTCGAACCTAATTGTTTCTAATTAAGAGTCCTAATTAAAATTCTAAGGGAAAAATCCTAATAAAATTCTAACGAAAGTCCTAATTAAAATTCTAATTAAATTGCAAAAATCCTAATTAAATTCTAATATCCTAATGGTCAAGATTTAAATTCTAATTTAAAAGATTAACCTAATTAAACTAATAATATGCTAATTAACCTAATTTAATGTAAAAAAACAATAAAAGAAAATAAAAGAATTAACAATTGTAAATGGAAAAGGAGGTGTGAATTGTAAAATGGTTATTGGGCTGCAGGAAGAGCCCACTGCTGTTTTTGGTATAACAAGCAATTCCAAAAACTGGGGGGTGTGTGAGGCAAAAACGAAAATGGGTTGTATCTGAGCCCAACGCTACATCTCAAGCATTTCCAAGGGGTGCATGGTAGAAACATGTGGTGAATTGGCAGAAAGGTTCATGGGCTTGACTAAGCTCAATTCCACCTCTTTCTAAATCCTTGGGAGGTGTATCTGGTAATGATTGGTGTGTGGTAAGTAAATCTCAATGGGCCTCAAGGGAATAAGCCCAGAACACACACCTCTGTTGAGACGATACTCCATACGCACGCGCTCAACCTCACCATCGTTCACCTTGGCTCACCACACCGGCGTCCCTCGTCGGCGCCGGTGTTGGCTTATGTTCAAAATATCAACATCAATCGAAGCATCATGGAATGCCAAACATGGATATGGGTATGAAATTGTGAAACCGTCCCTGTCTTGGTCGAATCGAGCAACTAAATGGAGGAACCCTAGCCATCTAGAATTTAAATTAAATGGCGTATGGTGTGAATCAATCCCAAACGCCAAGGGGCTTTTACTCCCTAACCTATGTACTACACCTTGGTGAGCTCAAAGCAAGAAAATGCCATTGAAATGAAAATGACATATCAGAGAAGATGATCGGAATATTCGTCGGCAAGCATCCTGAACTTGATTCTTTCTTCTTCTTCTCTTTTCGTCTCTTTCTCCTTCTTCCGAACTGGCACCGTGAAAAGTGAGGATGTTGTGGCTTAGCTCAAGCAAAATTGAAGCTTCGATGTGAAGCTTCAATGGCTTCTAGTAGGAAAGAGAGCTTTGAGTAGGGTGAGGGAAGAGATTGCAGAGAGAGTGCACAGGTTCAAGCAAATTCCAAGAGTGATGAAAATATGAATGGAGAGTTTCTTAAATAGATTCTAGGCTTGGGAATTGTTAGCTTTGGAATGAGGTTAGGGGTTAGTTAAGTGTGGTTAGGAGTTAGTTAAGTGTGACTTACTGAGTTAACTGAAAACTCAGTTAGTTAGGAATGACTCAATTAGTTGGTGATAGTTATGTTAGTTGGTGAATGATTTTGTTTTTAACTGGCTGCTGCAGGTTACCACTTAAGTGGATTTGGCTTTGTACTTTAATCCTTGACCTGCTGAACATGTATCTTTGAATGCCCATGGTCAATGATTTGCATTATGGTGAATGTTATTTCTTCAGCTTATGTTTTGATTATTGCTCTACAAACTCACACATGTGTATACTTCCACTACTTGCACTTATTCCTTTGTTTTGCTTCCTATAACCTCCTTGGTTTTTGTTTACTGTGGAAATTGGTAAACAACCGCTGGTCCTCCCTAGACTTTAAAACAAAGGGTTACTTGCAGGATCGACCAGTTGATCCTAGGACATGTGCTAGTAAAAGTGAGGCTTGTCTAAACTTCGACGGAATGACTTTGTTAGGAACGGCTCCTAACAGAGTGTCGAACAAGCGTAGGGTTTTTCCACACGAACGGTGTTTAGACAATGTTATCGCCCATAGGTGACTCGTGATCGACAATGCCATAACATTCAAAAAAGGTATACAACGAACACGCTTTTGGTGAACTCTATTATCGTAATAGAATCAGTGTCGACAGCGTAAACGACAACGTAAAATGATAACTCAAAAGTAAAAGAAATTAAGATAAAATGTTCAACGAGAACAATTGAAAAATAGGGAAGTTGCATTGAAATAAATGTGGTGATTCACGTACATAGTGTAATACCCCAAAATTTACCCTTCATTTTTCCTGGAAGCATACGCTTTACACCTCATGCATGCATTCATTTTTAGGTCATTTAGCATTTGGATTTCATCATGGCAATCGGAATATTTTTTCAAAAAAAAAAAAAAAACGAGAAACGAAAAAAAATAAAAAATAAAAAATAAAAAAATAAAAAAATAAATCAAAGAAAAAATCTCAAACTTGGACCTCTCTCAAAAGCCCACTAAGCTACCAATATTAGCCTATAAATACTAGAGTTTCATTGAAACAAGAGACAGAAAAATGAAGAGAAGCAAAACTCTCTGAGGTTTCCTTGGAACAAAATCCTGGACAAAACCTAGAGAGAGACTACCTGACAGAGCACTCAGAGCAGCCTCCAAACCCTGAAGGGAACTCAACTGCACAGAATCACCTCTACCTCACATAAACCCTAAAGATTGTTTTGTAAACCTCACGGGTGCAACTCAATTTCAATCAAGCTCTCCAATCAGGTTTGCCCTATATCCATCATCTTTATGCCTTTAATTTGAATGCTCTGAATGTATGAGATATTATGGGTGAATTTGATACCCTTTTGATGCATGTGTTTGACAAGAGGTTTAGGCCTCATACCCTTGGTTGCGTTTTGTGAATTGAAAGGGCATGATTCATGTGGTTACATTTTGATTTGGGGGCAACTCTTGGTTACCCTATTTTGTTTCTCTAACCTGTTTGTTGAGTTTTGTTTTGTGAGGGCTCATATGACTCTTGCAGAGATGGTTTGCCTGGTGTTCCACTTTATTTATGGGATACCCCCTGGAGGTTCATTCCGATTACCTGTACTGACCCACTTTCTTTGATGATGTTAGCTTGGAAGGATCTCAGGGTTTATCGTTCCTTTAATTGCTGTTACCTCGGATCTTCATCCGCGTGGTACTTTTATATTTTTCCCGCATTTTACTGCTTTCCTAGCTGGAAGACCTCGATAGGAGGCAATGTTTTTGTGTGTTTTTTTTTTACAAGTTCCTTCGTCAAGGACTGCCTTTTTGCATGAGCAACCCTAACCCTTCATTGATTTTTCTTCTCCTAAACACACGTTTACTCCTTCTACTACAGGTGAGTAAGTCTCTAAAGGTCGAGCATCCAGTAGATTGCGTAGTAACGTCGTTCGTCCAAAACCCAATCCATAACCCCGTAGTTAGCCGAACTACGACTTGCTCTGATTCTCATTCCAGATGAGATACGTAGGCATAAGACGCGATGTCTTAGCGAGCACACATCCCCCCAACCCATAGGTCAGCCGAGCTACGAAGACTCTGATTCTCATATTCAGATGAGATACGTATGCAGTGGATGCGACATCCGCACGAGTCATTTTCATTTAACCCCCTTTTTTAGTAAACAACACAAGATAAACTCACACCCTTTAGACAAGAACTACAAAAGTGGATCTCGTAGGGTACTACGGATGCGTAGGGGTGCTAACACCTTCCCTTCGCATAACCGACTCCCGAACCCAAGATTTGGTTGCAAAACCTCGTCTTTTCCTTTCCTCTTTTCAGGTTTATTTCGAGCGTTTCCTTTCCGTCTTTTGGGATAAATAACGCACGGTGGCGACTCTTCTGTCATTTTCTTTCGCCGGTTGTTTTTTCGCACACTGTATTTTTCAGGTTGCGACACATAGCACTCTCAGAGAAACTCTTGCTTCCTCGCGCTGGGAATGGGAAGTTTTCTTACAAGTGATTTCATAGTACAAAGTGAACACCCTGAGCCCCTTGTGGGATAATCCTATTTATACTAAACTAGAGGAAACTACTCATAAGCTAACTCCTAGAAACTAGCAGATGTTATGTCACACGATTTGCATAACCGCCGCACCCATGTCTTGCTAACTGCTCCACATTATGGCGCTCTTATTCCTCTTGGAACTGCTATTTTATTTTAAATTTCAAATTACTCCCGCCCAGACGTTAGGGCGAAGCTGTCTTCTGCACATTTGACTATAATTCTTTAAGTCCCATTCCTCACGTTGGTCGACATAATGGCCTGTCGACGCAACCAACTTTTCCCTGTCGGCTTCGTCCTTTTCTTTCTTGCTTGCTTCCAACATCTCTTTATCTTTTGGTAGGGTATGATCCCCATATTCACATGACTCTTTCATTACTTGTGCTTTCAACCTGCCTTAGGAATATTTCGTGGTAACAAAATGCTCCCCAGAGATGCCATTTTCGACTGTCGACGTTGATGAGATGATGGCATCTCTGAAACTGTCGAATTACCCCTTACTGTTCCCGCTTCTACTTAGTGGGACCTCTGTTTACTCCACGTTGGTGACGTCAGACAATCATGACGAACGTTTCTTCTTCTCCTCGAGACACACAAAATCAAGTCTACATCATTTCACGTCTTCAAAACTGAACGTGTTTGTCTTTTCGCTTGCCCTCTCTCCTCCACGTGTCTGTAGGCGTGGGAACGTGAGTATACGTGTCGGCCATGGAAGTTCAACCGCTCCCACTTCTCTGCTCAGGGTTTAAGCTCTATAAAACACTCATTTTTTCTTCTTCTTCTCTTTTTTCGCTCTCTTGTTTCAACATTCACTTATTTTTCTGCTTTTGTGAAAACTCTTCCACTCCATAACGAAGAAACCTTCTGTTCTCTCCATGGCCAACTCTAACAAACCTTCAGCTGCTACCCTCACACGTCCCATCAACATTGATGGTAGGGAGTATGTTCCTGAACCTCCATTGGCAGAAGAAAAGGAGAAGATATGGCGTTCTCAGGTATTAATTCCTCTCTCTCTGGATAATGAACCCTTAGCGTTCCTAGGTCCTCTCCCAGAAAACCGACACCCAGAGGTTACCAAAAACGACTCTTCCCTTTTTCCCGCCAGTCACATTTCTGAACTTGTGATTTCCTCTCAACAACCCTTCTCCCTTCGATACGTCGATAGGAACTTTAGGACCGCTTCCCCTAGGAATTATCCTAAGTTTTGTGCTTGGATGGACCGGTTGGAAACGGAGAAAATCGACCACTGGAAAAGGACAGGCATTTATACCCTCTTACAGATTGCCCGCTGTGGTCCTCCCCAGTCTCGTGGCATGTTATTAGCCGCCCTTCAATTCTGGGAGAGTTCGACCAACTCCTTCCACACTAAGTGTGGCATGATCACGCCGACACTTCTAGACATTGCTGCCATCATTGGCTTGAGACCGACTGGTGAAGTCTTCGATTGCGAAGCTGTAGCGCCAGTTTCCTTGAGGTTCGACGTTGGTGACTCTCGCAAGCCAACATACAACAACTTCATTGATCATCACGCCATTTCTGCAGGCCCTGTGACCGACGAGGAACACGTGGCTTTCTTGACGCTTTGGCTGTCCCGCTTTGTCTTCTGCTCAAGGTCTATTCAGGTAGCCAAGCATTTTGCTCTCCTGGCAACTCAATTGCACCAAGAACGTGACGTTGCTTTGGGCCAATTGATATTAGCCTCTCTCTACGAGTCTCTATCTGAGGTTGTCTGCCAGATTAGACTCTTCGACCCTGAGAACTCCAGAAAGAAGAACGTATTGGTCCATGGCCCTTTCTGGTTTCTGCAATTGTGGCTCAATGCCACTTTCTCTAAAGATGTAGCCCCCTATGGGATGAGGAGGGTTGTGTGTCCCCCAGAGGAACGACATGTTATCTGGAAACGGTTGATCCCCTTGACACCCATCGACAAGAACTTTCCAGACCTTCGAGTGTTTCGCCTCATCTTCAACATCATGTTGACTCGTGTTAATTTCCTACCCTCCATGGCTCCTTTTAGCCGTCGAACTGAGGGTCCTGAGTGGCTCACCAGATCTTTACCTCCGGACGACGGGGAACATAGGACTGAATCCTTCGTCATTTGGAGGCGTTTTTTAGTCCCTCGCTTCTTGTCGGCGGAGACTGCCAGCAACAATCCTGGCCTAGTGGCTTACCAGCCTAACCTTGTGGCCAGGTAATTTGGCCTTTGCCAATTCATCCCCAAATCTCTGTTTTCCTCTCAAGAGTTGCTTGCCAATATCCTCTGCGGCCAACCTTGGAGTGAGGTCGAAGAAGAACTTGAAAATATTTGGAAAAACCGACCCCGTCTTCCTTCTCTTTCTTTTCGACCAGCCTACTATTGTACCAAAGAATTCCATGATTGGGGGCAGTCCTATTTTACCCTTTATGTTGGTGATCCTGATGCCAAACTTTCTGAATTAACTGAGGCTTTTGTTTGTTTGCAGGCGAAGTCGACCAAATGTAAGGCTCTCCATGTCAAACAGATTCGTGCTTTCCAGAATTACTTCCAAGTTGAGTATCGACCAGATAATCTTCGTGGGACCATCTGGGAGGTTGCGGTCGAACTAAAAGCGAAAATAACCAACCAACTTCCAAAACTCAAAATCCCTGATCACGTGAAAGACAAATATTTTTACGCCCTTCACTTTGGAAAACTCAAGTTCCCTCCTCTGCCATCTAGCCCTTTGGCTTTGGCCTTTGGTCATTTGGTTCCGGTGTGGTTCTATTGTCCCATTTCATACGTACAAAACGCCTCTAAGAGAAAGAAGGCTGACAAAATGGTCCCAACGAAGTATTATCTGCTTGACTACTCAGGGCCGCTCCATATCGATCCTCGATATGTTAGCATGTTCGAACCACGCAACTTGGTAACGCTTTCCTGGAAATTTGAACCCTCCCTTCTAACTGGACTTCATCACTCACTGGCGTTTCTTTTATTTATTTGCAGCGCTCCCTCTAAATCCTGCAGGTTCTGTATCTGCCGACCAACCTACTCCTTCGACACAAAAAGCTCAGGTTCGACTCTGGCTGAATTACTATTTCCTTTGACCATTACTTTTATTCTTAGCCATCTTTTCTCTTCTTGCAGGCTGTTCCTAAGCAATCTTATGACGATGATGGGCGCCCTATTGCTCAAGTCTTGAGGAAAACCAGTTCTTCTGTATGCCCCTCGCTGAAGCATTTCTATTTGCTCTTGTCTTCTAAAGGGGAACACTACGTGGTTGCTAATGTTTCACTTATGTGTAGGGTCAACCACGTTCGATAGAACCTACTGTCTCTTCCGCCTCCAAAAAATCCAAAAAACACAAGCGTTCTGCTCCCACGGGCTCTGAGGTATTTCTTGTCGGCATGTCTGCTCTTTTGGCTAGACTATTTGCTTATAACCTCTCTTCGTGTCTCCAACACACCTCCCAACATAAATCCAAAAGCCACCATGGCCACAAGAGGAAGAAACATGACTCTCCTTCCAAGAGTGGCGACCACAAAAAGAAGAGGCACCATACAATGCCTCCTTCAGAGGCTCCTGTTGAAGATGCCGACACCCTTGTGGTCAAAACTTCCATCCCTAGTACGGTCCCTGCTCCAGCCGTGGGAGCTTCACCGTCGACTGGTCTCTCCCCCGCTACTACCTTGGGGAACACAAATCAGGAGGAAGTCTCTCCTGCATCGACACAGGTATCTACCCATTTTTCTATTTATTTCTTTGGGGTTTTTGTTGTGCTTCTCTTACACATTTTTTCTTTCTGCAGGCTGATGCCTCTACTGAGCCAACTCAGCCTGTCGCTGATTATACTCCCGCATTACCAGTTTCTTCTCCAACTCGCCCCTTTCAATCTGTCGACACCACTGGTGAGTCCATTGAATTTCCTCTCAAGATTAGTGACAATGACTCTGACCCAGTCACTAGTCCTGCGACGCATCTGGACTCCAGTTCGACTAGTTCTGACTCGAGTCTCTCTTCAGCTTCCTTGCAGGATCCACGGGAGCCAGTCGGTGTCGACACCAACAAACAACAGTCTTCCCAGGCTACTCCGTTATCGACTGCTTCTCCTCAGGTTACTTCTCCGTCAGCAGCTTCTCCTTCGACCTTCCCGGGGCTGACGATCAAGCCTTCTGCTTTAGAGGCAATTGCCAGACTCCGTAATCTGGTGAAATCACGTGATGTTTCTTCGGACTCTGAGAAATTCCATTTTGGCAAAATGGGCCCTGAGGCGACGAAAACTAAGGCTCTTATGGAAAAAATCCGCGTGCACGCTTTGAACTCTGACCTTCCCTTCGTGCTCAGGCATGAACCTACTGTCGGTCCAGAGATCTTGAGCGCACTTGCCCAGCTAAAGGATCTCCAACTCTCTGATTATTCCAGACGTGCAATGGAGGCTCTAGAACAAATCTTGGTGCCTATGTTGCGCCATATTGACAGCGTTCGGGACACTGAGCGCCAAATTGTTGATACTGATGCCTCTGTGAAGGAGAAATGGGAATTGGTGATGCATGCCGACGCGGAGGTTACCAGTATGTTGAGGGCTATGGAGGAGCGGCAGAAGGAATTGACTTCCAAGCAAGAAAGGGCCACTGAGCTACGTCAACAAATCGACGCCCTTCTGCATCAAATTTCCACCTTGGATAATGAGTTGGACTCAATAGTTAAGGAGGAGTCTCGTTTTGTCGACGAAGTGCTACAACCTGCTCAGGCCACTGTGGAACAAACTACCCGTGATGCCTTAGCGGTCGGTGAAGAACTTATGGCCGTCGAAGGGAAGCTTGAGGAACTTAAAGCCTATGCCGACACCCTGGAGCCTGCGTCTATGCACTACAATTTCGAACTTAAATCCTTCCAGTCCAAGTTCGGCCAGATTTGACCGATTTTATTGATTGTACCCAATTTTTTGTAATGTTTAAACAATGGCTTCTTGCCATATTAATGTTATCTTTCTTGCCTTTAGCACTGTCTCTTATTTTCGTGCCTTTGCAGCTGGTATCTAACATAATCATCTCCAACTTTTTTTTTTCGACATTTATTTTAGTCTGCCAAAATTTTGACCTCTTGAAGGAGAGGCCTGTATTTTTTCAAGTACTTTCCATTTACTCTTAAAATCCGCCTGTCTGGTGCCAACTCTTCGACCTTGTCGGCGTTATTAGAAAAGGCTTGCAAAACCTTAAACGGTCCCTCCCAATTTGGGGACCACTTACCCAAAACTCTATCATTTCTGTCCATAGGCAGGATTACCCTCCAAACCAGATCGCCGACAGCAAATACTTTCCCTTTTACCCTTTTATTGTAGGCTCGGGCGACTTTCTCTTTCTGTCTTTGTAGAGAGTCTAATGGTAGCATTCTTTCTTCATCCACGTCGACTAATTCGTCTATCATCATACTCCAGTAATCTTCAGAAGGTATTTCATACTTCCTTTGGATTCTGACTGCCTGGACCTGAATTTCTACTGGCAGTACTGCGTCATGCCCATACACCAGTCTAAATGGGGTTGTTCCCGTTGCCTCTTTTGGTGACGTTCGACATGCCCACAAAGATTGGTCTAACGTCTTATGCCAATTCCTTAGCTTCTTTCCTATGTGTTTCTTTATTAGGCTGATGATCACCTTATTAGCCGCTTCGACTTGGCCATTCGCCTGTGCGTAATAGGGGGTAGATATCAGTAACTTAATGCCCATTTCCTTTGCAAATTCTTGCACTTTTCGACCAGTGAAAACTGACCCCTGGTCGGTTGTGATAGTTTCTGGGATGCCAAATCTGCAAATGATGTAACTCTGGATAAAGTCTATCACAACTTCTTGGTCCACATTTGTTAATGCTACGACTTCGACCCATTTTGTGAAATAGTCGATACTGACTAACACATATCTTTGTTGTTTCGACGAGGCTGGCTTTATTTCTCCTATAACATCCAAAGCCCATCCTCGAAATGGCCAGGGTTTCATAATTGTGTGTAACTCGCTTGCAGGCACATGCTGTATGCCCCCATGCAATTGGCATTCTTGACAACCTTTAGCAAATTCAATGCAAATTTTCAGCATTGAAGGCCAATAAACTCCTGAACGCATCAAAAGCCACTTCATCTTCAAACCTGCTTGATGTGCCTCACACGCCCCGCTATGTATGCTCGACAAGGCCATGTATGCCTCACTTTCCCCCAGGCATTTTAATAACACTCCTTCGACTGTCTTTTTGAATAATTCATCATTTATCAAGACGTAGCTAAGGGCCCTATACTTTATCTTTCGATCTGTCGACCCCACGGAATTACGTAAGTAATCGACTAGCGGTTTGTGCCAATCACTCCTTCTCTCATCGTCGACAGCCAGAATTTCAAAATGATTTTTATCTACTGCCCCCAACTTCACGATTGCTAAATCTGACGGTGGCAACACTATTGCTTTTACTTTCTCTCTTACTTGGATCTCTTTGTCCTGGTCTTTCGACGTTTTATACCCTGAAGCCTCCTACACCAAGTCATTTGCTCTTTGATTTTCTTGTCGTGGAATGTGTTGGAGATTGACTTGTTCAATCCTCTTGAGTAATCTGATAGTGACAACAAAATACATGATTAGATTTTCTTTGACACACCTGTACTCTTTCGATGCTTGTTTAATCACTAACTCCGAATCTCCCATAATTTCGACATTCCTTGCCCCCAATTCTAGCAGTAGTTCAAGTCCGGTGATCAGTGACTCATACTCTGCTTCATTATTGGTGCATATCCCTTCGATTTTGTATTTGAACTCTGCTGGAATTCCATCTGGAGAAATTATGACTCCTCCTATCCCAGATCCCACCTTATGTCTTGACCCATCGAAGTATAGCCTCCATGGTGCTACATCTACGTAATTCTTCGCCATTTCGACCATTGAATGGTCGACAAGAAAGTCTTGTACTACTTGCCCTTTCATTGCTTTCAAGGGCACGTATGTTAGGGAATATTTTGTTAACGCTAAAGCCTATTTTCCAATTCGACTATGCAAAATTGGTTTAGATAACATGTGTTTAATAATATCAAAGTGGGAAGATACGTACACATCAACGTGCTTGATATATTGCTTTAATTTCGTACAAGAGAAATGCAGGCATAGACATAGTTTTTCTATATCATTATACCTAGTTTCAAGATCATTAAGCATTCGACTAAGGTAATACACAGGTCTTTCGACGCATTTTTCATCCTCTTGGACTAACATACTCCCTATAGTCGATTCGGAGGGTGCAATATACAGTCTCATTGGCCTATTCCTAACATGAGGGGCCAATATTGGAGGCTTAGTCAAATACTCTTTGATTTTGTCGAAAGCCTCTTGGTGTGCATCCTGCCATTTGAACTCTTCATTCTTCAGTCGAAGTAGTGGGGAGAACGCTTTTGTTTTGCCACTTAGATTTGATATGAATCTTATAAGAAAATTTATTTTTCCCAAAAAGGATTGCAGCTCATTTTTGTTCGACAGAGGCTTGACGTTCATAATGGCTTTTGTTTTGCTTTAGTTTACTTCAATACCCTTTTTATGCACCACAAAACCAAGGAAGTCGCCTGCCTGCACACAAAAAACGCATTTTAATGAATTAATTTTTAATCCATATTTCCTCATCCTCAGGAAGGCTTTTCGAAGATGGTCGACGTGAGTATGCTGACCATTGGATTTTATCACAATGTCATCAATATAGACTTTCATGAAATCTTCAATGAAGTCATGGAACATTGAGTTCATTACCCTCTGGTATGTTGCTCCGGCATTTTTCAGACCGAATGGCATGACAACCCACTCATATGTCCCTAAGGCTCCTGGACATCGAAACGCCGTCTTCGGCACATCTTCTTCTGCAATGAAAATTTGGTTATATCCAAGATAACCATCTAACATGCTTAAATATTCAAAACCAGCGGCCGAGTCGACCAGCATCTCGGCCACGGGCATGGCATATTCATCTTTTGGGGTGGCAGCATTTAGATCCCTAAAATCAATACATACTCTTAAAGACCCATTTTTCTTTATGACTGGCACAATATTGGCCAACCATTCGACATACCTTGCAGTTTGAATAAACTTGCTTTTCAGGAGTCTTTCTACTTCTGCTTTTATCTTTGCCATGATCTCTGGGGCGAAACGCCTGGGCGTCTGCTTCACTGGCTTTCTTCCATCTTTTATGGGAAGCTTTAGCTTGACCAAATCTCTACTTAAACCAGGCATTTCATTATAATCACAGGCAAAACAATCTTTAAATTCTTTAAGTATGGAAATTACCTCAGATTTTAGTTCATTATCGATGTTGGCGCTTATATATGTTGGCCTTTTCTCGCCATTCTCACTAAGGTCGACTTCTTCCAAGGGGTCTTTTGGTCGAATCTTCTCCGGTGCCTTTGGGTCTTTTTCGAACCTTAAAGGTTCACTGTCGTAAATGCAGTCCAGACGCTGCATGTCGACCTTCCTTTTGTCCAAAGTTGGTTTGTCTGGGGTTTTTGGCCCAATAGCCATACGCCCCTCTTTATTCAACATACTGGCTTCAGCAACCATATTTTCTTCAGCCTCTAAAGCCGACTTTATTTTGTTCTCGGCAACGTATGCTGAAATCTTTCTTAGAGCTTCTAACTCAGACATCATCATTGACGTCCCTCTAGCCTGTCGGCCGGATACCTGTGTATGGTGGATCATCTAAGCGTTCCACATCCCAAATGAAAACGTGAGTTTCATGTAGAGTTAGAGAGACGAAAGCTTCACTTAGATTAGCATATACATCCTCAGCTGGGAAGCAAGGAGAGATGTTGGCCAGCTTTCTTTCAAACTCCTTCTTGCCGACATTATTCACATCGGCCATAAAATATCCTTGGTCGGCCTCGATATTTTCGGCCACCCCATCCTCTCTCCAAATCACCAGCCTTTGGTGCTGCTGAAGATGGTACATCTCCGACACCATGTATCCACTCTCTGCCAAGTAGTAAGTTGTAACTTGGCTTAGCGTCTATCACCATGAATAGTGTCGGTCTGGTCACTAAACCTACTGTGACATTCACCATAATCACTCCCATGGTGCTTTTCGTTTTTCCTCCATAGTCCGACAAGACCACGTTATTAGACCTGATGTCGGTATCATATTTGCCAATCTTCCTCAGAATATGGTGTGGCATGATGTTGACCGTGGCCCCACAATCGACCAAAATTTTATTGACAGTCACGCCTTCCACTTTTGCCCTGAGCAGCAGTGGTTTCAAATGGTTTTTCATGCTCATCGTTGGTCTTTCGAACACTGCCTCTTGGCTTTCAGCAGAACCCTCGTTCAACACAAAATAGCATCTTGGTTGGTGCAGAGCCATTTCTTCAGCGTCAGCATTGTCCAGTGACCCTTCGACTTTAGTCACACACTTGTATTCTTGTGGTAGGATTGACACCATATTGACCAGGATGTCGAGGCTTGCTTCAGATTCTGAATTGAAGTC
Organism: Lathyrus oleraceus; assembly: GCF_024323335.1. Classification (NCBI taxonomy): domain Eukaryota; kingdom Viridiplantae; phylum Streptophyta; class Magnoliopsida; order Fabales; family Fabaceae; genus Lathyrus; species Lathyrus oleraceus. Next base: position 226,516,392 of record NC_066579.1, read on the forward strand.
ATCAGTCACTTCATCAGAACATTTTTTAGCTGGTCGACGGACGTACTCTCTTATCCGTTCCTTCACCGTTGTGTCGAATTTCACAACCATTTTCTTCCTAGTATTCGCCTCCTCACTGGTCATGCCTCTTGCAGCGTCTCTTTCCGCTTGTTTTCGTCTATGAAAACGCCTCCATTGAGTCCTCCTCATGGGATTCTTTCCCAAATAGTTTTCAGAGATATGAGTCCTCTTTTCAGACTTAAATTCACGCCTGTAGTTAACTGTTATACCTCCTCTAGCATCAGCAGCAACCCCTTGTGGGGTGTCTTGTTTTCCCTGAGGTTTGATCCAAGTACCTCGAGGAGTACTTGCTGACGGCATGAAGCTTCTGGGCCTTATTGAGTTATTTCCCACAGCCTTTTTTGAGCCTCTATCATTTTGGTAACCCCTGGTTGGCACATTCCTTTTGCTTTTACCCAGCTGCAGCTTCTGGAAATTCTCTACTGCTATTTTGTCGGTGACAGCTCCACACCTTGGGCACGGGCACACCTGTGAACCCTTGTTCTTGCAGCGATACAGAAAATCCACCAAGTCCTCATCAACCCTTGGGTAAACTTCAGCTATATCGACATCTGGGCTTTCCCCAGTTTGCTCCAGCATGTTGGCCTCATCATATTCACTGAACTCGACCATGTTGATCTGGACTGGCTCCACGAACAAGGCCTCTTCCTGGTGAAGCGGATCAGCATCGATCTTCATTCTACGGCCAGCAAATTTCAGCCTGCCTTTTTGAATCGCTTTCTGAACCAAATCCCTGAAAAGGTAACAATTAGAGGTGTTATGACCAAGATAGCTATGATATTTACAAAACCCTCTTTTCTGTCTTTGTTCCAACGGTGGTATTTTAGTACCAGGAGGTACCACCATTTGCCCATCTTTGACCAATAAGTCAAAAATTTCCTCACATTTTGACACGTCGAAAGTATAGGTTTTCGAAGGGAATTTTGGGTTGTTTTCGACAGGATTCTTTCCTTGCGCAGGCAGTAATGAGCGACACTCATAGGCGGACCCTGGCTTTAGTTCAACCACGTCAATTTCTAATTCAGTCGATGAAGCATAATCGGCCTCACGAATTGGGTCTGTCGCGTCGTATTCAACAAACGCCACCTTTTCTTTCTTAGACTTATTGTGCCTAACTTTTTCTAGCCTTAATTGTTCTAGATGTCGGACTCTGTCAGCCAGTTGTGACATACTTTTCACAAAAGTTGGATCTATCTTCTTCCTGATGGAATAATCTAAATCTCATGCGGCCATTAGAACTAGTTCATGTTCTGACACTTGCGTAAAGCACCTAGCTTTTAAGGACCTAAAACGATTCAGATAATCATCTATACTTTCAGCAAACCTTCTCTTAATACTGGACAATTCTGCCAAACTAATTTTGGAGTGTCCTTCGTAAAACTATCCATGGAACTTCTTTTCTAATTTGGCCCATGAGTCGATTGAACTTGGGGCCAACGAAGTAAACCATGTGAAGGCAGCCTTGGTCAGAGAGGAGGGGAAGTTTTTTACTCTTAAACATTCATTATGAGCTAGATCCCCTGACTCTGTTAAGTATCTGGCGACGTGCTCTATTGTCGATTCACCAGACTCTCCCCCAAATTTAGTGTACTTAGGCACTTTCATCCCCCTAGGCGCCTCGGCTTGGAGAATGAATTCAGCTAACGGGGAAGCGTATAATGGCCTTTGTAATGTAGCACTCATGCCATTTCTAGCCATAATCCTTTCGACAATAGTTGTCAAATTATTTTCCACTGCCAGATCTTCTTGTCGATGTTGGTCGACAATTTGATCAGCATCCTGGTGTCGGTTAACCATTACCATCTGGTTACGTCCCGCAACTCCTGATTCGACGCCTTGATGTTGTAGAGGTCTAATGATTTGTCCTTCATGGACTGTCTCCTCCTCCGCTGCCCCTATCTCTATCTGCACAGGAACAGTCGGTCTAATCATTCGCGTAATCTGTCGGGCCGGTGGCCCCAGAAAATTGCACAAGCATGTCAATTGGTTCGCCATCTGCCTATTCGTTTCAGCAGATTCTTGTATTAGTGGATTGAAGACTGTGCCCATCTGGTTGGTCAACATGTTAACCAATTCATGGTTACTATCGTCCATTTGCTGTCTCAACACCACTACTGAAGTGTTCGACAGCGGCATGGTTCTGTTCTAAGTAGTGTTCCTTATGTTGCCCCCTTGTGCTGATCCTTGCAAGGGAGGATTTGTATCTGAAAATAGTGTTGCACTGGATTTCGACTGATATCCTGGCATTAAGGAATACGACATTCCATAAAGCGGATCTGTGGTGCCAAAGCGAGGCACATAAGGTCTGAACATCGTTATCGTTGATCCTGAATCCCCCGGTGGAGGCTGAGGAATTGATGTTCCAACCGCACCCGTAGTCGACATGGTCATGGCTGCACTTGTCATCGGTGGCAAAGTGGCAACCTGTGAGACTACTGTTTCCGTATTGGATAAAGTTCCTCGTGGAACTTCATCAGTGTTAGTTTCTGCCATTTTCACACTACTTCGTGGCTTACTATATAGCTTGCCACTTCTAAGTTTCATGCAATTTTGCAACTGCTCTAGCACCGTCCCACTGGGCGTGCCATTTTGTTTACTGTGGAAATTGGTAAACAAACGTTGGTCCTCCCTAGGCTTTAAAACGAAGGGTTACTTGCAGGATCGACCAGTTGATCCTAGGACATGTGCTAGTGCAAGTGAGGCTTGTCCAAACTTCGACGGAATGACTTTGTTAGGAATGGCTCCTAACAGAGTGTCGAACAAGCGTAGGGTTTTTCCACACGAACGGTTTTTAGACAATGTTATCGCCCATAGGTGACTCGTGGCCGACATCGCTATAACATTCAAAAAAGGTATACAATGAACACGCTTTTGGTGAACTCTATTATCGTAATAGAATCAGTGTTGACAGCGTAAACGACAACGTAAAATGATAACTCAAAAGTAAAAGAAATTAAGATAAAATGTTCAACGGGAACAATTGAAAAATAGGGAAGTTGCATTGAAATAAATGTGGTGATTCACGTACATAGCACTCTCAGAGAAACTCTTGCTTCCTGGCGCCGAGAATGGGAAATTTTCTTACAAGTGATTTCGTAGTACAAAGTGAACACCCTGAGCCCCTTGTGGGATACTCCTATTTATACTAAACTAGAGGAAACTACTCATAAGCTAACTCCTAGAAACTAGTAGATGTTATGTCACACGATTTGCATAACCGCCGCACCCATGTCTTGCTAACTGATCCACATTATGGCGCTCTTATTCTTTCTGGATCTGCTATTTTATTTTAAATTTCAAATTTCTCCCGCTCAGACGTTAGGGCGAAGCTGTCTTCTGCACATTTGACTATAATTCTATAAGTCCCAATCCTCGCGTTGGTCGACATAATGGCCTGTCGACGGAGCCAACTTTTCCCTGTTGGCTTCGTCCTTTTCTTTCTTGCTTGCTTCCAACATCTCTGTATCTTTTGGTAGGTGTAAGACCCCAATTTTGACCCTAAGATCCCTCATGGCATCATAACATTTCATTTGCAAAGCCTCAAGGATCATGAGCATCTTGGTTCCCTTTGCCTTTGGGTGGGACTCCTTGTGAGTGGTTTGAGATCACCAAGCATGCTTGAATTGTATATTATTGCTCTTCTCATTTTGTTTACTAACCAAAAGCACAAAAATATGTCACTAACATTTCTTGTTTGTAGCTTGAGCAATCACAAGGTCAAGAGCTTCAAGGAGATCTTTTGTGCAGAGATATGGCCAAGAGAGGATGAAAGCAAGCATGGTAATGGTTCCCAAAGCTCTCATTCATCAAATATGCCTCCCTAGTATCCAAATTAATCATTTTGATCAAAGCAAGTCAAAGGGTTTGAGGTTTTGTTTCTCAAAGAAGCCCTAGTTCATTTGTGTACCACAATGCCTTGCTCATGAAGCAACCTCAGCCCATGATCAAATAAAATAAAGGTAAGTTATTTAATTCATCATCTCATGCATATTTGAACTTATTTGAGTGCCCTCAATCATCAATTCATCAAGATATGAGTCATGGACTTGAGAAGTTGATCAGTCAATTCATCTGACTATTTTGAAATGCACTGAGACCTAAATTTTTATGTGTTGGTCAAATGGAGAGGATCCCAATATAAAAAATGTTCTTAAGGACAATATCAACAACTTTCATGTTCGTCAAAAATTGATTTGAAGCTTGGAAGGTCATCATCCATTCCAAGAAATTATAGGTCATTTTGACTAAAACCCTAATTTTGGGTCAACTTCCCAAGAACATAACTCATTCATTTTTTATGATTTTGAGGTGGGATAAAATGCATTGGAAATCTTAAGAGGTCTAATTCAAATGTTATGTTGAAAAAATTTCAAAATCTCAAAGGAAATACATGTGATAATGCAAAACAATATAGGTCACTTTGGACCAAATGCATTGAAAGGCAAAAAAGTCCAACTTCAAGTGCCCATAACTCTTTCATCAAAAATCCAAATGATGCAAAATCGAAGTCCATTTTGATTGTATTGAGAAGATCTACAACTTTTATATTGGAGGTTTGTTCATTTGAGGCTTGCATCATCAAAACAGAGGGGCTTGAACATTGGCCAAATTTGGAAATCTCACCTTTGCATGTTTTGCACCTTACACTTTAAATCCAAAATTCACTAATTTCCATACTTCAAATGGACTTTTGCCCAAAATAACATTTGTTCCTTACATCAAGGCCTTTCCAACCATTACTCACATGCTCATGTTTGGATTTGGCAAATGGCATTTTCGAAGAGATGAAGTTTTAGGCATAATTGTGCATAACACATCAAAACTCATTACACAAGCCTATGCATTGCCAACTACACATCCATTTCAGCTCAATTATACTTCAGATTGCATTCGGCATTGAGTTTGGGCGTTTTACATGATCATGCAAGCCCATGCAATGAATATCCATTTGCCATGCACACGAGTTTTTCACCTCCTTGCATCAGCTTCCACTATAAATAAACATGCTCAGCTTCATTCATGGTAAACCTAATGGCGCCTGAGATGCTGCACAACTGAATCCATAACCATTACCAAAGGAACTATTTCACTTTTCTCCAAATTTTTCAGATCTGAAATTCAACTAAATCTGGTTGAATCTTTGGATCTAAAGTTCCTAGACCTTCATCCTACAGTCCATAGAACTTCTGTTTGGCCAAAGGAAGCAAGGGAGCAAGCTCAGATCTCCACAATTCAAAGGTTCTCTCCAACTGGTTTTTTCTTCGAAACTCATTACTTCTTGATCTATTTGCTTGGATATTGTGTTGGCTGAAGTCCTCTTCATAGAGGCAATTGTTTTGAGTGCTCAATTGTTGAAATCCATGAAGTTCAGTATGAACACCATGATTTTCTCTCTCTGATTTCTCTCTCTATGAGGATCTAGAGGAGAAACCAATGGTACAGGGATGATGTACATCATCCCAGCTTTCCAATGATATGAGGATCGCTTCATTTGGTTAAGTTTTTATTGTCTGCAACTTTGGCCGGAATCTTCATGCTCACTGGAGAAGACGGTGGCTCTGGTCACCGTCCCTTTGCCAGATGGATTATGGACCGTTTGATGGCATCTCCAGATCTAATCTCCACGCTTGGATCTTAAGACTTATTTTAATGCCATGTGTTTCGCTGCTGACTTTGGTCTACCATGGAAGCGTGCATGTGGAGCGTTTGATCAGCCACGTCAATTAATGAGGCTTGATCAGACGCTCCTGGTTTTTTTGATTTTCTCATTTTTTGATTTTATTTCTTTTATTCCCTTTATTTTCAAAAAATCATATCTCACTCATTTTTAATCCAAAAAATATGGGACCAATTGCATTCTTTTCCAAATAAATTCTAGTTTCTAAAAATGATTTTTATTTTTTTTATTTTGTCATTTGATATTTTTTGTCAATTTTCTCTTTTCTGGTTATTTTTAATTCATTTTAAATAGTTTTTTATATTCAAAAAATACAAAAATATTTTCCTAACCTATTTGAATGATGATGGATCTATGAAAAATATTCTCATCAATTTTCTAATTGATTTGAGATTTATTTGAGATTTTAGTTCAATTAGGTTATTTTTGTTCATTTTTAATTGATTAAAAATAGTTTCTGACTTTTAAAAATGCTGAAATTTTTTGTCAAACTTTGTTTGACCTTGTTGAACTTGGGATAAATCACTTGGACCTTTCAAGGTTGATTTGAAGTGATTTTGTAGTTTGACCTTTCTTTTATTTTTAATTCAAGTTTATTTTAATATTAAAAATGCCAAAAATATTTTGCTTATTGTTTGACCTCCAATCTTCATCCCATTTCTGGTTTCTCATTGTTTGACCTTGATCCTCAATATCATTGGTCAACATTTGTTGATTGGTATATGCTATTTCATTTGATGCATTTTGATCTTTCCATTTCATATTCCATTATTCATCTTCTTCTTCTTCTTCTTCTTCTTTTGATCAATGAGTTAAAGGTTGATAAGTTAGCATTGATTAGGGAGACTTAATCTTCCTTGATCCAAATCTAATTCATCTTGATCAATTGATCAAGTGAATGGCTTTGCATTAAGGATAGGTTGTTTCCTAAATCATGCAAAGGACTTAAACCAATACAAGATCAATTCTCTTTTTCTTTTGGCATGGCAAGTTGTTGGAACTTGGTTCACTAATCAAGGCTTCTAACTTGTGTTGTTGCCTACATTATTATTGACCGGCCTCAGATAGTTGTGAATTCTACATAAGTCCAATTACGATTGCTTAACATAGCGCTAAATTTGCCTTATGGCACACTAACATTAACCACTAACCATTAACATTTCCTTTTTGCACTTTACATTTATGCAATTTATCATTCTTGTACATATTATTCATTTGCTTTTTCCTTTGCTCATTGGAGCACATGTTTATGTTAAATGCCATTTGCCTTTTGCTCACTTGAGCATATAATTGTGTATATATCTTTTGTGCTTGTGTTTGTCTGTTTCTTGTTAACCAAATGCAAAGAATTGGACAAAATGGACTTAGACTTTAGGACTTTCCCTATACAAATTTGGAGTCAAAGAGCAACTAGGCATTGGGCCTTTAGAATGCTTAAGCTTGAAGATGAACTTTGAAAGGACCATATTCTAAACTCCCTCTTGTCCATTCTTTGATTGTATTATAGAACTTTTTGATGTGTGTGTTCCTTTGTGCTAGGGATTCCAACTTGAGCCAAATTGAGGAACCATTACCATTAGCTCCTAAGAGAGAGAGATCCAAGATCCAGTGAGGAGCTTTTCCAGAGTTCATTTGATTGATTCCTTGAGTTTATGCTTTGTGTGATTGCTTATTCCAAAGGATGAGAGCTACTTGGATCATCAATATGATCTCAAGAGAGGAACTCCTTTTGTGGTTTTGTTTCTTATCCCTTACCTCTTGTATGCTTAGGATCTTAGCCATTCTTCTTCTTCCCTCCACTCTAACCCAAGCCAAAACTTTTGTGTAAACATTTAACATGTGTTTTCAAACATTAGAAACCAAAGCCTTATGCTTTTGATTTTCAAACTTTCTTTTCATAACACTTATTTTGAATTGAACTTCTCAGTCAACTTTGACCATTTTGTATATACTTTTCATTGGTAAATATAACACATTCAAATGTCTTTTGTGGTTTCAATGGCCACTCTCTTAATCAAACTTTTTTCATAACCATTAGCTATTAGGTTTGAGTTATCCTTGAGGTAGATGTAATACTCACCTATATCCTTAGTGATGGACAATGAGTCTTCCATGCTTATTATAGGGTTAACCCCTCACTAGCATGTTGAAGCTATCCTCACATGGTGGATTTGTGGTTTTAGGTTGAGTTTTCTCCCTTGGATAACAAAAGACCTTAAGGCTTTTGGACCAATCAATTCACCAACTCATTTTGAGATTTTAACCCCGAACTACGAGGTTTTGATCCTAATCTTTTTTAAGATGGTACGTAGGCAATGGGTTTATCCATCCAAACATCAAATGTAAATAAACTTGTATATTCTTTTCTCATCTCTTCAATCATGTTTGCACAAATAAATTTTTCACAAAATACCAACCTTACAACAAATATGAAAAGGGCTCCCTAGGAGTACCTAGGATGTTTTGGGTGCTTAAAACCTTCCCATTGCATAACCAACCCCCTTACCCAGATCTCTGACATTTTTACTAGTTTTTGATTCGATAAAACTTTTAGGTTTTTGTTCGCTTTCTAACCATTCCTTTGGATAAATAGAAGTGCGGTGGCGACTCGACTTGTATGGTTTACCTTGGATTTAGTCAATATCTCTAATGGTAACGAATACCCCGCTAAAGTAGGGTATGATCCCCACATTCACAGGACTCTTTCATTACTTGTGCTTTCAACCTGCCTTAGGAATATTTCGTGGTAACAGTTTTGTTGCAGAATTTTTGCATAACAGGAAATTCATTAAGCCAAAGGTCATGGTTTGAATTTGCTTTGCATAGATACCTCCTTGTTTTCATCACCTTGTGGCAAGTCTTGCTCACACTTGGTTTGGTTGTGGCTAACAATGGAATCATTTTGATGCAGGCTTGGAATAAGGTATTGTTTTAAGGTGTGTATTACACTGGTATGATGATGCACTACATGCTTCAGGTTCATACTTGGCTTGGCAATGCATGTGTGTGAACTATGTTGTGTAGGTATTATGGTTATGTCATTGCAGGGTTTACATGGTTGGCTACTGATGTTGGTAGTGTTAGGTTAGTTGATTGGAAGTTGATGTCATGGTGATTGTTGTAAACACTGGCTCATGTTGTACTGAAGGTTGCAATGGGTTTATAATGTTCTACCTTGGCATGTTACATTGAGCAAGATGAATGGTCATCTATTGTTGCAGATGTATTAATGGGTTTTGAGTTACATTGCCCAAGTTAGGTATGTGACAGCTAGGTATTTCTTATGGTCTTGTTTTGCAATAGGTCTGTAACTCTGATGTACAAGCTTGATAGGAATCATGCAGGTGATTCTGTTTGATGTTTTGTGGGTTGGTTCAGGGTCATGATGCCACTGACTTGTAATTGGCTTCACTGTAGGATGGTCTTGGTTTGCATCATGTATGATGTTGTGCATAGCTAGCTCCATTCATGGGTTGACATGCTTCATGTTGTACGACTGCCTTGTTTGGCTCGTGGTGAGCTCTAAGTTAATTTATGGTTGGCTTTTGCATTGTAGGATGTTTTCAGTGTTAACTTTTGGATGACTTGGCATGTATGACCTTGTTTCTCTTACATGTCTGCTATGTCAAGACTTGTGCACATGTAACATGATGAAGCTAGATCCAGTTCTGACTTTGCAACATGTCTTGCCCCCTTATCCTATACCATTATGGCTCTGTTTCCTGCTTATGTTGGGCATGGCTCCAAGTGTGTCGGCTGCAGGTTTATGATGGTTCTTGGCCGGCAGGTGAGTCCTTGCATTGCATCATGATTTAAGGACTTTTTTCAATGCCATTCTAGCTTGGTTTTGCAGGATCTATGAGGTTTGCATTTGGCCTTGTATTAGTTCATTACTGTGCTACATTGGTCTGCTCCTGGTATCCACAACTTGGTGATGCATTTCAAGTCTTAAATGTGCATTGCCTTCATGACTTGTATCCTGCAACATGGAGTCCAACTTGGTCCAGCATGGTGCAACATATCATGTAGTGTATGCATTTTTGTTTGTGGAATCGTGATTGATATGGAATTGCAGGTTCATTTGGTATCTTCTATGTTGTATGATGCTACTTGCTTTTGGTTTTAGGTGAAGCTGCAATGTTTAAGCAAGGTATGAGTTATTCCTGCTGCATTCTGATTTGGGCAGAAGTTCATGGTGAGTTCAAACCTAATGGTGGATTATGATTTTGGTTAATGTATGTGTAACACTTAATTGTGTAACCAAGACACTTGGTATGGTGGATGCATGACCTATTTGGCAAGGTAGAGTTATGGTTGGAATTGCAACAAAGTCTAAGTCATGGTAAGGTGTACATGACTTTGGAAATGGGCCATATTACTTGGAAATGAAGAAACAAAGCAAAAGCAAACCAAACATGACTTTTAGATGATGAATCAAGGCAAGGTGGATTATATTATATCTTAGGTGGCCAAAAAGGGTTGAGTTGACTTTGGTCAAAGTTGACCAAAAGTCAACAGTTGACCAAAGTCAACAATTGGTCAAAAGTTCATTTTTCTTTGTATTCTCCTTGTAAATGGACATTGAATGGATGATTATGTGTGATTATAGGGTTTAGAGAATTTGGGTTGACTTTGGTCAAGGTTGACCAAAAAGTCAACTATTGACCAAAAGTCAACATTTGGTCAAAAATATCGAGACTTGTATTTTCTTATGTAGAATCGAATGTAATGGTTTAAAATGACATGAAATAGATTGAAATGGTTTGAAAAATGATTAGAAATTGGTCTACTTATGACTTGAGTGTTTGACTTTTGAAAAGAAAATGACTTGACTAATAATGTGTGTCAACAAGGCCATGAACTGAGGGCATAAGATTAGGGTTTGAATAAGGTATCCATGAATCAATGGTCATGACTAGCAGTTGGCTAGAGACACAATAAGATTGGATATTTGGGATCACCAAGACCATATGTGTATCCATAATCACATGAACAACACCATGACTTTGGACCAAGACCAATGCTCATATAAGCCCAAAGTAAGGTTAGGTCAAGCATATTGATAAAATGTGAAGATAGAGGGGTCATGGATGCATAATCAGGCCACCAAGTTCATCTGATTCACCATCTCCTGATTTGGGTTTTGAAGGTCAAGACAAGGCCTGGGGAAGCTCCATGAGATCATGCCTCGAGAAATTAGGGTTTTGAAGACCCTAGAGGATTTCCTGGACAAATCATTGTTGAATTCAAGCCTTTACCACCATAATTAGGGTTTTGCATCCCCCATGCTGATGATATGGTTAGACCATGCTCTTGAGCCTTGATATCCACATAAACCCTAGCTTCATAAGCCCTATTTTTTTTAATCTTCTTGAACCGGAATACAAGAATTGCGGGAGCTTTTCAGGTATTCGAGATGGAGAGTGATTAGATACCTACGTACCCGGAATTTTCTTGGACATGTGGTTGAAGTTATCCCAGACTTTGGGTGTTCACACAAGGTATTATGGGGTAGATGTTATATGTAGTGCATGATGTATGCTTGTCTTTTATGATGCATGTTTCTTTGCTTATTTGTCATTTGTGGGTATGAGTCTTTATTATGATGGGAACTCCGACTCATCATCAAAGATTGGAATACAATTGATGTGAACCTTAGGTGATGCCAACACTATTGTCAAGGAATCGTTTCCTGTTGAGGAACATTGAAATGCTGGAATCGACACGGAATCCCAACTGATTGGGTCTCACAGGCGTTCAAGTAAAACCATTTTTGAGTCACTGGTCATCTTTCAAGTTTATCGGGTTTTAACCGTAATGCAAGATGTTTCTCTTTAGTGTAGCTTTTATTATTCCCTGAAGTTTTAAAGCATTATGTAAGTAAGACAAGTCAATTATTTTGCATACAAAACACAGAAGAAAATGTTTGATGGGATAACTGAATTTTATTGATATGAAATTTTACATATGGAGGGTACAAGGATGCAGACACCCTTAATGAGGATGCTGCGAAAATTGAAAAATAAGTGAAATGGCAATGGGAATTTTTTTTTGTTTATTTTTCTCCATTGATTACAACATTGGCCTTAGTCTACCATAGAATCTGAATCCCAAGACCTTGCTTCGGCTGACGGTGATTGGATCGGTCTTTGACGCTTTAATATCTAGCTTGTAGTGCATGGGCTCAAGGATCATAGTCAATGCCTTTATCCCTAACTTCTGCCTAGACATTTCAACTCTTTTCGTCCATCGGGATTCTCCTTTTTACCTAAGCCGCCCTTTCGGGTTTTCAACTTAGAGAGCTTCATATGTCTTCCCTAACTTTTGCATTGACAATTCATTTTTTGGTCCATCGGGATAGCCATTTTGCTTAGATCAACCTTGCGGAGATTAACCTAGCGGGCTTTCATCATTTCTTTTTAGGCATAATAATTTTTGACTATATCTGTATTCACTGGCGAGGGCAAATCTTCCCCATCCATTGTTGTGAGGATTAGAGACCCACCTGAGAATTCCTTCTTAACGATGAAAGGTGCCTCATAGTTGGGAGTCCATTTGCCTCGCGGGTCTGAGTGAATAGCAGAATACCTTTTGAGCACGAGTTCTCCGACGCGGTACTCACGAGGAAGAACCTTCTTGTCAAAAGCTCGTTTAAGACGTCTTTGGTATAGCTGACCATGAGAGACGGCCGTCAAATTCTTCTCTTCGATCAAATTCAGCTGGTCATATCGTGATTGAACCCATTCAGCTTCATTAAGATCAACCTCCATAATGACTCTGAGGGAAGGAATCTCGACTTCAATCGGTAGGACGGACTCCATCCCATATACTAATGAAGATGGAGTTTCCCCAGTGGATGTGTGGACCGAGGTTCTAGAACCGTGTAGAGCGAAGGGTAACATCTCATGTCATTCCTTGTATTTCTTGACCATCTTCTGGATGATTCTCTTGATATTCTTGTTAGCTGCTTCTACGGTGTCGTTCATCTTGGGCAGGTACGATGAAGAGTTGTGATGCTCGATCTTAAATTCTTCGCACAACTCCTTCATCATATTGTTGTTGAGCTTACTGGCGTTGTCCGAGATGATCTTGCTAGGTATCCCATAGCGGCAGATTATCTCTTTCTTGATAAATCGGGTAACCACTTGTCGAGTGACATTAGCATATGAAGCAACTTCGACCCATTTCGTGAAGTAATCGATGGCGACTAGGATGGATCGATGTCCATTAGAAGCTTTGGGTTCTATCATCCCAATCATATCGATGCCACACATAGAAAAAGGCCATGGAGAAGTCAGAACGCTCAACGAAGTTTGTGGCACAAAGATCTTGTCACCATATATCTGGCACTTGTGACATCTTTTGACAAAATTGTAGCACTCAGCCTCTATTATCGTCCAATAGTAACCATCCCGAAGGATCTTCTTGGCCATAGCAGGACCCTTTGCATGTACACCCTCGCTGCCTTCATGTATGGACTTTACGATTGTACTAGCTTCGTGTTTATCCACGCATCTGAGCAGTACAGAATCATAATTCCTTTTGTATAACACATCACCGTTTAGGAAGAACTTGTAAGAGAGTCTTCTTAGAGCTTTCTTATCGATAATGGATATACCCTCGGGATATTGCCGTTTCTCCAAAAATGTCTTTATGTCGTAGAACCAAGGCTTATCATCAGGATCGACCTCGATTGCTAGACAATGTGCTGGTTCATCTAAGTGGTCAGTTTGGATGGATGGTGCTTCATTCTTCCATTTTTAACTTTGAACATAGATGTTAACGTGGCTAGAGCGTCTGCTGACTAATTTTCCTCCTGAGAAATATGATGAAAAGAGATTTCATCAAAATAGGGTATTAGTTTTCTGATATGCTCTTTATAAGGTATCAACTTGCTATCCCGAGTCTCCCAATCACCTTTCACCTGACTGGTTACCAGAGCTGAATCATTGTATACCTCAAGGATCTTGATCCTTAAGTCGATTGTCGCCTCTAAACCGTAGATACATGCTTCATATTCTGCCATGTTGGTGGTGCAGTCGAAACACAATCTAGCTGTAAATAGAAGGTGGAAACCAGTTGGAGAAGTGATAACCACACCTATACCATGGCCTCGAGCATTGGAAGCACCGTCGAACACGAGCGTCCATCGCGATCCTGGTTCGGGGCCTTCCTCAGGGCTTACTTCGAAGCCTGGTGTAGTGAAGTCTCTGATAAACTTGATGTCTTTGTTTGGAAAGTCAAACCTCAACGGTTGATAACCTTCGACGGGTAGGTGAGTAAGGTAGTCAGACATAACACTCCCTTTTATTGCTTTCTGGGTCACATACTATGTATCATACTCGGTTAACAATATTTGCCACCGGGCAATTCTACCAGTAACAGCAGACTTTTCAAATATATACTTTATCAAATCTATCTTGGATATCAATAAAGTATTATGGAAAATCATATATTGCGTCAGGCGTCGAGCAACCCAAGTCAAAGCACAACAAGTTTTCTCTAAAAGTGAGTATCGGGTCTCACATTCAGTGAATTTCTTGCTGAGATAGTAGATAGTAAGTTCTTTCTTGCTGAGTACTGTGAGGTACATAATGAGAGGCCTACCAGGAACTGGTGGTATCAAGATTGGTGGTTCTTGCAAGTAATTTTTTTGTCTTATCGAATGCCGCTTGGCAATCGTGGTTCCACATAATCGATTGATTTTTTTCTCAACAGTTTGAATATCGATTCACAGGTAGTCGTTAAGTGTGATATGAATCTAGAGATGTAATTAAGTCGCCCAAGGAAGCCTCAGACTTCTTTTTCTATTCAGGGAGATGGCATTTCTTGGATGGCTCAAACTTTGTCGGGATCAACCTCAAAACCTTTCTTACTGGCTATGAAACCCAAGAGTTTACCAAATCAGACCCCAAAAGTACATTTAGCCGGATTCAGGCGCAATTTAAACTTTCGGAGTCTGACAAACAATTTCCTTAGGTTCACCAAGTGATCTTCTTCATTTATGGATTTGGAAATCATGTCGTCCACATAAACCTCGATCTCTTCATGAATCATGTCGTGGAAGAGGGTTACCATGGCGCGCTGATATGTTGCCCCTGCATTTTTCAGGCCGAACGACATGACTTTGTAGCAGTAAGTTCCCCAAGGTGTGATAAAAGTTGTCTTCTCCATATCTTCTTGCATTATCTTTATCTGATTGTATCCGGAGAACCCATCCATGAAAGAAAAGATGGAGAATTAAGCTGTGTTGTCAACCAGAACATCAATATGAGGCAAAGGGAAGTTATCCTTTGGGCTTGCTCTATTGAGGTCTCGATAGTCTACACACATTCTGACTTTACCATCTTTCTTTGGAATTGGAATGATATTAGCAACCCAATGCAGATATTCATAAATGGCTAAGAAGCCAGCGTCTAGCTGCTTCTTAACCTCTTCCTTGATCTTGAGTTCCATATCGGGTCTAGTCCTTCTGAGCTTCTGTTTGACTGGAGGACATTCAGGCTTATGTGGCAAGTGATGTTCAACAATGTTGGTGTCTAATTCTAGCATATCTTGATACAACCAAGAAAAGACGTCAACATATTCACGCAACAACTCTACCAACTCGGAGTGTACATGCTCGGCAAGAGATGCCCCAACTTTTACTTCTTTTTTATCAGTTTCAGAACCCAAGTTAATGAGATCCAGCGGTTCTTTGTATGGCTGGATCTCTTTCTCTTCGTGCTCAAGGAGCCGTGCTAGTTCAGCTGGTAATTCATAATCTTCCTCACTGTCGTCTTCAACTTGGTTTATTGGAAATCCAGATTTACAGTTGATTTGAGCCATGTCATAATCAATAGTCTTATTTTCTCGGTATATGATGAGCTTATTTTAGTATGCTTTTTGAGAAAAGTGGAAAAAAGAAAAAAGAAATCTTTTGCCATTTCGTTGTTTTTAGCAAAAAGGAAAAATAACTGAAGGAAAGGGAACACAAGTTTTGCATGCAATATTACTTTTTATTTATCCACATAATACTTTTAAACATGGGGGCCCTTACATGCTATCCTCTCGTCTCGGGCGAGGACGAGGGGTGGAGAAAACAAAATGCATTACGTTTCTTCCGAGTACACCATGGGAATCACGGTGGTCGTCCAATTGGGAAGCTTGAACCCTGGAGGACATATGCGAACAAGGTTGGGTGCCCATTGCTTGCTACCACTGGATTCTCCAATAACTTCCATGGTATGCTCGTTTTGATAGTCGGCGCTGCTGAACTTGACCGGGTTGAAGTTCTTTTTCTTCGGGATTTCCTTGCATGTTACTGGGTGATAACCGATACTAAACCTATCACGCTTCTCTGCCATATTGACGACCTTACACCAACTAGGAAGCGGGCCTTTCTCCAATGTATGTTTGGCGCTTTTTGCTGAGGATAGGATGGTAGCGGATGATCGGTTGTTGTTGGCAGTAGAGGAACTGACTTCTTCAAATTCTAAACAGTGGAGGGAAACTTCGACGATCTCTTCATCTGTTTCAAAATATCTGAAGGAGGAGAGTTCACTGACCAACAAATCTTATTCACCATACACAATTACCAATTTGTCATCTATCAAGTACTTCAGCCTCTGGTGCAATGTAGAAGTGACTGCCCCAACAACATGAATCCATGGTCTTCCCAACAAACAACTGTAAGTTGGGTTGATATCCATGACTTGGAAAGTGATGCTGAATTGTTGGGGTCCAACACAGATAGGCAAATCTACCTCCCCAATTACCTGCCTTCGAGAACCGTCGAAATCTCGAACGATCAATACGCTGGTCCTCATCTCGGCCCCCTTAAATTGTAATTGGCTTAATGTAGATTTTGGCAACACATTAAGCGAAGAACCAGTGTCAACGAGGACTCGAGATAGGAGAGAGTCGGTACATGTGACCGAAATGTGTAGTGCTTTGTTATGGGCGTTTCCCTCAGGAGGTAGCTCAGCTTCATTAAATTCCAGATACCTACTGGCGGTGATATTTCCAACCACGTCATCAAATTGATCGACTATGATTTATTGCATCACGGAGCGGTATTTAGAACTTTCAGTAATGATTTCCGACGAACCTCGGTGTAAGACCCCAATTCTGACCCTAAGATCCCTCATGCAATTTCATCATGTGCATTAGCATTAGGATCATACCTTGGCATCCTCCTTACCCCTCTTTCATTGGGTTTGTTTTGGGAGAGATCATCGAGCACCATGTGATTATATCATACTTGTATATTATTATTTTACTAACCAAAATACAAAAATATGTCTTTGCATTTGCCTAACTCTTTTGTAGGTAGGGCATGATCTCCATTGATCTATCAAGTTCATATCTAGGGTTTGAGACCCTCATGACAAAGAACATAACCATGAATTGATCCAAGAAGGGTTATGAGCATCATATATGAGTTCCATTGATTCCTACATGTTATATTGATCAAGTTTGCTTCAAGAGTTTAAAGGTGATTTGCCTTGGAAACCCTAGTTTGACTAGGTATCTTGAGTAACTTCTCCACCAAGCTATCTCTCCAATTGATGAAATTTCTCAAGGGACACTTCGAAATTCATCATCTTATGCATATATGATCTACCATGAGCCAAGAAAGTCCAAATAATTGAAGATTAGCAAGTTGGTTGATGGTGGTTGGCCAGATGAATTCATCTTATCAAAACTGGGTCTTCCTAGACCCTATCTCCTACATTTTTCACCGTATGGAAATGATTCCAAGAGAAAAGTAACTCTAAATGACATTCCAAACAACTATCATGTTGAGACCTAGAGATAGTTTTACTTGGAAAAGCATTTTCTATGTTGAAACATTATAGGTCATTTTGTCTAAACCCTAATTTGAAAGTCAACTTCCCAAGGCCATAACTTGCTCAATTTTTATGATATGAAAGATTTCTAAGTTGCACAATCAAATTCAAGAGGTATACTTAAAATTTGATGTTTGGAGTGAGAACTAATTCAACTTTTATTAGCATGTGATATGAGGTTACATTATAGGTCATTTGTGACCTATGCCATTGAGCATGTGATTTTTCCAAACTTCAAAAATGCATAACTCTATCATTCCAAATCCAAATGACATGAAATGGATGACCATTTTGAAGGTCGTTGAAATATCTAAAACTTTGATGAAGACCCTTTTCTCATTTGAAGCTCACATAAAAAGTTAAGCAAGGTGGAGTATTGAGATATAATATGGCTTGACACTTAGAAACATTTTTAACATGTTGAAATTTCCAAACTCCCACCTCAAAATTCATCATGATACAAGATCTAAATGGAAAAGTGTTGAACATGAAAGTTGTTCCTCTTGATCTAACCTTTCCAAAAAGCCCAATTTTATCCATTTTGGACAAGATTTGAATGGGTTGCGCATGGCTTGAATATTACATCATCATTTGGAAAAAATAAAACTTCAAGCTTCCATGTACAATTGCCTAGCACTCCAATTTGATTTCAGTCTTGTTCACACTCAATTGTGGATCAAATGGAATGATCTCATGGGCCTGTACACGCCCATGCACACATGCATCACTCATTGCCAATTTTGGAAACTCAATTGTAAGGTGCAAATATCATGTGATTCAGCTATAAATAAGGCACCATATGCTCAGAATTTAGGACTCTTTCGCACCAACTTTGATCCCAAACACCAAACCCTTCCATTTGAGAGGATAATCTTGAGAATTTCCTTTGGAAATTGAGTTTAAATCTCACTGTTTTGAGGTTCAAAACTCCAGAGATCCAAGACCTCTTGTGCATTCTAATATACTTCTGCAAGCATCCTGAGCAAGATCAAGCACGAGCCAAAGCAAGAACAAGTGAATCTAGACTTGTATTGAAGGTATTTTCCAGAAAACTTCATCTCTTCGATTCTCTCTCAATTCCATTCAATTCTATTGGATCTTTGGTTGTCTGAAGTCCTACCAATGTAGGCAAGAAGGTTGAGTTGCTTAGAGGTCAAATCGAAGCAACTTAGTTGACACACCTCAAAATTCAACTCCTCATATCTTTCTATATATGTGGAGTTAGTTAAAATTGAGGTCAGATTCGTGCTCTACGCCATTTTTTCTTTCAGATCATGTCCTCCTTTTTCATATTCTTGATGGTGATGAGTGAACCAGTCCGGCCAAGGTCACCTTTGGACGTCGACGATGCGCTGGAAGTGTTCAGAGCCATTGATCTGGTTCAAATTGTTTTAATCTCACGTGTTTCTTGTAATTACCATTTGTGTTACACATTGACTCGTGACTATGGTGGGAAGGACGCTGATGGCCACTTGATCTGCCACCTCAATTAATGAGGGAGATCAAGTGGTCCACGTTTTTTCTGATTATTTGAATTTCATTTTAATTGTTTTATTTTCATTAATTCATATTAATTTTAATATTGATCCAAAAATATGGGAGTTTCACCAAATTGTTTTAAATAATTTCCTCTTTCATATTCTGAATTAAAATTATTTTTTGGATCATTATTAATATATTTCATATTCTTAAAATCCTTTAACCTTATTTAAGCTATGCTATATCAGATGGCCATTTATTTGGTGTTTTGACGAGGTTTTAGGAATTTGACAAACCATATTTAATTTAAATTCCTTATTTTAGTATTTTTTAATTTGAAGAAATGCCAAATAATTTTGTTGACGAATTGTAATGACTTGTTTGAGTTTGATTCTTGTTGTTGGGCCTTGGTCAAGGTTGATTTGGCTTTGTCAAGTTAATTTCATTGGATTTAGGGGATTGATGGAATGTACATTCCATCTCCCAAAATGAATGGATGATATTAATTTGATAAAAGTCCTCCTTTGACCAATTTGAGTTTTGATCCATTCCCCTCCCTCTTCATCTCATTCCCCTTCTTTATGCATTCATCTCATTTGGCCTATGATATCTCAAAGTCTTAAAGCTAGTTGATTGAAAAATTAACATGAGTATGGATGAGATTAGGCCACTTCTTTTGCATATTTATTTTTGTGTGTGGTATGTTTCATGAGCATAGTCCATTATACTATGTCTCAAACATGCATTAACACCAAAATTCTATTGCTCGATCTCAAATCGTTGTGACTTCTACATAAGTCCAATTACGATTGCTTAACATAGCGCTAAATTTATGACACAAAAGGCATAGCATTCTAGTTAGTGAGATTGTAAGTCTCCCTCTTTCATGGTATTGTGTGGAAACTTGGCCTCTTTTCCTTCCTTTGGAAGATGTCTTGGCTCAAGGATCCATGCTTGTGATAAGTGGGTGGAGTGTTCTTCAAAGAATGTCTTAAAATGAAAAGTAAAAGCAAAACAATACTAACTTTTAACCCATTAATAACTAACTTTTAATTCCTAGCCATTTACTTTAATGTCATTTAATTCTATCTTTTATTCATTTACCATTATTCATATCATTCTAATTGTTTATGTTAATGCAATTTTCATTATGTCCACTTGGACCATATTGTGTGATATATCTTGTTTGTATATACTTTGCTTGTTTGTGTGGTCTTTGACCATTAATGTACATAATAACAACAAAAACCCTTAAAAACTTTTGTGTGGATTGTTGGATTGATCTTCGACAAATGGACTTAGAACTTAGGCAACATTCCTATGCTAAAGGACTTGGCCAATGCAAACATGTGTGGAACTAAGTGCTTGCAATTTGAAACTTCATTTGATACATCATTCAAGATCCCTCCGAGTTCATCTGCAACATGATCATTGTGAAGCTGTTATTCTGAACTTGTGACTTATGGAATTCATCTGTTACATGGGCTAATTTAAGGAAGATCATTGAGTGATTAAAGCTTGGATGTGGCTATCTTTATTTGATGCCTTTTCTCTTCAAGATAATATAATTGTGCATTTGTGTGTTGCTTGATTCTAAATGTCCAAGGGAATTCTGGGTTTCTATTGACATTCTTGTCTATTAGATTATTACCCATTTGGCCAGATCTTTTCAACTCTTAAATTTTAATTTTGTGCATAGGATTAGTCCCTTCATCTTCTCCCCATTTCTTTAATTTCAAAATCTCTCCCTACCTTTTCAAAATCTTCTTTGATTGAACTTATTTTGTCTTAAACTTTGACCATTTTGCAAAAAAGATAGAAACTTTGGCCTTATGCCATTTCATTTTCAAACTTCTTTTCTTAAATCAAATTTGTAAATAAACTTAACTATACTTGACTTAAACTTTCAAAAACCCAAAAAGAACTAACTCATTTAAACCATTTTTAGGCCTTTGTGCCTTTCAAACTTAATTTTTGTTAAAAGCAATGCGTCCACTTTGAAATTTGTATCACGAACTACGAGGTTTTGATCCCTCATTTTTATGTTGGTAAGTAGACACAAGTCCGAAGGGCTTGTTAAACACAAAAATATAATTAATTGAATTCTTTTCTCATCCCCCCATTCTATTTGTTTGAAAACATCATTTTTGTACCAAATGCATATGCACACAAAAAGGGCTCCCTAGGAGTACCTAGGACACTTTGGGTGCTAACACCTTCCCTCTGTGTAACCAACCCCCTTACCTGTAATCTCTGACATTTTATTAGTTTTGATTTGAAAACTTCTTACTTTTGGGTTTTGTTCGTAATTTTTCCCTTTTCCCTTGGAAACAATTAAAGCGCGGTGACGACTCTTGTTATTTGATGTCTAGCTTATCCATAGCTTGATGATCATGAATTTACCGCTACATAAATTAAGTGGCGACTCTGTTGGGGAAAAGAATCCAGTGGGTTTAGCCTACATTTTG
The DNA here is from genome assembly GCF_024323335.1 of Lathyrus oleraceus. Taxonomy (NCBI): domain Eukaryota; kingdom Viridiplantae; phylum Streptophyta; class Magnoliopsida; order Fabales; family Fabaceae; genus Lathyrus; species Lathyrus oleraceus. The sequence continues at coordinate 226,537,907 of NC_066579.1, forward strand.
TGTGTATATATTTGTATATATGTGATGTTTGTATATATGTATGTGTGATATAATCTGCTTGTTGTGCTTGGTGATCTCTGAGTGGTGAGATAAATTCTAACCCGAACTTGAGTGCAATTAAGATATAATAATGGTATAGTCATGTTTGACTTGTGTGGAGTAGTCCTTAACAAGTTGGCTTGAGATACATCTGCTTAGTGGAGACTCTTTTGGATTTGGAAATTTCACACAAGTATTTGTGGTTAGGCATTACTATCTCTAATTTGGGTCTGAGAAGCTGAGGACCATAGAACATTTACCCCCTCTTGGCCTATTTAGGAAGTAGTGCGGAAACTATTCAAGTGTAGACTTGATAACAGTTGTTACGCGATACTACACTCAAACGAGTTTCTCTTGAGAATATTTTGGGTCGGTGAGTCAATCATCTTAACCTGTAATATCCGATAGATGAAATTAAGACTTTGGGAACATTTAGAACATGATCTACAAGTTTTATCATTAGTTCACTCCTTTGGGATGGTACTTACCCAGACCCCATGCTCATGACTTACAACAAACCCTTGATTCTTGGTTGATCCAATCAAGTCTTGTCAATATCAATGGAACTTGGGTGTTGATAAGGTGTAAACCATAATTCACCAAAATGGATGATTGATCTTGACAATGACTTGATTCATCCCTTGACCTTTGTTTACCTTGTGTGTGATCCCTTATTTGTGATTGTTGCATTCATGCGCATCATAACATTCATCACACAAAAAGTTTCATGGAACAGAGGTATTATTTACAAATATTTTCAGACCATGGATTATGGACGAAGGAACACTAAGAAGTACAGCTTCAAATGTCCAGATTTGAAAGAGGTAACGAAGCTAGCATCTTTTGTATTAGATCCCTTGGACTTCAAACAACGTCATGGGAAGCTTTTGTCCATCTTGTCTGCTGATGTGTGTAGCGGTGTATTCGTCGCTATATGATCTATCGATTAAATCATAAGCTAAGAGATACATTGAAAATTTTCGAGTCGCCACCGCACTTTTATTTATCCAAAGGACTGGCTAAAAAGCGAACAAAAGCCTAAGAAGTTTTACACGTAGAAAACTAATAAAAAGATCAGAGATTCTGGGTAAGGGGTAAATTACGCAATGGGAAGGTGTTAGGCACCCACTACGTCCTAGGTACTCCTAGGGAACCCTTTTCACACTTGTTATGCAAAATTATTATTTGTTATGACAAAAGTATTGTGCAAACATGATTGGGATGGTGAGAAAAGAATATACATTTTTATTATTATTGGGTTATTGGGTTCGAACGGATGAACCCGTTGCCTACGTACCTTCCATCAAAGGTAAGGATCAGAACGCCGTAGTTCGGCTAAAAGATTTCCAAAAGTGGGTTAGGTTCAATTTTAAACACAAACCCTAGGTCTTACGTTATCCACGGGAGAAAACTCAACCTTATACAGACAACAACGTCCACCATGTGAGAAAAGCTTCAACTGGCCAGAGAGGGGTTAACCCTATAATAGGCGAGGAAGACTTACAATTCAATCACTAAAGACAGAAGGTGAGATTAACATCAACCACTAAGATAAATCAAACCTATAGCTCATGTATGAAAAGATTAATGGACAAAGCCAAAACAAGTGAATGGGTGGAATTACTGATTATGATTATAAAAATGGAGTCAAAGTATAATTAAGATCAATTCAGATGAGTATTATGAAAATGGAGTTTGAGAAAAAAGGTCAAGGACTTGAGGTCCAGGTTTTTAGTTAGAAAACATGAAGATGTTTGCACAACACTTATGTCAATTTTGAAAGATAAAGTGTGAAAAGTCTAGGACATAATGAATGATGAATGGATGAAGGATGGATAGTAAAACTTCTTAGAAGGTTCACTTCTTGAAATCATATAGCAGATGATTCAAGTGTGTCCTTTGGAATAGCAATTAATAATAACAAACAAGCAAAACAAGCAAAAGCGGATATCGGATGCCAATCAATGGTCTTATACCAATCTCCTAAAACAAAATGGGATATCAGATGCCACTCAATGGACTTACACTAATCTCCCCAGGCAAAGAAATAAAAGCGGATACCGGATACCAATAGATGGATTTACACCAGTCTCCTAGAACAGAAATGGATATCGGATGCCACTCAATGGACTTACACCAATCTCCTCAAAAGAAAATAAAGATGAACTATGGAAGTTAACTGCCAATCTATCTGGACTTAGGTTAACCTCACAGTATGCTCACAGGAAATCCAATGCCACATCACTGGGACTTACAATGGATCCTCACATACAAGAACAAAAGCAACAATATGATCACAGGAATGCAAATGCCAACTTACAGGGACTTATAATTGCAACCTCTCATACAAACAGATAAAACAAACTATGATCACAGGAAAGCAGATGCCAACTTACAGGGACTTATAACTGTATCCTCACATACAAAAAGATAACAGAAGATATGAGTGACCAATGAGGTCTTACACTCTATCCTTCCATATCACAGGAGCAAATGCCAAAGCAATGGACTTACAATTGTCCTCAATGGGTAAGCAACAATAATAACATCACAAAACAGATGAGATGATCATGCATTAATGGCAATTGATGATGATAGATGCATAACATATAAACAAGCAAGTGCACATGAAGCAATCAATCAATCAATGAATAGCAAACAGCACACTCTATAGCCAAACAATGGGGGGCTCACACAAGAGGGTTTGACTTTAAAAGTCCACTGTAATGGGTAAAGGTCGCTCTTAACCTGGCCATTGAGGGGCTCAGGTGAAGCAGATGAAAAGGAAATGAGGGGTGTGCCTCATTGCTTCAATCTCATATCAGAGAGAGCATCAAAGAAAGTGTGGGAGTTCAGAAAGTAGGAACTCTCTCCACATTATTGACTCGATTAGATCTTGGGTTTTTATCTCATTGCTTCAACCATGTGATGGGAGCAGAGAGAGGACACACTGAATAGTGGGGGATAGATTACTTATCCCTACCTTCCACCAATTGCCTTACTTGAAGGACTTTTCCTGCTTAGGACAAATATAAACAAACACAGGCATTGCCTCTTAAGGAGGACTTCAGACAGTTTGCCCGGTCAAATAACAGACCGGGTCTCCAGACTACATGAAGAAGAAGTATTTATACCTCAGAGCAAATGCTAAAAAAGCAAAGCAAGCAAGCAAGTTCAAAGAACTTAGGCAACTAAAGTACCTGCAAAAGTCAAACTCATTAGTAAACAAGTCAACAGTCAAAACCAAAAGGAAATGAACCAATAGTCACACAGAGGGACCAATTGTGCAAGGCACAAAGACTCAAGTATGAGTCACCTACAAAACAAGGGTTAGCATGTGGCAAACAATCAAATTTAATCACATTAGAATGATCCTCAAGGCATTGGTGCTTAACCTGAAACAGATGAACTCAAACATAAGCTCAGAAGACCACTAGGACTAGCCTAGGGTCAAAGATGAAAGAAAAAGGTCAAGGCAGCAAGCAATATTCAATCAAAGTCAAATTCAAACATGTAGGAATCAAACACAATTGGATTCAAACTTATATCATGCATCAAGGTCATTTCATAAGCCAAAGAATGCAAAGCATAGCAAAGGAGGAATACAAAAGTCAACAGCAAAGACTTCATTCAAAAGTCAACTCAAACAATTTCAAAAATCATGAAATAAATCACACTCACTCCTAACATCTAACATGGTATACATGCAAAATTTCATGGCATTTGGATGAGAGGAAGGCAGTCAAATAAAATCATGAAGTCAAACCAAGTTTAAGTAAGCATGGTGAAAGTCAACAAGCATAGGTCAACTTCAAAAAAATCATATCAATTTGAAAACAGAAGAGAAATGAATGAGATTAACACCAATGCAAAGCTTGAGATGTCTAGTTATCACATATGAAATTTCATGATCATACAATAAGATTTGAGAATTTCACAAAAGATTTGGCAAGGCATAGCACAAAAAGTCAACAAATGACCAAGTATGGAAGAAAATTCACAATTAAATGGAAAACAGCATGATTAATTCCAACAAAATTCATACACAAACTAGACATGCAAAGGATGGTCCATGCAAAATTTGAAGTCATTTGGATGTAGGGAGCATGTGAACAAAAATTGGGAAAATGCATGATCATGGCATAGCACCAAATGTAACACATAACTTCAAAAATTCAAAGCTCACAAACCACAAATGGGAAATGCACAAAGTTTATATGGAAATGAAGATCAATGTGTCTAGTTTCACCACAAAAAATTTCAAGCTCATTGGATATAACATGACAATTTCACAATGAGAATGGCACAAGGTATTATTTTGGCATACATGTCAAGAAAATATTTATCAATTAAAATCCAGCCAATGAAAAATTAATTAAAATTCACCATAAAATGAAGGACACATTCATGAATATGAGGAAAAAATTTCAAGATTTTTGGAATAAAAATGAATGAGAAATTAATTTGTGAAGATTGATGAATAATTGAAGCAACATGAACAAAAGACATGAACTAATGGGTCAAACTAAAGTCAGCGCATGGCATAGGTGTAAATACACGCATCACTTAACAAAACGGCAGAGTTTTGAAGGGCCAAGCGAAATGTTCTAATTGGCTAGCTTCCAATGTAACAGTGCACAGGCAAGGCAAAACAACAACAACAACCAATCGAAATTCAGCCTTCTGGTTTTAGAAACCCTTAGGGTTTGGCAGCAGCAGGGCATTGGCATATTCATCATCAACATGTAATCATCAAAAATAACAGCATTCATTATGTTTCACATGGATCTTCTGGACATATTTAAAACAGCAGCAGGGTTTTCAACATTGTATCATCAACAACATCATGCAATCAACATGCAAACATAACCAATCAAAATCAACACAAAGCATGTGGAATTTCTGTTTTAGCTGGAAAATAGCAAAGTTCAACAGCATAGCAGCATGGCTCATCATCATGTAACCGAACAAAACAAACAACAGCCAATGTTCATGCAGCATTAAGGTGGTAACCAGGTGAATCATGACATGAACAACAAGGCATACACAAGCAGGAAAAGTTATGAGCATAGTTGGTTGTAGCAGCATGGTTCTACTGTATGGCTCATGGTACTTTCAAACATCCAAACAAAACTTCGACCAACAAACACAGCATGATAGTCATTCTCCTTATCACAACAGCAAGGCATAGCATCATGTTCATCAATCATCATATTAAATAGAACAAACAAAAGCAACAACACGTTTCAAAATTGCAGCATGGTATGCATCATCATCATAAAACAACATTCGAGCAAAAAATTATAACAGTAGGGTTTAACTAGCAGGGTATAGCAGCAACAGCAACATGGTAGTGGCTCATGCAATTAAAACAGACAACAGCAGCCAATATTCATCATCATGTGATCATTAATCAATATTCTATCATGGCAAACCACATAGCAGCTAAACAACAGCATACAGCACGAACAAACATAACATGAATTATGGTGGATTTCTGGACATGTCCATAGAGTTTCAAACAAGCAGCAAAATTTATGTTCCAGCTTTATCAATCAGTCAAAAACCAACAGCAACGTGGAATTTCAAGCACCAAAAGACAAACAGCATGAACAAGTGATTGTGATATTCATATTGCAAACAGACAACAGCAACATTCATGTTTTAAAACTGCAGCAAGGTTTAGCATGGCATCAATGTGTTCATCCATATCCAAACAAAATTTGATCAGCATACAATCAACATGGTATTGGCTCAGGTAATATCAATTAGCAACTAAATAAACACGAGCATAGCTCCATGTAATTAATATTGAGGTCATGGTAATTGCAGTTCCAACAACACATAACTGATATGGCATTGTTAATGTCCATAATGCAACCAAACAACAGCATACAATATGTTCATGCATACTTAGCTAGTAACAAACCAACACACATTCAAGCACAATTTGGACAAATTCATCATAACAGCAACAGGGGACATTCAACAATTAGCATCATGAACTAAACCAAGCATACAACTGCATAGCATAATGATGGACAAAATAGTTGGTTTAAACAACAGCAAAGCATCATAACAGCAGTAGCAACATTCATCATAACAGCATCAATAAGCATCAGGCATCAAGGATGTGGGATCATATTTCATTAAATCCATGCTAGCAAGATAAAACGAGCAGAATCATGTTTGAACACACAAAATGAAATGAAGATTTCTTGGCCAAAACACAACCAAATTAAGCATGCTTTAGTTCTCTAGAATCACCATAAAAAGATCTTTCAAAAACATACTATAGCATAGCAAATGATTGAACTCGAATGCTTACTTGATTTTTAAGAAATTGAGATGCAGCAGTTGTTTGAAGATCCTAAGCTCAGACAGAAGTTCCCTTGGCCTTGCAATGATGGAGAATGAAGCTATTTAAGTTCAAGAACGCTTGGAGTTGAGGGAATCACGATCTGCCATATGAAGGGGTTGAAGAAAACAGAGTGAGCAGGAGCTGTCACAGGTGATGAATGGGGGTTCAAAGGTGCTCTAAATGATGTTTGGATGATGGTGGAACCAAGGTTGGCTCAATGGTTTTCAAGGGTTTTGCAGAATTTCGTTTTTGCCAAAAAATACCATATGAGAGTGAGAGTCTATTTCTGTTTGGTGGCTGCCCAAAACTAGGGTTGGAATGTGACAGAAGAAGGCTTATATGGGTCTGTTTATGCTCCACTAATCACATGCTAAGCTTGCTTAGCCTTAAAGAACTTATTTGCATTTTGCTAAATTGGTACAAATGAAAATGGAGGTGTGTAAATTGGTCGAGTGGGCTGGGCATAGGCTGCAAAAGGACATTCAAATTGCTGTTTTGGTTGTACATATGAAAAACTGTACTGGTTTTGCTTCTCTTCCCATCATTTTTGCCTACTTGCCAATTTTTGCATTTTGGTCTAGAATGGTGGTATAATGGTGATATGATCATGAATTCAAACTTGGAACATGTCTCAAATATGGTTTTAAACATTTCCCAATTGGCCAAGTCAAGAAAAAATCAAAGAAGCAAAAAGTCAAACTTGGGTCAAACTTTGAATTTTAAAGGAATTGGTCCAAAAATGCCATTTTGAATGGTAGGGTTTTAGATCATGAAATTTATATTTTTGGAAAGAGGATGAAAAATGTGATGTGTAGGAAAAAACCCCACCAAATTTGGCCTTATGGTTTGAGAGATATGGCCCTTTGAAGTTCAAAAATTGATGAAAATGATTTGATCATATCTTGACAACCACACATGGGATTTGAGAGTTCTTGGACTTTTTGAAAATGGGAGAACAAGATCTTCAACTTTCATGTTGGGCAAAAATTCATTTGGAGCTTGTATCATGATGTAAGTTTAAGATCAAGAAGTTTCCATTTTTGGCAGTTGAAATTACAGGTCCACTTTCTATTTCTGGAAAATTTCTGATTTTACTTCAAATTCTTCCATGATGAGGTTGAACATGATAGATGAGGCTTATACAAGCATGAATGAACTCCTTCAAATCAATTCTATCCATCAAATCTCTGATTAAATCCACAGTTGACCAAGTTTGACTTTTCTAGGGTTTTGGACTGATTGATCTTCTTCTGAGGAATTCCAAACCCTAATTCCTTGATAACTTGACTTCAAATAATGTCTCAAGATGTATGGACTTTTGATTATTGATCATGGTGCCCAAATTCTGCAAGAATGGTCATCATCCATTGCTTTGACTGATCAATGACTGTCTTTGACCTAATTGCTGATGATTGCTTCCACTGCAAGCAACAAGGTTAAACAGACAATATTTTTGTACTTTTTGAATGATAAACATATGAAAGCAAAGATATACAAATGCATAGTATGCTTGGTGATCAAGGAATCAACCCACAAGGCAAACTATCCACTAAGAGGGAAGCAAAGGCATGCAATGATCCTTGAGGTTATGATATGAATGATATGGGCCATGAGGGATCTTAGGGCCCAAAATTGGGGTCTTACAGATGCCCCTATTTAAGGTCATTCTAGCCGGAGAAGTGAAGTTTAGAAATCTTCATCTCGACGCGGTAGAATGGACTTAAATAACAGTAATGAGACAAATTTTGGTCCCTAAGAGACCTCATGATGCAGATGTATGCATGCAAAAGACACAAATTCTGTGGGGAATATACTTCACACAGAAGAAAAGACGATCCATCGGAGTAGTACACTCACCAGGAACAGCGACTATAACAAGACTCTATGGGGATAATAAAAGAAATGTGCGAACAAGACACGACTCTAAACTGGGGAAAAACAAAACTGACACAACGTGAACGAAACACGACTCTGATTAGAAAAACAGAAAACAGACTGGAGAACTCACTGGGGAGAAGAACTCACACTGGGAAAGAATTCCAAAGGAAAATAAATCCATTGGAGAGACACAAACTGACTCCTGGAGGAGAAGCAACAGAAAGTTCCACTGGGGAAGTAACAAAGAAATGAGATGTTACCAGGCATACGGGTAACAAACTCAGGAAAATCTGACTCCACAGGGGGACCGAGGTCATAATAGGGAGCAGAAAGGAGGGAACACCAAGGATACCGGTTACTGGGTATATAATAGGTGACCGACCAAAGCGTGAATTGGATTTCACTTCCAAAACACTCATCATCCTGAAGAGAATTAGAAAAAGCAAACTTGTTTATAGGATGGACATTCAATTCCACAAGGAAAATGAATCTTACTCTGAGGGGAAAACAATCAAAAGATTGACTCAAGAGTGTACGAGATATAATATCCATTACCGTCAGAACGTGGATAGAATACTCAGATGAGACATATTATTCATTACCGGCAGACCGTGAATAATATACTCGAAAGGAAAATTATCCTGAACCGGTTACTGGGTTGTTTAAGGATAAAAATCCGAAGACGTGAATTGGTTTTCACTTCCAAAACACTCATCATCCGAAAGGAGGGCTTGAAAAAGCAAATCGACTTACAGGATGGACATTCGAATCCACAACGGGAAAACGAATCTTACTCAACTGGGGACACAAACCCAAAGAGTGCATGAGATATAATATCCATTACCGGCAGACCGTGGATAAGAATACTCGCATGAGATATATTATCTATTACCGTCAGAACGTAGATAATAAACTCGCATGGTAAGAAACACCAGAGATACCGGTTACTGGGTATATAATAGGTGATCTACCGAAACGTGAATTGGTTTTCACTTCCAAAACACTCATCATCCGAAACACAAACCGGTTAAAGGATGGCTATTCGATTCTACAAAGAATACGAATCTTGCTCAGTTGGGGAAAATCAACAAAGGATTCCAACTAAAGAGCGCATGAGAAATATTATTCATTACCGGCAGACCGTGAATAATACGCTCGCAAGGAAAAGACACCAGAGATACCGGTTACTGGGTATATAATAGGTGACTAACCAAAAAGAGAGACAATCGATACCAAGCATCCGGGTAAACGAAAGACAACTCAAAGGGATAAATTGCAAGCATCCGGCAATTATCCAACAACAAGAATATTCGACTCCACAAAGGGAAATAACGAATCTTACTCGACCGGGGAAACGCAAAAGGCTTCGACTGAAGAGTGCATGAGATATATTATTCATTACCGGCAGACCGTGAATAATATACTCGCATGGAAGACTATCCACAACCGTTTACTGGGTTAACAAAGGATAAATCAACCGAAAAGAAAGGTATCGGGATACCAGATTAGGTATATAATGATAACCAATCAAAGAGGAGCAACAGACATTACCAACAAAAGGGTAAATGAAAGGCGAACTGCTGAGGATAAATTGCAAGCATCCGGCAATTATCGACAGGGACTAGCCGGGGATGCACTGGTAAACAACCAATGATCCAGGGAACAAATCACTAGCATACGGTGAAAAGACCCACTGGGGATAAAAAATTGCTAGCATACGGCAATTATCCACAAAAGACTTGCTGAGGATATAAGTGCTAATCTGAGCAACTTACACAAGCAAAGGAAAAATCAACATCAAATATTGAATGAAGATAACCACAAAATTAGGGTTTACATCTACCGAATACGGGGTAGAAGACCAACAACTCCGCGTGGGGATAGAACAACTCACAAATCCGCACGGGGAACCAAAATAGGGTTTATAAAAAACCACAAACTGCTGAAGAGCAGGAAAATAGGATTTACAACTACCGAGTATACGGGTAGAAAAACCAAAAACTCTGGCTGGAGAATAAAAAGGTGTATAACCACAAATTCTGTCAAGAAAGCCAGGAAAGATAGGACTTACAACTACCGGTTACTGGGTAGAGGCCCAAAAAACATTCCGCTGGGGAACAACCCACTGGGAAGTACAAGATATTTGACAAATAGCCAATTCGGGAATGATCCGAAAAGACAGACTGAATAAAGGCACGTCCTAATGAGGATATAACTCAAATAGGAACATCCATCCCAATATATGTGTTGGGAGGAAACGGAAGAAACCGTCATCCACGAGGATATATCTCAGTGGGGAACTGCAGAAGGAAAGACAAACTTTTTCTGCTTATGGGGTTGACTCTATATGGAGAGATTTTAAACACCCGACATCTGCTTGGGGAGATCTGTAAAGAGATCTATATCACCATAGCAGGAGACACGACAAACAAAAGATATATGGCAACAAATGCAACATGAATATCTGAATGTTTTGAATATGCATGAATATGCATGATTTATGTTTGATGAATGCTGACAAAACAGACAATTCTAACACAAACAGGTTCAGGAACCAAACGTCCGGTATTATACTTCCAGGGGAAAAACCAGCTGGAGAGCCAATCTGCGGAGATCTACATGCTGTAAAGCAAAGATCTGCAAGCACTGCTGAAGAAGCAGAGAATCAGAAATATCAGGAAACAACCCAACCAGGGTACAGAAAGTCGCAACGGGCAAAGCGGCCACCAAGACAAATCTGTAGGGGAACAAGAGAAATCCCAAAGTATCTGCAGGGGATCCTAGTGTCAACTGAGAAACAAAAGTGCATAAGCACGAACTGCTATAGAAGCAAATCCACACAACTCCACTGGGGAACAACCCACTGAGGGAGAATGATATCATCCAGATAGAATCTGACTGCATAAGCAACTCTACTGGGGAAAACTGTCGGCTACTCTCTTGGGAACAACCCACTGAGGGAGGACAGATCAAACAAGTAGATTCTGCGATAAACCACTCCACTTGGGAAGAATATACACAGCAAAATGATCACCACAAGTAGATTCTGCAATACAAGCCACTCTACTGAGGATCACAAACAGTCAGGAAAACAAATCCGTTCACTGGAGGTTAGAGCCATCATCCAACCATACTGGGGATGAAGGCGTATTTAACAGGCAAAGCTGCCACAACAAACATTCTGCAGACTAAGCTGAGGAAAAGATAGATGCAATACTGGGATGTCAACCCAAACAACACTGCTCAGGAAAATAAATCCTGCTCTGCTGAAGAGACAAAACTCTGATGGAGAGATAGCAACAATTCCACAGACGACTTCGCCGGGGAAAGGGTAAAGTACCAGGTATCAAACCACTGACTTACCGAGTCTTCAAAGGAAAACTATCGTGCTGAGGAAACAGATAAATCTGCCGGCACACTGCATGGGGAAAAGCGGTAACAACTCCACTCGCAACCCTGGTGGGGATATTAATAACAGCTCTACTCGCGACTCCGAGGGGAGTATCAATCAACAGTTATACTTATGACTGTGCTGAGGAGACAAATAAAGTCTGGGGCGTACGACCCACTGGAGAAAGTGACGGGGCACCAAGATGACAAACACCAACCGCCGAAACTTCTCAAGAAAACACCCATGCTGGGGGAACTGCTGCTGGAGAAACGAAGTCTTCAACAACAAATCACTTGCGACTGTACTAGGGAACAACCCCAACAATAACTCTGTTTTGAGGAACAACCTCAACAAAGATCTGAAGAAAGAAGATACAACCAAACCAGGAATATGAACAAATGTCTTACCTGTTGGGAATCATGCCACCCTCGGGAGAGCACTGAGATATTCTTGAGTATCCTTTCAATCTTGTGAATGTTCACTTTGTTTTAAAACAAAAATTTTGAAAAATTTTGATTTGTTTAAAACAATGATATTTTATCAATTTAAAACATGCAAAACATTTGTTGAATTGAAACAAATAAGAGTGCAAATAATTGGATAAAAAGCTCAAATTGATTTGATGGAATGGTAGTCTGCAAATGGCAAGACTCCATAGATCTGTACAAATTTGAAATCAGTGATATATATTGGAAGAGGGCTACATTGAACATAATGATCCTTTCTCTACCAATTTGAATCTCGATGTATTCGAAGCTTCAGTTGACGACGAATCGAGAATCTGCTGACGAAATGACGACTGATGAACAGAAAGTCTTGTCAGGATGCAGTTACTTGCCAAATCCCTAATTTTTGCCTAGATTGCCCCAGAGTGAGGTACTCAATCTAGCGGGATGCAAATATTCTTCTTTTTTTCAAGTCTCTAATTTTTGCCTGGATTACCCTTGCGGGTTTTCCACCGAGACGCTCATTTTTGCCTAAGCCGCCCTTTCGGGTTTTCAACTTAGCGAGCTATTCTGTTTTTTTTTCATTTGTTTTTTCATTTGCATATACTTTTTTTCTTAGGCAAAGTATCTCTTGACTGCATCTGAATTCACAGGACGAGTGAAATCCTCCCCATCCATTGTTGTAAGCATCAAAGCTCCGCCTGAAAAGGCTCTCTTAACAACATATGGACCCTCGTAGTTTGGAGTCCACTTGCCCCTGGAATCGGGTGCGAAAGACAAAACTTTCTTGAGCACAAGGTCACCTTCTCGGAACACACGAGGCTTGACCTTCTTGTCGAATGCTTTCTTCATTCTCTGTTGATATAGCTGACCATGGCACATGGCAGTTAATCGTTTCTCTTCGATCAAATTCAACTGGTCATAACGACTCTGAATCCATTCAGCGTCTGTCAACTTGGCTTCCATCAAGACTCGCATTGATGGGATCTCCACCTCTACTGGGAGAACGGCTTCCATGCCATAAACAAGAGAGAAAGGGGTTGCCCCTGTTGAAGTGCGTACAGACGTACGATATCCATGCAAAGCAAATGGCAGCATCTCATGCCAATCTTTGTACGTGACAGTCATCTTCTGGATAATCCTCTTGATATTCTTGTTAGCAGCTTCAACAGCCCCATTCATCTTAGGTCTGTAAGGAGAGGAATTATGGTGTGCAATCTTGAATTCAGCGCACAACTCATCCATCATCTTGTTGTTCAGATTGGATCCATTATCAGTAATGATCCTCTCTGGCACACCATAACGGCAAATCAGCTGGTTCTTGATAAACTTCACAACCACCTGTCTGGTTACATTCGCGTACGAAGCGGCTTCAACCCATTTGGTGAAGTAATCAATTGCTACGAGAATAAAACGATGTCCGTTGGACGCTTTCGGCTCAATCATGCCGATCATGTCGATTCCCCACATAGAGAAAGGCCATGGTGATGAAATCACATTCAGGAGTGTCGGAGGAATATGAATCTTATCCGCATAAATTTGACACTTGTGACATTTCTTCACATACTTGCAACAGTCAGACTCCATTGTCAGCCAATAGTAGCCTGCTCTCAACATCTTCTTAGCCATGGCATGTCCATTGGAATGAGTACCAAATGAACCCTTCATGGACCTCAGTCATCAATAGGTTTGCTTCGTGTCTATCCACGCATCTGAGCAAAACCATATCAAAATTTCTCTTATACAGCACTTCTCCACTGAGGTAGAAACTGCCTGACAACCTTCTCAAAGTTTTCCTATCTTTCACAGATGCCCCAGGCGGGTAGACCTGGTTCTGGAGGAAATTCTTGATATCAAAGTACCAAGGCTTGTCATCTTTTACTTCTTCGATTGCAAATATGTGAGCGGGTCTGTCCAAGCGCATCACAGTAATGTTGGGAACATCGTTCCACCATCTGACAACTATCATGGAAGCAAGTGTAGCAAGGGCATCTGCCATCCGATTATCCTCTCGAGGAATATGATAAAATTCAACCTCTGTGAAGAAAGTCGAAATTCTCCTTGCATAATCTCTGTACGGAATGAGACCTGGTTGATTCGTCTCCCATTCACCTTTGATCTGATTGACAACCAAAGCTGAATCACCATAGACATCAAGATACTTGATTCTCAAGTCAATGCATTCTTCAAGTCCCATAATACAGGCTTCATACTCCGGCATATTATTCGTGCATTTGAAAGTTAGCCTTGCTGTAAATGGAATGTGCGATCCCTGGGGATTAACAATTACTGCCCCAATTCCATTTCCATATTGATTAACAGCGCCATCAAACACCATCGTCCATCTGGAACCAGGTTCTGGACCTTCATCAAGTGTAGGCTCATCGCAATCTTTCATCTTCAAATACAGAATTTCCTCGTCAGGGAAGTCATACTGAACAGACTGATGATCTTCAATTGGCTGGTGCGCTAGATGGTCAGCCAAGATACTACCTTTGATAGCTTTCTGAGCTCGATACTCAATATCATACTCAGACAACAGCATCTGCCAACGGGCAATCCTCCCAGTTAAAGCAGGCTTCTCGAAGATATACTTAATTGGATCCATTCTGGATATCAACCAAGTTGTATGATTAATCATGTACTGGCGCAAACGCTTAGCTGCCCAAGCTAAAGCACAGCACGTCTTCTCAAGCATAGAGTACCGAGACTCACAATCAGTAAACTTCTTACTGAGGTAGTAGATAGCAAACTCCTTCTTCCCTGATTCATCTTGTTGACCGAGTACACAACCCATCGAGTCTTCAAGAACTGTCAAGTACATAATCAGAGGTCTTCCTTCCACTGGCGGAGACAAAATCGGAGGTTCAGACAGATAATCTTTGATACTGTCGAAAGCTTTCTGGCAATCCTCGGTCCAATCATGAGACTGATCTTTCCGGAGGAGCTTGAATATCGGCGCACATGTGGCAGTCATGTGGGATATAAATCTGGAAATGTAGTTCAAGCGGCCAAGAAAACCTCGAACTTGCTTCTCAGTTTTGGGTGCGGGCATCTCTTGTATTGCTTTGACCTTGGCAGGATCAACCTCAATACCTCTTTCACTTACCACAAAACCCAACAACTTGCCGGAACGGACTCCAAAAGTACATTTGTTCGGATTCAGACGAAGCTGGAATTTCCTCAAACGCTGAAAAAGCTTCAACAAATGCTCAATATGCTCAACTTCCGTTCGGGACTTAGCAATCATATCATCAACATAGACTTCTATCTCCTTGTGCATCATATCATGAAACAAGGTAGTCATAGCTCGTTGATACGTGGCTCCGGCGTTCTTCAAACCGAAGGGCATCACTCGATAACAGAATGTTCCCCAAGGTGTGATGAATGTTGTCTTCTCCATATCCTCTGGTGCCATCTTGATTTGATTATATCCGGAAAATCCGTCCATAAAGGAAAAGACTTTGAATTTAGCTGTATTGTCTACCAACATGTCAATGTGTGGTAGAGGAAAATCATCTTTTGGACTAGCTTTATTCAAATCTCTGTAATCAACGCACATACGGACTTTTCCGTCCTTCTTAGGAACAGGCACAATATTGGCCACCCATAGAGGATATGTCGAAGTCACCAGAAACCCCGCATCAATTTGCTTCTGAACTTCCTCTTTGATCTTCACTGCCATATCTGGATGAGTTCTTCTGAGCTTCTGCTTCACAGGCACGCACTCAGGCTTCAAAGGCAGGAAATGTTGCACAATATCTGTATCTAAACCCGGCATGTCTTCATAGGACCAAGCAAAGATATCTGAATATTCTCGTAGCAAGCTGATCAAATCTTCCTTAACAGACCCTTCAAGAAGTGCCCCAATCTTCACCAGGCGCTCACAATCTTCAGACCCCAAGTTGACTGTTTCCAAGTCTTCGAGATGCGGCTGAATGATCTTCTCTTCGTGCTCAAGGAGACGGGTGATCTCATCAGGAATCTCTTCAACGTCATCTTCTTCTGCCTCAAATACAGGGAATTCAAAGTTGGGAGATGGCGTTGGATCATTATGTTCAATGGGTTTTAGGATCAACCTGCATAATGATTTTGGTTAAGAAAAACTTCAACATTTAAACAAGCAAATCATTATGCAGATGAAAGAATGTTGCTTTTACAGCTTTTTTTTTTGTTTTTATGGTTTTTTGTGATCACTGATTTCATAAAGAAAAGCAAAAAGTGAAAACAAAGGAAAAACAAATGTTTTGACAATGCAAAAATTGAATGAAAATATCATTGTATATATGCTTTGCCAACAATGTCATCACTTCTCCTTTTGGCATGGGAGAAGGGTTTTAAACAAAATGAACAATTACTCTGATCTATGGATAACTGTAGGAACATCCACAGCGACCCAATTGTGGCAGACACCACCAGGAATAACAAAATTGTTCAAGTCTTCTGCATCTTCTTCTTCAATGATAGCAGCAGCTTCCTCTTCTGCAGGTTGATCAGCATGGATGAATCCTCCACTGGTGAACAGACCTTGCTCGTTGCATGCCCCAGAACCAAAGCCAATGCCAGCCCGGGATCGATTATCTTCAAGTTCAAGCACTTTCCCTAATCCAGCGACTGCACCACATTCAATGGCCAGCTTAGCATCACGGTAGGAAGTGAATGAAGGAGACTTCTTCTCGATTGGTTTATCAATAGATAAAGCTTGGAACTGAGTTCCAACTTCATCCTCTGCATCAATGTACGAGAAGGAAGACAAGTTACTGACCAGGAGAGCCTTTTCTCCCCCTACTACAACCAATTTCTTATTTTTCACAAACTTCAACTTTTGGTGTAGGGTGGATGTCACGGCGCCAGCCTCGTGAATCCATGGTCTGCCCAAGAGACAGCTGTATGATGGGTGAATATCCATTACTTGAAAAGTGATCTGGAAATCACTTGGTCCAATTTGATCGGGAGATCACTTCCCCAATCACGGTCTTACGCGACCCATCAAAAGCTTTTACAACAACCCCACTCTGCCTCATAGGAGGACCTTGATATGACAATCGTGAGAGTGTGGATTTTGGCAATACATTAAGGGACGATCCAGTGTCCACCAGCACATTGGACATTGCATCAGATTTGCAATTCATGGATATATGTAAAGCCATGTTGTGGTCTCTTCCCTCCTCAGGGAGATCAGCGTCACAAAAGCTCAGAGTGTTGCAAGCGGTAATATTTGCAACAATGCTATCAAATTGTTCCAAGGTGACGTCGTGATCAACGTACGCCAGGTCCAAGACTTTCTGCAGAGATTCCCGATGAGGCTCTGAATTCAACAATAGAGAAAGGATGGAAATCTTGGAGGGCGTGTGTAGAAGCTGGTCTACAATATTGTACTCACTCTTTCTGATGAGCCTCAGCATCTCATCAGATTCTTCATCAACAATGCCACTCGGGCCATCTGAAGAAACAGGAGTCTTTTGTACAGACGAGGAGGGTTTGGCAACATCAAGTGCCGGATTCTGAACATTCACAGCAGTCCCCACAGGGCGCTCAACAGATTCAGAAGAAACAGCCTTGGCAGGCGCAGAAAATACACGGCCACTGCGGGTCAATCCACTAACATCAGCGATAGTGGTCACAGAAGTAGAAGGCAAAGGTACCTCGACCCCATCCTGGACAGCAACAGGACTGTACCGGAAAGGTACGGCTTTATCAGATGAATACGGCACAGGGCCGGCTGGTTTGATGATCAAAGCAGGGGATGCCTTAGGCTTGTTGCTATTGTAGCGAATAACAACAGGTTCAGGCAATTTGAACACCGGGGAGATAACACTCACTTCGGGCTCAACTGTATCCACATTGCGATTCTGGAGAACCTCAATGGTACCTTCATTCAACAATTTCTGAAGTTCACAGCGAACCTGATCACAACCCAAGCGGTTAACAGAACAGACACGGCACTTATCGTGGTTATGCTCCAAATAACTGTGCTGACACAGCATCTTATGTAAATCAACCAACGATTGCCGGATATGACTGACATACTTCACCTTGTATTTCCCAAGGTCTTCCTGAATCATATTCACGGATTTCCCATGCGAAGGCAATGGGTTCCTGGTAACATTAGGGTTGGAGTCTTCAAAACTCAGAATTCCGCTTCTCATAAGGTCTTGAACCTTATTCTTCAGCGGGAAACAGTTCTCAACGTTGTGGCCCGGAGCACCGGAATGGTAGGCACAATGCTGGTCTAGTTTGTACCACCATTGCGGATTGGCAGGAATAGCAGGAGGATCCCTGGGTGAAACGAACTTCCTCTCCAACAAGGAGGGATAAAGCTCGGTATATGTCATCGGAATCGGGTCGAAGCTGACCTTCTTCCTATCATAGTTCATATTAGCCTGATTGGTTGTACTTCCACGAGGCTGGTAAGCCTGTTGCTGTGGACGTTGCTGTTGCTGTTGATATTGCGGTTGTGGATATTGCTGCTGGTGCTGATACTGTTGAGCATTATCCTTGAATACAGGTGCCACACTAGCCACCTGATGCTGATGTTTGGAATGATGTGCAGGCTTCCTCTGAACAGAGGGTCTTCGATGCTTGGGCTGAGACTGCACAGCATGCGCTTCACCTTCTTTCCTCTTAAACGCTCCATACCGTTTAGAGGAAGAACCATCATCTTTAGCTAATCGTCCTTCGCGGACGCCTTCTTCAAGACGCCTCCCCATGTTCACCATCTCGGTGAAATCAGAGGGAGCGCTGGCCACCATTCTCTCATAGTAAAATGACCCAAGAGTTTTCAGAAAGATCTTGGTCATCTCCTTCTCTTCTAATGGTGGAGTGATTTGAGCTGCCAGCTCACGCCATCTCTGGGCGTACTCCTTGAACGATTCTTTGTCCTTTTGTGACATAGACCTGAGTTGATCTCTGTCAGGCGCCATGTCAACATTGTATTTATATTGCTTGACGAAAGCTTCGCCAAGATCATTGAAAGAGCGGATGTTAACGCTGTCCAGGCTCATGTACCAACGGAGGGCAGCACCAGACAAACTGTCTTGGAAATAGTGGATCAAGAGTTGATCGTTGTCTGTCTGCGTGGACATCTTTCTGGCATACATAACCAAGTGTGCCAAAGGACAAGTGTTCCCTTTATATTTCTCAAAGTCTGGGACCTTGAATTTAACTGGTATTTTAACACCGGGAACTAGACAAAGTTCGGCTGCTGACTTGCCGAAGAGATCTTTGCCTCTAAGAGTTCTCAATTCCTTTCTCAGCTCAAGGAATTGATCGTTCATCGCATCCATTTTCTCATGAACATCTGAGCCCTCAGACGCCTCAGAGTGATAAATGGTGTCGTCTACCCTCGGCATGGTATGCACGACAGGAGGAACAGGAATAGGGACCGGGCTAGATGCCGGCATTTGAGCGAATGTAGGAGCTGGCAGATCAGGCATAAAGCCAGGAGGCATCCCCCAAGGAAAACCGGGAGGCATGGCATTTGGCTGATGGGCACTGACAGGCACCGATGAAGTAGCTATTTCAGATATAACCGTCCGCTGAACGGGAGTTGCTGGTTGTTGAGGAGCAGGCTGATTCTGGGCAGCAAGAAGTTGCTCCATCAGAGCGCCAAGTCTGGCGACTTCATCTCTCAAACTCTGGTTCTCTTGTTCCAATTGCTCCATAATCCTTGCAGAGTTGACTCGCGTATAATACCGGTGAGTCAGCTTGTCTTCAAAATAAATGAAGAGCAGATGTTAGAACCGGAAGACCAGAAAAATGGGTACCTGCTTATGCAAGAATGATGCATGAAATGCTTGTGCAAATGCTTGGTTTTCAAGGAACCCTCAGGGTATTCATTTGCAATATTTTGAATTTTTAAACATTTTGATTACTCATGGAAAATATTTCATTCAAAATATTAAAACAAAGAAGTACAGCATTCTTTTAAATATTACAAAGAGAAAAGGTAAATAACATCCTATGGATCCCTATTAGCTCGGGACGCTGGAAGACGAGAAGTGTACAACTTCTTGATCTCTCTCTCATAGGCAGCCTCCATATCAGCTTTCTCCTTTGCAAGTTGATCATACTTCCTTTTCCAGAATTTGGAAGACTGAGGAAGCAAAGAAGTCCAAGTGTCGTTCGGATCATCGATCACTCGGTGCTCGAGAAATTCAATCATATCATCCTTCTCCTTGAGCTGC
Organism: Lathyrus oleraceus; assembly: GCF_024323335.1. NCBI lineage: Eukaryota > Viridiplantae > Streptophyta > Magnoliopsida > Fabales > Fabaceae > Lathyrus > Lathyrus oleraceus. The sequence goes on from NC_066579.1 coordinate 226,558,208, forward strand.
TGCAGCAATTCCTCTCTCTCGCGGATCCAGGCACGCGAAAGGTCTTCTTCTCTCAACTCCTCTACACGTTGGGTAGGGAGGGTTGAAGGCCCAGCCACATCCAACAGTGTAGGTCTTGGATGATCATACGGCATCAGGTAGGTAGCAGCCCTCTGTCTGACCCAAGAGGTATAGGGCTCCAAAGCAATGCAGTTCTTTGGACCCAATTCATTCCTACTCTTCATGCGAATATTGCGCCAAGCGCGGACAAATCTGGCTTTCAGGCCTTGGGGATCTTTACCCTCCTGAAAGAATACACCTTCTAACAGAATGTTATGGGGTTTATCCTTTAGGGGGAACCCAAGCTGACGACGTGCAAGCGTAGGATTGTAGGTAATCCCACCACATGTACCAAGAAGAGGCACATTAGGGAATTCACCACAAGAGTTGATGATCTGAACGGTATCATACACGCGATCATACCAGGTGATATCATCATTGGTGAGAGACATGAGTCTCTGAGACCACCGTAGACATCCCTTGTTCTCCTTGAAAGCAACTGTCTGAGGCAAGTGCGAAATAAACCACTTGTACAGCAGGGGTAGACAGCAGACAATGACTCCTCCATTCTTCATATTCCTCAAATGCATGGAGACATACGCATCACCCAACAAGGTCGGAACCGGATTAAGGACTGAAAAGATCCTAATAGCATTCATGTCGACGAACTTGTCGAAGTTGGGAAACAGCACCAATCCATAGATGAGCAACACAAATAGAGCCTCAAAGGCATCCTCACTCATGGCCTTCCCATAAAAGGTAGCTTGAGCAATAAGGAACTCGGAGGGAAGACCCTGAATTCCGCCTTTGGTAGTCAGATTAGCTCTAATCAGATCTTCATCTATATGCAACAGGCTGGAAATCTCTCGAGCAGATAGAATACTCTCTAAGCCACTGAACGGCACTTGATTCAGAATCGGAATCCCAATGAGGTGAGAGTATTCTTCCAAAGTCGGCAACAACTGGAAGTCCGGAAATAAGAAGCAATGATAGAGCGGATCGTAGAACTGAGCAAGAGTGCTCATCAATCCCTCATCCACTTGAGTAGTCAGCAACGGCAGAAGCTTCCCATAGCGAGCCTTGAAACCCAAGGGATCTAATACATATGATGTCAGATTCCTTAACTCTTTTACATCAGGCTGCTTGAAGCTGTACTTCTTTGTATGCCTTTTCGGTCTTTCCATGTCTGAAAATTTTGCAAATAACCCTTTAAGTTCCTTGAAAATTTTCTCTTTTGATGACATGAATGCGGATGAATGCGTGAATGCATGAATGCAACAAACACACTCAAGGATCAAACAAAGCACACCAAACAAAGGTCGTGGGAAAGCTCTATGTATCCCTAATATCAATCATCCATTTTGGTGGATTTAGGTTTTCACCTTATCGACACCCAAGTTCCATTGATATTAACGGTACATGAACCGGTTCAGACATTCTTAATATCAACCAGCCGCTTTGATGGATTTTAGGTTTTACACCTGATCCGGGATCCATTGATATTAACAATGTTTGAACGACTCAACCACGAATCACGGGTTTGTTGAGAGTCACGAGCATGAAGTCTCGGTTAAGAACCACCCAAAGGGAGTGTACTAGGGTTTAAACCTGCCAGACATGTTCTATCAGAGGTTCCCATAATCATCGTTCCATCTTTCGAATATTATCGGAGGAACGAATACTCGTATTCCAAGAATATTCTCAAGAGAAACTCTTATGAGTGTAGTATCGCGTAACAATCGTATCAGAACTGACATCTGAACGACCTCCGCACTACGGTCCTAAAAATAGGCCAAGATGGGTTTGGTAAACTAAGGTCCTTGGCTTCTGCGGAACATGATTGAAAGAATAATGCCTAACCACAAATAACTTGTGTGACATTATTAGTTCAACATGACCTCCACCAAGTGAATGGACTCGCAAGTCAACTGGCTAAGGACTACTCCACACCAGTCGACAAGACTATGCCATTCTCCTATCCTAGAGTGCACTCGAGTTCGGGTATAGAACTCATCTCACAGATCACCAAAGCAAACAAGCATTGTATATCAAGCAATTCACACATTACAATCAATACAGTCATCCCAAATTGTACAAAAATATGTCAGATAAAGAATAACAATATAGCACAACAAGGGTGAAAAGTAGGCAATACCACCAGGGATGATGGTGAGATCTCCCCAGCAGAGTCGCCACTTTTCTGTAGCGGTGTATTCGTCGCTATATGATCTATCGATTAAATCATAAGCTAAGAGATACATTGAAAATTTTCGAGTCGCCACCGCACTTTTATTTATCCAAAGGACTGGCTAAAAAGCGAACAAAAGCCTAAGAAGTTTTACACGTAGAAAACTAATAAAAAGATCAGAGATTCTGGGTAAGGGGTAAATTACGCAATGGGAAGGTGTTAGGCACCCACTACGTCCTAGGTACTCCTAGGGAACCCTTTTCACACTTGTTATGCAAAATTATTATTTGTTATGACAAAAGTATTGTGCAAACATGATTGGGATGGTGAGAAAAGAATATACATTTTATTATTATTGGGTTATTGGGTTCGAACGGATGAACCCGTTGCCTACGTACCTTCCATCAAAGGTAAGGATCAGAACGCCGTAGTTCGGCTAAAAGATTTCCAAAAGTGGGTTAGGTTCAATTTTAAACACAAACCCTAGGTCTTACGTTATCCACGGGAGAAAACTCAACCTTATACAGACAACAACGTCCACCATGTGAGAAAAGCTTCAACTGGCCAGAGAGGGGTTAACCCTATAATAGGCGAGGAAGACTTACAATTCAATCACTAAAGACAGAAGGTGAGATTAACATCAACCACTAAGATAAATCAAACCTATAGCTCATGTATGAAAAGATTAATGGACAAAGCCAAAACAAGTGAATGGGTGGAATTACTGATTATGATTATAAAAATGGAGTCAAAGTATAATTAAGATCAATTCAGATGAGTATTATGAAAATGGAGTTTGAGAAAAAAGGTCAAGGACTTGAGGTCCAGGTTTTTAGTTAGAAAACATGAAGATGTTTGCACAACACTTATGTCAATTTTGAAAGATAAAGTGTGAAAAGTCTAGGACATAATGAATGATGAATGGATGAAGGATGGATAGTAAAACTTCTTAGAAGGTTCACTTCTTGAAATCATATAGCAGATGATTCAAGTGTGTCCTTTGGAATAGCAATTAATAATAACAAACAAGCAAAACAAGCAAAAGCGGATATCGGATGCCAATCAATGGTCTTATACCAATCTCCTAAAACAAAATGGGATATCAGATGCCACTCAATGGACTTACACTAATCTCCCCAGGCAAAGAAATAAAAGCGGATACCGGATACCAATAGATGGATTTACACCAGTCTCCTAGAACAGAAATGGATATCGGATGCCACTCAATGGACTTACACCAATCTCCTCAAAAGAAAATAAAGATGAACTATGGAAGTTAACTGCCAATCTATCTGGACTTAGGTTAACCTCACAGTATGCTCACAGGAAATCCAATGCCACATCACTGGGACTTACAATGGATCCTCACATACAAGAACAAAAGCAACAATATGATCACAGGAATGCAAATGCCAACTTACAGGGACTTATAATTGCAACCTCTCATACAAACAGATAAAACAAACTATGATCACAGGAAAGCAGATGCCAACTTACAGGGACTTATAACTGTATCCTCACATACAAAAAGATAACAGAAGATATGAGTGACCAATGAGGTCTTACACTCTATCCTTCCATATCACAGGAGCAAATGCCAAAGCAATGGACTTACAATTGTCCTCAATGGGTAAGCAACAATAATAACATCACAAAACAGATGAGATGATCATGCATTAATGGCAATTGATGATGATAGATGCATAACATATAAACAAGCAAGTGCACATGAAGCAATCAATCAATCAATGAATAGCAAACAGCACACTCTATAGCCAAACAATGGGGGGCTCACACAAGAGGGTTTGACTTTAAAAGTCCACTGTAATGGGTAAAGGTCGCTCTTAACCTGGCCATTGAGGGGCTCAGGTGAAGCAGATGAAAAGGAAATGAGGGGTGTGCCTCATTGCTTCAATCTCATATCAGAGAGAGCATCAAAGAAAGTGTGGGAGTTCAGAAAGTAGGAACTCTCTCCACATTATTGACTCGATTAGATCTTGGGTTTTTATCTCATTGCTTCAACCATGTGATGGGAGCAGAGAGAGGACACACTGAATAGTGGGGGATAGATTACTTATCCCTACCTTCCACCAATTGCCTTACTTGAAGGACTTTTCCTGCTTAGGACAAATATAAACAAACACAGGCATTGCCTCTTAAGGAGGACTTCAGACAGTTTGCCCGGTCAAATAACAGACCGGGTCTCCAGACTACATGAAGAAGAAGTATTTATACCTCAGAGCAAATGCTAAAAAAGCAAAGCAAGCAAGCAAGTTCAAAGAACTTAGGCAACTAAAGTACCTGCAAAAGTCAAACTCATTAGTAAACAAGTCAACAGTCAAAACCAAAAGGAAATGAACCAATAGTCACACAGAGGGACCAATTGTGCAAGGCACAAAGACTCAAGTATGAGTCACCTACAAAACAAGGGTTAGCATGTGGCAAACAATCAAATTTAATCACATTAGAATGATCCTCAAGGCATTGGTGCTTAACCTGAAACAGATGAACTCAAACATAAGCTCAGAAGACCACTAGGACTAGCCTAGGGTCAAAGATGAAAGAAAAAGGTCAAGGCAGCAAGCAATATTCAATCAAAGTCAAATTCAAACATGTAGGAATCAAACACAATTGGATTCAAACTTATATCATGCATCAAGGTCATTTCATAAGCCAAAGAATGCAAAGCATAGCAAAGGAGGAATACAAAAGTCAACAGCAAAGACTTCATTCAAAAGTCAACTCAAACAATTTCAAAAATCATGAAATAAATCACACTCACTCCTAACATCTAACATGGTATACATGCAAAATTTCATGGCATTTGGATGAGAGGAAGGCAGTCAAATAAAATCATGAAGTCAAACCAAGTTTAAGTAAGCATGGTGAAAGTCAACAAGCATAGGTCAACTTCAAAAAAATCATATCAATTTGAAAACAGAAGAGAAATGAATGAGATTAACACCAATGCAAAGCTTGAGATGTCTAGTTATCACATATGAAATTTCATGATCATACAATAAGATTTGAGAATTTCACAAAAGATTTGGCAAGGCATAGCACAAAAAGTCAACAAATGACCAAGTATGGAAGAAAATTCACAATTAAATGGAAAACAGCATGATTAATTCCAACAAAATTCATACACAAACTAGACATGCAAAGGATGGTCCATGCAAAATTTGAAGTCATTTGGATGTAGGGAGCATGTGAACAAAAATTGGGAAAATGCATGATCATGGCATAGCACCAAATGTAACACATAACTTCAAAAATTCAAAGCTCACAAACCACAAATGGGAAATGCACAAAGTTTATATGGAAATGAAGATCAATGTGTCTAGTTTCACCACAAAAATTTCAAGCTCATTGGATATAACATGACAATTTCACAATGAGAATGGCACAAGGTATTATTTTGGCATACATGTCAAGAAAATATTTATCAATTAAAATCCAGCCAATGAAAAATTAATTAAAATTCACCATAAAATGAAGGACACATTCATGAATATGAGGAAAAAATTTCAAGATTTTTGGAATAAAAATGAATGAGAAATTAATTTGTGAAGATTGATGAATAATTGAAGCAACATGAACAAAAGACATGAACTAATGGGTCAAACTAAAGTCAGCGCATGGCATAGGTGTAAATACACGCATCACTTAACAAAACGGCAGAGTTTTGAAGGGCCAAGCGAAATGTTCTAATTGGCTAGCTTCCAATGTAACAGTGCACAGGCAAGGCAAAACAACAACAACAACCAATCGAAATTCAGCCTTCTGGTTTTAGAAACCCTTAGGGTTTGGCAGCAGCAGGGCATTGGCATATTCATCATCAACATGTAATCATCAAAAATAACAGCATTCATTATGTTTCACATGGATCTTCTGGACATATTTAAAACAGCAGCAGGGTTTTCAACATTGTATCATCAACAACATCATGCAATCAACATGCAAACATAACCAATCAAAATCAACACAAAGCATGTGGAATTTCTGTTTTAGCTGGAAAATAGCAAAGTTCAACAGCATAGCAGCATGGCTCATCATCATGTAACCGAACAAAACAAACAACAGCCAATGTTCATGCAGCATTAAGGTGGTAACCAGGTGAATCATGACATGAACAACAAGGCATACACAAGCAGGAAAAGTTATGAGCATAGTTGGTTGTAGCAGCATGGTTCTACTGTATGGCTCATGGTACTTTCAAACATCCAAACAAAACTTCGACCAACAAACACAGCATGATAGTCATTCTCCTTATCACAACAGCAAGGCATAGCATCATGTTCATCAATCATCATATTAAATAGAACAAACAAAAGCAACAACACGTTTCAAAATTGCAGCATGGTATGCATCATCATCATAAAACAACATTCGAGCAAAAAATTATAACAGTAGGGTTTAACTAGCAGGGTATAGCAGCAACAGCAACATGGTAGTGGCTCATGCAATTAAAACAGACAACAGCAGCCAATATTCATCATCATGTGATCATTAATCAATATTCTATCATGGCAAACCACATAGCAGCTAAACAACAGCATACAGCACGAACAAACATAACATGAATTATGGTGGATTTCTGGACATGTCCATAGAGTTTCAAACAAGCAGCAAAATTTATGTTCCAGCTTTATCAATCAGTCAAAAACCAACAGCAACGTGGAATTTCAAGCACCAAAAGACAAACAGCATGAACAAGTGATTGTGATATTCATATTGCAAACAGACAACAGCAACATTCATGTTTTAAAACTGCAGCAAGGTTTAGCATGGCATCAATGTGTTCATCCATATCCAAACAAAATTTGATCAGCATACAATCAACATGGTATTGGCTCAGGTAATATCAATTAGCAACTAAATAAACACGAGCATAGCTCCATGTAATTAATATTGAGGTCATGGTAATTGCAGTTCCAACAACACATAACTGATATGGCATTGTTAATGTCCATAATGCAACCAAACAACAGCATACAATATGTTCATGCATACTTAGCTAGTAACAAACCAACACACATTCAAGCACAATTTGGACAAATTCATCATAACAGCAACAGGGGACATTCAACAATTAGCATCATGAACTAAACCAAGCATACAACTGCATAGCATAATGATGGACAAAATAGTTGGTTTAAACAACAGCAAAGCATCATAACAGCAGTAGCAACATTCATCATAACAGCATCAATAAGCATCAGGCATCAAGGATGTGGGATCATATTTCATTAAATCCATGCTAGCAAGATAAAACGAGCAGAATCATGTTTGAACACACAAAATGAAATGAAGATTTCTTGGCCAAAACACAACCAAATTAAGCATGCTTTAGTTCTCTAGAATCACCATAAAAAGATCTTTCAAAAACATACTATAGCATAGCAAATGATTGAACTCGAATGCTTACTTGATTTTTAAGAAATTGAGATGCAGCAGTTGTTTGAAGATCCTAAGCTCAGACAGAAGTTCCCTTGGCCTTGCAATGATGGAGAATGAAGCTATTTAAGTTCAAGAACGCTTGGAGTTGAGGGAATCACGATCTGCCATATGAAGGGGTTGAAGAAAACAGAGTGAGCAGGAGCTGTCACAGGTGATGAATGGGGGTTCAAAGGTGCTCTAAATGATGTTTGGATGATGGTGGAACCAAGGTTGGCTCAATGGTTTTCAAGGGTTTTGCAGAATTTCGTTTTTGCCAAAAAATACCATATGAGAGTGAGAGTCTATTTCTGTTTGGTGGCTGCCCAAAACTAGGGTTGGAATGTGACAGAAGAAGGCTTATATGGGTCTGTTTATGCTCCACTAATCACATGCTAAGCTTGCTTAGCCTTAAAGAACTTATTTGCATTTTTGCTAAATTGGTACAAATGAAAATGGAGGTGTGTAAATTGGTCGAGTGGGCTGGGCATAGGCTGCAAAAGGACATTCAAATTGCTGTTTTGGTTGTACATATGAAAAACTGTACTGGTTTTGCTTCTCTTCCCATCATTTTTGCCTACTTGCCAATTTTTGCATTTTGGTCTAGAATGGTGGTATAATGGTGATATGATCATGAATTCAAACTTGGAACATGTCTCAAATATGGTTTTAAACATTTCCCAATTGGCCAAGTCAAGAAAAAATCAAAGAAGCAAAAAGTCAAACTTGGGTCAAACTTTGAATTTTAAAGGAATTGGTCCAAAAATGCCATTTTGAATGGTAGGGTTTTAGATCATGAAATTTATATTTTTGGAAAGAGGATGAAAAATGTGATGTGTAGGAAAAAACCCCACCAAATTTGGCCTTATGGTTTGAGAGATATGGCCCTTTGAAGTTCAAAAATTGATGAAAATGATTTGATCATATCTTGACAACCACACATGGGATTTGAGAGTTCTTGGACTTTTTGAAAATGGGAGAACAAGATCTTCAACTTTCATGTTGGGCAAAAATTCATTTGGAGCTTGTATCATGATGTAAGTTTAAGATCAAGAAGTTTCCATTTTTGGCAGTTGAAATTACAGGTCCACTTTCTATTTCTGGAAAATTTCTGATTTTACTTCAAATTCTTCCATGATGAGGTTGAACATGATAGATGAGGCTTATACAAGCATGAATGAACTCCTTCAAATCAATTCTATCCATCAAATCTCTGATTAAATCCACAGTTGACCAAGTTTGACTTTTCTAGGGTTTTGGACTGATTGATCTTCTTCTGAGGAATTCCAAACCCTAATTCCTTGATAACTTGACTTCAAATAATGTCTCAAGATGTATGGACTTTTGATTATTGATCATGGTGCCCAAATTCTGCAAGAATGGTCATCATCCATTGCTTTGACTGATCAATGACTGTCTTTGACCTAATTGCTGATGATTGCTTCCACTGCAAGCAACAAGGTTAAACAGACAATATTTTTGTACTTTTTGAATGATAAACATATGAAAGCAAAGATATACAAATGCATAGTATGCTTGGTGATCAAGGAATCAACCCACAAGGCAAACTATCCACTAAGAGGGAAGCAAAGGCATGCAATGATCCTTGAGGTTATGATATGAATGATATGGGCCATGAGGGATCTTAGGGCCCAAAATTGGGGTCTTACAATGTGGTTGAAGGACTCTTGAGTGTATTGGTGCAGTTCTATGATCCCCTCTATCGTTGTTTCACTTTCCCAGATTTTTAGCTTATGCCTACATTGGAGAAGTATTCTCATCTCTTGGGGATACCTATTTCTAGTAGAGTGCCTTTTAGTGGATTGGAGGAAATTCCTCGATCTAATCTTATTGCTGAAGCTCTTCACTTGAAGAAGTATGAGATATAGGCTCATTGGATGAAAAAAGGAGGATTATTTGGGTTTCCATCTGATTTCCTCATCAAGGAAGCTACTGCTTTTGCTCAAGCCAGTAAGATGGATGCTTTTGAAGCTATCTTTGTGTTGCTCATCTATGGGTTAGCTTTGTTCCCTAACATTGACGTTTTTTTTATGTTAACGCCATTAGACTTTTCTTGATTGGGAATCCTATGCCTAATTTATTGGGTGATATTTATTTCTCTTTGCATCTAAGGAATTCTAAGGGTGGTGGAACTATTGTCTGTTGTATTCCTCTTCTGTACAAGTGGTTTATTTCGCACTTGCCTCAGACACCTGCTTTTGTGGAGAACAAACAATGTCTAAGGTGGTCTCAGAGACTTATGTCTCTCACTAATGATAATATAGTTTGGTATGATCCATATTTAAGCAGTTTGGAGATTATTGATAGTTGTGGTAAATTCTCTAATGTGCCTCTCATCGGTACACAAGGAGGAATTAACTACAACCACAGCTTTGGCTCGTCGTCAACTTGGGTTCCCCTTGAGAGACAAACCTAATAACACTTTGTTAGAAAGTCTTTTCTATCAAGAGGGTAAAGATCCCCAACATTTTAAGCAGAAGATTGTGCATGCTTGGCATAATGTGCATAGGAAAGGAAGATCCGAGCTTGGTACGCGCAATTGTATAGCTTTGGAAGCTTACACTCTTTGGGTGAAGAAGAGAGCTTTGGAGTTGAAGATGCCTTATCCTTGTGAGAGACATATGTTTATGGTTGTGGTTGAGCCATTAACACTCCCTAACCAAGATGTAGAGGAGTTGGAAGACGCGCTCGTCAAGTTGAAGCAAGAGAAAGATATGTGGGAAGAGCGTTTCCATTCTTTGAGCAAGAAGCATGAAGAGTTGCAGTTGGAGTCTAAGGATAAAGACGCACTTATTGAGCTACTTGAAGACCGAGTGACGAAGAGACGAAGAGAGTTAGAGGTTTCATCTTCTAGCATGCCTCAACCTTATGTTGCTTGGAAGAAGATTGTTGATCAGCTTGTCCTCGAGAAGACTCAGATGAAGGCTTCTTTTGAGACCGAGATTCGACGCATTCGAAGGAAGTACACGCCTTCAGTTATGTCTTCTGACATTGTTGTTAGGGATCCTTAGGATGACTAGTCTCCTTTTCTCTTGTATTTTTCATTTGGTTTCTGAAATTGTACTCAATGTAATCCTTCCAATTATATAAATGAAAAAGAGATTTTTGGTCATATAAAAATTATTGCAATTGTTGATATATAAATGTTCGCAAATGATATAGTAAGTTCCTTGAAAACAAAAATAAATAATCAAGCATTGCATTTCATGCATCATTTGCATAAGCAGGTTTCTCTTACGCCAGATGTCTCATTGGTGTTTCTTTTGTGCTATAGCCAAGCTGACTAATCGGTACAACACCCGCGCTAATCACTTCAAAATTATGGAGCATCTAGAGCAAGAGAACAAAGAGCTGAAGGACGAGATCGCCCGCCTGACTGCCATGATGGAGTCAGTTCTTGCTGCTCAGAGTCAATCTTCTCCAACGCCTGCAACTCCTCTTGCGAGGACAGTTATTTCAAAGGTGGCTACCTCTACCATGCCTGCTGCTACCGCTCATTTTGCGCCCATTATGCCTACCGGATTCCCGTGGGAAATGCCGTCCAACTTTATGCCTGAAGGCTTTGCGCCTACTTTTGCTTCCATGTCAGCATCTAGCCCGGTCATGTCTGTACCACCTCCCATTGTGCAAACCTTACCTCGTGTAGAGGACACCATTTATCACTCCAAGCCGTCTGAGGGTCCGGATGTCTATGAGAAAATGGACGAAATTAAGGATCAGTTTCTTGAGTTGCGCAAGGAATTGAAGACACTAAGGGGTAAGGATTTGTTTGGGAAGAGTGCTACTGGGTTATGTTTACTGCCCAACCTCAAAATCCCGGTGAAGTTCAAAGTGCCTGACTTTGAAAATTATAAGGGGAATACTTGTCCACTCAGCCAACTAGTGATGTATGCTCGCAAGATGTCTACTCGGATCGATAATGATTAAATATTGATTCATTATTTCCAGGATAGTTTGACCGGTGCTGCGCTCCGTTGGTATATGGGGTTGGATAGTGCAAGCATTCACACTTTCAATGACTTGGGATAGGCTTTTGTCAAGCAATATAAGTACAACGTGGACATGGTGCCTGACAGAGACAAGCTGAGGTCTATGTCTCAGAAAGGTAAAGAGACCTTTAAAGAGTATGCACAAAGATGGAGGGAATTAGCTGCCTAGATCACTCCTCCCTTGGAGGAAAAAGAGATGATAAGGATCTTTCTGAAGACCCTGAGTTCATTTTATTATGAACGAATGATTGCTAGTGCCCCCAATGAATTTACCAAAATGGTAAACATGGGAATGAGGCTTAAGGAAGGAGTCCGAGAGGGACGTTTGTCAAAAGATGAGGCATCGACGAGCAAGAGGTATGGCAGCAGTTTCAGCAAGAAAAAGGACAATGAAGCGAATGCAATAAGCATTGGGAGGAAGATGAGGCCTCAGATCAGAAGGAATCAATCATACCGTCAACATCACCACCAAGTATCTTCCGTTATCCCGGTATTTTCTAATCAATAGTCAACACCAGTTCAACAACCACAATGTCAACAACAACAACCGCAACAACGAACAAACACTTATAACAACAATACTACCAACAATCATCATCAACAAAACTTTGAGAGGAAGAAGGTCTCTTTTGACCCGATTCCTATGTCTTATGCAGAATTGTATTCATCCTTGGTTCTCAAGAACCTGATCCAACCGAGAAACCCGCCGCAAATTCTAGAACCACTTCCATGGTGGTACAAGCCTGAGCTCCGTTGTGCTTTTCATCAAGTAGCACCCGGACATGATATCGAGAACTGCTACCGTGCGCCGAATGTGAAAGCAAATTCGTTACCCGCCCATGGGAAAACTTCTGTGAATATGGTGGATGGTAGTCATGGTGAGTTTAAAGTTTTTGATGTGCGTCTTATCAGGAGGTCCTTGGTGCAGATGCATAAGGATGTTTGTTTGGTAAGTGATTGTGAGCATGACCATGATGGTTGTGCTGTTTGCAGTGTTAACCCGAGGGGTTGTGAAGTTGTGAAAAAGGACATCCAGTGACTGATGGATGAAGGCATGATTCAAATTGTTCAATCCCATTATGTAGATGACGATGTGAATGTCATAGTGCCCATTTTTAAGAAGCCAGAGAGATTGGTAATCCAGTACGAGAGCAGCAATAGTAACAATGTCAGCAATAGATCAGTATCGTTGTTGGTTATACAATTAGGGGGTCCAGTCCCGTATTCATCTGATAAAGCTGTGCCGTATCAGTATAATGCTACTATGATAGAAGGTAGTCAAGAGGTCCCGTTACTTACGACTAGTTCAGCGGTGAGCATTGCTGATGTTACTAAGGTGACCCGCATTGGTCGTGTGTTTGGGCCGGTGTTCACAAAGGATAAGGAAGAATCAGTTGTTGGTAAGAAGGTAGAAGTGCCTGTTGTGGATCCAATTGGTGCTTCAAAGGGTAAGTTTGGTGAATCCAGCGATGTGACGGCCAATGATAATGATGAGGTACTTCGGTTAATTAAGAGGAGTGAGTTTAATATGGTGGAGCAGCTGCTCCAAACCCCCTCAAAAATCTCAGTGTTGTCTTTGGTCATGAATTCTGAAGCACATAGAGAAGCACTGCAGAGTGTTCTAGAACAAGCTTTTGTAGAACATGATGTTACAGTGGATCAATTTGATCATATTATGGCTAACATCACTTCTTGCAATAATCTTAGCTTTTGTGATGAAGAACTCCCTGAGGAGGGAAGGAACCATAATTTGGCTTTGCACATTTCTATGAATTGCAAATAAGGCGCTTTGTCAAATGTGCTTGTTGACACTGGATCATCACTGAATGTGCTGCCAAAGTCAACTATGTCAAAGCTATCATACCAAGGAGCGCCTATCAGGTACAGTGGTGTAATCGTCAAGGCCTTTGACGGTTTGCGCAAGATATTTATTGGTGAAGTGGACCTTCCAGTTAAGATAGGTCTGAGTGATTTTCAAATTACTTTTCAAGTAATGGATATCCACCTGGCCTACAGTTGCTTGTTGGGAAGGCCATGGATTCATGAGGCAGGAGCTGTTACCTCCACATTGCACCTGAAACTCAAATTTGTGAAGAATGGAAAGCTTGTGATTGTTGGTGAAGAGAAGGCGCTGTTGGTTAGCCATTTGTCATCTTTCTCTTATATTGAAGTTGAGGATGAGGTTGGAAATTAGTTCTAGGCCTTATTTATTGCTGCTAAAAAGATGTTGATAAGTGGGGGCGCATGGTAGAGGTTTGCGACAACAAAGGCAAAACCTGTTTGGGGTTCCAGAAAGGTTCATCAACTGCAAGGACTAAAGATATGCAATTAGCTTTCGTAACGGAGGGTTCATTCATGGTGATGAAAAACACTTAGCTGTTGTGCTAGAGGATGACGAAGAGGAAGACTACACCAATTTTGTGACGCATGGAAAGGCTTACAACAATTGGACTGCTGTTGATATTCCTGTTATTTTGCATCGATCTAAGTAATTGCTTTTATATGTTTTTAAATCCTTCTCTTATGCCTAAGGGAGAACCGAACATTGTTGGGCATTTTCAAATTGATCATTAATAAAATTAATTCTATTCATCCACATCTATCATGTCTTGTTTTTACTTTTTGTTTTATTCTGACAATGGTAATCACAAAAAACATAAATAAATAATATAATTGTCCATCTGCAAAATATTTGGTCACAAATTCACTTCTCTAAAATCAAAATGTTATGCAGGTTGGTTCCTAACCCCATTGAATACAATGATCCTTCTCCTTCTTCAAATTTTGAATTCCCTGTGTTTGAAGCCTAGGAGGAAAGTAATGTAGAAGTGAGTGATGAATTATCTCGTCTTCTTGAGCAAGATGAAAAGGCCATTCAGCCGTTCAAAGAACAGATTGAGCTTGTCAACTTGGGTTCTGAGGATGATGTGAAGGAAGTCAAGATTGGGTCTCGCTTGTTTCCAGATGTTAAGAAGGGGTTGATTGATCTTCTTCGAGAATATTCAGATATGTTTGCTTGGTCCTATCAAGACATGCCTGGTTTGGCTTCTGAGATTGTGGAGCATAGATTTCCATTGAAGCCAAAATGCCCGCCAGTCAAGTAGAAGTTGAGAAGAACGCATCCTGATATGACTGTGACGATCAAAGAGGAAGTGCAAAAGCAGATTGATGCCAGTTTCCTTGTAACCGTTGAATATCCGTAATGGGTGGCCAATATTGTGCTTGTGCCAAAGAAAGATGGAAAAGTCTGCATGTGTGTTGATTATAGAGATTTGAACAAAGCCAGTCTGAAAGATGATTTCCCTCTGCCACACATTGATATGTTGGTAAACAATACTGCTAAATTCAAAGTCTTTTCGTTTATGGATGGAATTTCCGGATATAATTAGATCAAAATGGCACCCGAAGATATGGAAAAGACCACATTCATTACACCTTGGGGAACATTTTGTTATAGAGTGATGACTTACTAGAGAGCAATGACTACTCTTTTTTCATGATATGATGCATAAAGAGATTGAAGTTTATGTCGATGACATGATTGCTAAATCAATTGATGAAGAGGAACATGTTGAGCATTTGTTGAAATTATTCCAGCGTTTGAGGAAGTATAAACTCCGCTTGAATCCTAATAAGTGTACTTTTGGTGTTCGTTCTGGTAAGTTGTTGGGCTTTATTGTCAGCGAGAAGGGTATTGAAGTTGATCCTGCCAAGGTCAAAGCAATACAAGAGATGCCTGCGCCTAAAACTGAGAAGCAAGTCAGGGGTTTTCTCGGCCGCTTGAATTATATTTCCAGATTCATTTCCCACATGACTGCCACATGTGCGCCTATATTCAAGCTTCTTTGGAAAGATAAGTCTTGTGATTGGACTGAAGACTTCCAGAAAGCTTTTGACAGTATCAAAGAATATTTGCTTGAACCTCCGATTTTGTCTCCGCCTATTGAAGGAAGACCTTTGATCATGTATTTAACTGTGCTTGAAGATAGTGTGGGTTGTGTTCTTGGTCAGCAAGATGAGACTGGAAAGAAAGAATTTGCGATCTACTACCTCAGTAAGAAGTTCACCGACTGTGAGACTCGGTATTCTATGCTTGAGAAGGCTTGTTGCACATTGGCTTGGGTTGCTAAGCGTCTGCGTCAGTATATGTTGAATCATACCACTTGGTTGATATCCAAAATGGATCTGATCAAGTATATATTTGAGATGCCTGCTTTAACTGGGATGATTTCCCGTTGGTAGATGTTGTTATCAAAGTATGATATCAAATACCGATCTCAGAAAGCGATCAAAGGTAGTATCTTGGATGACCATTTGGCTCACCAACCAATTGAAGATTACCAGTCAGTGCAGTATGACTTTCCGGATGAAGAGATTTTGTACTTAAAAATGAAAGATTGTGATGAACCATTGCTTGAAGAAGGGTTGGAACCTAGTTCCTGTTGGGGCATGGTATTTGATGGAGCTGTTAATCAATATGGAAATGGCATTAGGGCAGTGATCATTACTCCTCAAGGCACACATCTACCTATTACAGCTAGATTGACTTTCAAATGTACAAACAACATGGCAGAATATGAAGCTTGCATTATGGGGCTTGAAGAGGCCATGAATCTCAGAATCAAGTATTTGGATGTCTTCGGAAACTCAGCTTTGGTTGTGAATCAGATCAAAGGTCAATGGGAGACAAATCAACCCGGTTTAATACCATATAGAGATTATGCAAGTAGGATTTCAACTTTCTTTACAAAAGTTGAGTTTCATTATATCCCTTGAGATGAAAACCGGATGGCAGATGCTCTTGCAACGTTGGTATCAATGATTATAGTGAAGTATTAGAATGATGTTCCTAATTTGTCTGTGATGCGTCTTGATAGGCCAACTCATGTGTTTGTTGTTGAAGAGATCAAAGACGAGAAGCTTTGGTATTACGACATCAAATGTTTCCTCCAAATTCAGATTTACCCGCCTAGGGCATCTTTGAAAGATAAGAAGACTTTGAGAAGATTAGCCGGTAATTTCTACTAGAATGGTGATATACTGTACAAGAGAAACTTCGACATGGTTTTGCTCAAATGTGTGGATAGACAGGAAGTAGACTTGTTGATGACTGAAGTGCATGAGGGTTCTTTTGGTACTCATTCCAATGGACATGCAATGGCGAAGAAGATGTTACGAGCATGTTACTATTGGCTAACAATGGAATCTGACTGTTGCAAGTTTGTGAAGAAGTGCCACAAGTGTCAAATTTATGTTGATAAGATTCATGTTCCTCCGACACTATTGAATGTTATCGCTTTCCCATGGCCCTTCTCCATGTGGGGAATTGATATGATTGGGATGATTGAGCCCAAAGCTTCAAATGGACATCGTTTCATTTTGGTGGCAATTGACTACTTCACAAAATGGGTTGAAGCGGCATCATACGCAAATGTAACCAAGCAAGTTGTTGTAAGGTTTATCAAGAATCAGATTATATGCCGTTATGGTGTGCCAAGTAAGATCATTATTGATAATGGATCAAACTTGAATAACAATATGGTGGAAGCTCTTTCCAAAGACTTCAAGATTGCACATCATAATTCTTCTCCCTACAGACCAAAGATGAATGGGGTTGTTGAAGTTGCGAACAAAAACATTAAGAAGATTATTCAGAAGATGGTTGTAACATACAAGGATTGGCATGATATGCTTCCATTTACTTTACATGGGTATCGTACATCCATCCGCACTTCAACATGGGCAACCCCTTTCTCATTTGTGTATGGTATGGAAGTAGTGCTCCCTGTAGAGGTTGAGATTCCTTCATTGCGCTTGCTCATGGAAGCCAAGTTGAATGAGGTTGAATGGTGTCAGACTAGGTTTGATCAGCTAAATTTGATTGAAGAGAAGAGATTGACTGCCATGTGTCAATGTCAGTTATATCAGCAGAGGATGAAAAAAGCTTTTAATAAGAAGGTCAGACCTCGTGTGTTTAGAGAAGGTGACCTTATGCTCAAGAAGATCTTGTCGTTCAAACCAAATTCTAGGGGAAAATGGACTCCTAATTATGAAGGCCCATATGTTGTTAAGAGAGCCTTTTCAGGTGGTGCTCTGATTCTTACAACTATGGATGGTGAAGAGTTCACTCGTCCCGTGAACGCAGATGCAGTCAAGAAATACTCCGCCTAAAAAGAAAAAGAACAAATCGCTAAGTTGAAAACCCGAAAGGGCGGCTTAGGCAAGAAAGAGCGTCTCGGTGGATTGAAAACCCGAAAGGGAGGTCCAGGAAAAAGTTAGAGACATAAAAAACAGAAAAATTTCCCGATAAGTTGAGTACCCCACCTTGGGGAAACTTATGCAAAAATTAGGGATTATGGCAAGTAACTGCATTCTACTGATCTTCAAACATTGGAGAACGTTGAGCACAAGGTTGACGTTGATTCATCATCCCAGCAGCGGTCAAGAGCACAGTGGATATCAATAGTTGGTAGAAGGATTAAGGATCATTTGTATTCAATGTAACCCTTTTCCATGTAAATTACCATTTTCAACTTTGTAAAAATCTGTGAAGTCTTGTCATTTACAGACTACCATCCCATTAAATAAAGTTGAGATTTTGTCCAATTGTTTCTACTCTTATTTACTTCAGCCAATAGTTTAAATTTTATTATGATCATTTTGAAACTTAAATTTTTTAATCAAAATCTTTTTCTTAAAACATATAAAAACAAGAAATTTTCAAACCAAATTAAAAAAAAGGAAGTATCAACAGCACTTCAAAGAGAAGCAAATCCTTAAGTGCTAAGCATTAGAGGTCCCCCAAGTAGTTAACCCTTTGGGTGTTCCTAGTCGTTTGTGTTGATCTGGTTCCCCTGCAAAGTGTTTGTTCCTTAGAGGAGTTCCGATTGTTTTCCCCAACAAGGTTGGTCTTCAGCAAAGTAAGATGTTTTCCCCAGTAGATCGCATTGGTTTCCCCACCAGTTGCCATCTGACTCGCTCCTAGTTAGAGTTTCCTCCTGGTTTCTGAGTAGTTGTTTTGTGTTTATCTTCCGCATGGTTGTCTCCTATTTGATATGGTGTTGACCTAAAAGTCCCTACAGACTTGATAACTTCTCCTCTCCTCACCAGATCTCCTCCCTCGGCTAGTTTTGAGCCTTTGGTTTGTTGATTTCTCTGTTCTCCAGTAGTTGTCTCCCTCTTTTTGTGGATTGACCAAGGATTATACCGATGACTCAATTTATGACACCTTTGTATCCTTTGTGATCGTTTTGTCATCATAATCATCATATATATACATATACATATACATATACATATACATATACATTCATATAATTTCAGAATTTTCATATTTGCATCGTCATATTTGATTGATCTTGTTGATTTGAGATTCTCATTCTCTGTTATGGCGGTACTTTATCCCCATACAAACTTCGGTGTTTGTCCTCCCTCAATTGTAGAGCGTCATCCTCTTAGGCAGAAAGACTTTAACCTTTCTCCTCTTCCCCACTGAGTTTGTTTCCTCGTGGATAATTATTACTTCAGTTTCCTTTCCAGTTGTTTATCTGGATGAAATCACTCCCCTTGAGTTATATCCTAATTGGGTTGAGTCTTGATTGACTATTTCTGTCTAGCTTTTACCTAGATAGATACTTTGAGTCTCCTAAAAGTTTATTGCCCAGTAACTGATAATATTCTTCTTAGTTTGCAGTTTGTTACTTCTTGCCCAATACCCGACAAAAGTACCCCTATTTTTCTCCTCAGTAGAGTCCCCAGTGGATCTGATTCCCTAGGAAGTATATCCTTGATATGTTCATCCTATCCGGTGATAGATATCTTTCTCTCCCCTGCCTGAATTTATCCTTGATATGTTCATCCTAACCGATGACTTATATTCTCACCTTTGGTATTCTACCTAGTAAAAAGGTAGTTGTAATCCCTATTCTTGTTCCCCAGAGAGTTAATCCTTGATATTTTCATCCTAATCGATGATAGATTTCCTTCTCTTTGCGGTTTTCTACCCAGTAACCGGTAGTTGTAAATCCTGATTTTGTCCCCTTCATAGAGTTAATCCTTGATATGTTCACTTTAACCAGTGACAAATTTTCTCTTTGATGGTATTCTATCCAGTAACTGATAGATGTAATTCCTATTTTTTCTCCTCTCAGAGTCTATCCTTGATACATTCATCCTAACCGGTGACAGATTTTCTCTTTGATGGTCTTCTATCCAGCATTCAATAGATGTAATTCCTACTTTTTGTTCAGTTGGTTTATCCTTTATATGTTCATCTTAATCGATGACGGGTATCCTCTTTGACAGTCCCATGCAAGTCTATCCTTGATATGTTCATCTTAACCGATGACGAATTTTCTTCCCTGTTGAGTTTATCCTTGATATGTTCATTCTAACCGATGACAAATACTCTCACCTTTGATCTTCAACCCAGTAACTGGTAGTTGTAAATCCTATTTTCTGCAGTTTTCCCCAGCAAGGCTATTCTTACCCAGTAGCCGGTAATGAATACACCCTTCTGTTGGTGCCCAGCGAGTCATCCTTGATATGTTCATCCTAACCGATGACGGGTGTTCTCTCTGTCAGATTTTTATTATCTCCTTACCCAGTAGAAGGTAGTAGATAATAGATTTCTGCTCCTCCTGTGTTGAAGTTTACTTCTTCCCCAGTTGAGTTGAGTGCACATTTCCTTAGTGAAATCGCTCTTCCTGCATAATTCAAGTACTTCAGCTTTATCCTAACTTACTTGTATCCCATGCGGATGTTTTTGCTTCCCCGACTGAGTCTTTCCATGTTTGTATGGAATTCCTCGAGTATCCCAGTAGTTTTAAATCGTACCCTGTCCTACACATAACTCTTTTTCCTAGAGTCTCTGTCTCCCCAGTGAATTTTCCTTACGGAATATATTATACTCCTGCGGACTTTCGGTCTCTCTGATTTCTCTTCCTTTGTGGCAATTTTTCCTCATAGAGCATTAACTTTTACATTCATATGATATGCATCATGAGGTCTCTTAGAGATCAAAATTTGTTTCTATATGTTGTTATTTAAGCCCATTCTACTGAGTCGAGCAGATGATTTTAACCTTTACCTCCTCAGTTAGACTGTCCTTAAATAGGGGCAGCTGTAAGACCCCAATTTTGACCCTAAGATCCCTCATGCATTTTCATCATGTCCATTAGCATTGGGATCATACCTTAGCATCCTCTATCCTCTCTTTCATTGGGTTTGTTTTGGGAGAGATCACCAAGCACCATGTGATTGTATCATACTTGTATATTATTATTTTACTAACCAAAATACAAAAATATGTCTTTACATTTGCCTAACTCTTTTGTAGGTAGGGCATGATCTCCATTGACCTATCAAGTTCATATCTAAGGTTTGAGACCCTCGTAACAAAGAACACAACCATGAATTGATCCAAGAATGGTTATGAGCATCATATATGAGTTCCATTGATTCCTACATGTTATATTGATCAAGTTTGCTTCAAGAGTTGGAAACCCTAGTTTGACTAGGTATCTTGAGTAACTTCTCCAACAAGCTATCTCACCAATTTATCAAATTTCTCAAGGGACACTTCAAAATTCATCATCTTATGCATATATGATCTACCATGAGCCAAGAAAGTCCAAATAATTGAAGGTTATCAAGTTGGTTGATGGTGGTTGGCCAGATGAATTCATCTGATCAAAACTGGGTCTTCCTAGACCCTATCTCCTACATTTTTCACCATATGAAAATGATTCCAAGAGAAACGTTACTCTAAATGACATTCCAAACAACTTTCATGTTGAGACCTAGAGCTAGTTTTTCTTGGAAAATCATTTTCTATGTTGAAACATTATAGGTCATTTTGTCTAAACCCTAATTTGAAAGTCAACTTCCCAAGGCCATAACTTGCTCAATTTTTATGAGATGAAATATTTATAACTTGAACAATCAAATTTAAGAGGTATACTTAAACTTTTATGTTTGGAGTGAGATCTAATTAAACCTTTATGAGCATGTGATATGAGGCTACATTATAGGTCATTTGTGACTTATGCCATTGAACAAGTGATTTTTCTAACCTTCAAAAATGCATAACTCTATCATTCAAAATCCAAATGACATGAAATTGGTGACCATTTTGAAGGAATTTTAAAGATATACAACTTTGATTAAGACACTATTCTCATTTGACGCTCACATAAAAAGTTAAGCAAAGTGGAATATTGAGATATATGGCTTGACACTTAGAAAAAATTTCAACATGTTGAAATTTCCAAACTTCTACCTCAAAATTCATCAGGATAAAAGATCCAAATGAAAACGTGTTGAACATGAAGGTTGTTCCTCTTGATCTAAACTTTCCAAAAAGCCCAATCTCATCCATTTTGGACAAGATTTGAATGGGTTGCGCATGGCTTGAATATTACATCATCATTTGGCAAAAATCAAACTTCAAGCTTCCATGTACAATTGCCTAGCACTCCAATTTGATTTCAGTCTTGTTCACACTCAATTTTGGATCAAATGGAATGATCTCATGGGCCTGTACACGCTCATGCACACATGCATCACTCATTGCCAATTTTGGAAACCCAATTGCAAGGTGCAAATATCATGTGATTCAGATATAAATAGAGCACCATATGCTTAGAATTGAGGACTCCTTTGCGCCAGCTTTGATCCCAAACACCAAACCCTTCCATTTGCGAGGGTAATCCTAAGAATTTTCTTTGGGAATTGAGTTCTAATCTACTTCTGCAAGCATCCTTAGCAAGATCAAGCACGAGCCAAAGCAAGAACAAGTGAATTTAGACATGCATTGGAGGTATTTTCCAGAAAATTTCATCTCTTCGATTCTCTCTCAATTCCACTCAATTCTATTGGATCTTTGGTTGTCTGAAGTCCTACCAATGTAGGCAAGAGGATTGAGTTACTTAGAGGTCAAATCGAAGCAAATCAGTTGACACACCTCAAACGTTTTAGATTCTGCAACTTTATTGCAAATAACTTTCGTCAACATCGAAGCAGTCGTCACGTTTGGAGTGGCAGGTACAGTTTCCCCTGCCTGTGGAGTCGGAATAGGAATGACCTTCTCCTTAGGTGGGATAATTATGGGTGTTGTAGACACCCTAGGAGTGTATTTAGGAGCGAATACACAGCCACTTCGAGTCATGCCTCCCATTCCAGCAATGTTGACAATTTGTGTGTCAGGAATGTGAATTTCTTTTCCTCCCGAATACGCTGTAGTTTCATAATTCCAAGGCGCTGCCTTAGTATTCTGATACGGGAACATAGTGGGAACAGGAAAATGAATCGGCTGAATCCTCTTGGGAGGATCTTCAACCTTATTTTTTCTGTACATAATTGTTATTGGTTCAATTACTTCCACCTCTTTTGCTATTTCAGACTTGGAGAATTGTATTAACCCTTGATCCATCAGTTCTTGCACACAACCCCTCAGTTGGTCCAAATTGTTCAAGCCTCTATAACACAACGCACATCGAAGTCTTCACCTCTTCGACCCTTAGTATAGATTCGATAGCCTCCTCTTTGATCACAACATTGATTGCTGCGCCACCATGGTTTGGCAAAGGATTAGTCTTTACATTAGGGTTTTCTTCATAGAAAGACAAAATATCTTCATCAATTAACTCTTGGAACCTCTTTTTGAGAGCCCAACAGTCCTCAATGGAATGTCCAATATGCCCTGCGTG
Organism: Lathyrus oleraceus; assembly: GCF_024323335.1. Lineage (NCBI taxonomy): Eukaryota > Viridiplantae > Streptophyta > Magnoliopsida > Fabales > Fabaceae > Lathyrus > Lathyrus oleraceus. The sequence continues at coordinate 226,581,589 of NC_066579.1, forward strand.
GAAAGCGCATGTGGCATTAGGGTTGTGACTGCGATTAAAGGGAGGAAAGGCTGCTGGAAGTTCTCTTGGTACAATAGCCCCCACGTAGATCAGATATGGCACTAACTCTGCATACGGTACCGAGATCTTATCAAACTTGGGAAGATTGCCAAAATTTCCTCTGTTGTTCTGACCTCGGTTTTATCCTCTGTTATCACGGTTATATTGTTGGTTTGGATTTTTCTGAGCGGGTGTTGGTTGTTGATTGCCTTTCTGCGGTTGGTACTGGAATGGCAGTTGCTGATATTGAGTTGCGGCGACGTATGGATACGGATAATATGACATATGAGCCATCAAAAATTAATATCGAGGGAGAGCCCTCTCCGTCACAGCGTTTGCTTCCCCCTCCTTATTTTTAGCGAAGCCCCCATGCGGCCTCTTATTGGTTGTCTGTTGTGTGGTTGTATATGTGATTTTCCCTAATTTCAGCCCGCTCTCAACATGTTCCCCAATGGTTACCATATCAGCAAAATTTGTTCATGAACTGCCGATCATCTTCTCAAAATACAGCCCTTACAGTGTACCCATGAAGATATCCACTAATTCGTTGTCAGATAATGCTGGACGGACTCTAGATGCCATCTCGCGCCAAAATAGAGCATATTACTTGAAGGTTTCATTAGATCTTTGAGACTGATTCTGTAGTTGAAGCCTTGTCGGAGCCATGTCAAGGTTGTACTTGTATTGTTTCAAGAATGCCTCGGAGAGCTCCCTCCATAACCAGATCTTTGAGCGCTCTAGACCCTTGTACTAATCCAAGGAATCCCCAATCAGGTTATCCTGGAAGCAATGGACCAGGAGGTTGTCATTATCAATGCATGAGACCACTTTTCGACAGTACATGGTGATGTGACTGCGGGGACAGCTGAGGCCCTTGTACTTCAGAAGGTCATGCACCTTGAATTTTTGTGGTAGTACCACGTTCAGGACAAAGCAGAGGTCTCGAGCGTCTATACCGAAGGAGCAGAAACCCTCGATGGCCCTGATTTTGTCATCCAAGAGATGATAATCTGCAGGCCTATTCAGATCAGCAGCGGAAGGAGCGACCTGACAGGCCGGTCTAGAGGTTTTTGGAGCGATTGGTGCAGGAATGTTCGGGGTGAACCACATCTAAGATGGGCAAGAGAAACCTGGTGGCACAGTTTGAGAAGCATGAATCATCTGAGGGTATTTCCCTCCAGCTTGGGCATTGGGGGATTGAGGTGCCCTTGGCTGCACGTGCTGGAGTGCAGGGTATGTCAGCATGGGCATGGAGGTTGCCCAAGATAACCGAGTGGGATGGCCGGGAATAAACTGGCGCTCGCAACTTGAGCAGTCTGAGTGGGAATTTAAAAATGGAGGCGCGGGCCTCGGTAGTCATCTTCATCGTCAGGAGTGTCGTCAGGAACCTGACCTTAATTGTTCTCTAGATCGGCAGCATCGACCGGAGTAGTCTGGATGGTCGGAACACCCCACGGGAAATCAGTGTTTCCAGCAGTAGCAGTAGCAGAGAGAGCTGAATGAGGGAAGAAATCCCCCCCATGGGCGAGACTGGCAACTAGGTGTGGGGGCATTCCCCACAGGTAGGCAGCAGCAAGCCTAGCAGAATCAACAGGGACCATCTGACGGTTCACAGTATTCGGCACCACAGTTTCCGCCAGAGTCTCGACGGTAGTGTCAGCAACGACAGTAGGAATGGTCACCGTAGCAGCAGGGGTGACGTTGGCAGCAGTAGAGGCTGGGGTCCTTTGAGATTGGAGAATCTCAAGAATAATCTCCATGTTTCCCCTGAATAGGTTCATTTCGCCTTGAACCTGGGCAAGGGACTCACGGACAGCAGCGTTGTCGACTTTGTATTCGGCCATAATCTTTGACTTATTGGAGCGGGTGTAGTATTGATGACGAGTCGTTGTTGTTTCTGTGGAAAAACGGCGAGAGTAAGCATTTTGTTTTCTAGTGGCTTTTGAAAAATAAATACGTGGATGCATGTATGTATGCAAAAAGATTGATATGTGCATTTATTTTTCATTCATTTATTTTTTGTACAGGAAAACATTTCCAAGGAATCCATGAGTTTGTTTATTTAACACAAGCAAATACAAAGCATAAAGAGAGACAGTTTATGAAGCCAATAACCGAGAAACTCTTTTATTCAATATCGGAATACAAGTACATGTCAAGGAATCGGGCTACAAGAGTATCACATTGGTCCTATCATACTTCAACCTAGTGAATTACAAGTTAAACTTAAAGAGAAGCAACTAGAAGCATTTTGATAACAACTCTTCATAATAAGTATGAGATTTTGGGGACAGGAATGCGCCCCACTTCCCCAATATCGTACTCCCTTCAGGTGGTAAGTCGTGATCTAATTTGCTTGGAACGTTGTTCACAACTGTCTTCTCTCGATTGGGGAGATCTTCAGGATGCTTGTTCACTTGTGTGTTGGTGTCTTCCAGATTCTTATGTGATTGCCTTTTTAGCTCTCGAATCTCTTCTAGTCTTTGGTTTAGCTCGTACTGATTTTGGCTAAGGGTGACTTCTAGCTGCTTGGTACGGCTTTTCTCATCCTTCAACTCTTTCTTGAAAGCTTCTAGCAGACTTTGGAGTTTCTTGGTTTGTTCCTGGTGTTCAAGCTCCGCTTTTCTAGCTCGGTATTGAGTTTCGGCAAACTGCTTCTTTTTGGCTGTCAAACTAGCATAAGTCCCTTTGAGGGTGTCACCCACTTTGAGTCTTTTGAATACCTCTATTTGCACCTCATCATCTGCTTGACGAACTCTATCTCTCTTCTAATTTAGATTGAACTTCAAGGTTTCTTTCTCCAAAGAGATCTTAACAAGCCTAGATTAGATATCAGCGTTCTCTTTCTCTAGGGTCTTGATAACCTTCTTCAATTCATCGACTTCAGAATTTTGATGGTTCACTGGTTCAAGAGGCTGGACGTTCATGGACGACTCGGGCGGGAACGACAACAAAATCTCACTGACTCTGTCTTTGACCCAACTGGTGTAAGTTTCCTCGGCGATGCAATTCTTCTTACCCATCTCTTCTCTTCCTTGAGAACAAATTTCTCCCCAAGCCTTGACAATCTTCTTGATTAGTTCTGGCTCTTCGACCCCTTCATATAAGACAAAACCTTCCACACTCTTGAGGTCAGGCTTGTCCACCATAGGGTATCCCAGTTGTCGTAGTGCTAACCTCAGGTTGTAGTTGATTCCTCCTTTTCTACCAAGAAGAGGTACATTAGGAAAATCCCCATAGTTGAGCATAAGCTTGACACCATCGTAGACTCGAGAATACTGTCATACCCCAAAATTTACCCATCATTTTTCCTGAAAAAAAAAAAAAAAAAAAAAAAAAAAACGAAAAAAAGAAAAAAAAAATTTAATTAATTAATTAATTAATTAATTAATTAATTAATTAAATAATTAAAATAAATAAATAAATAAAATATAACAAATTATTTTGGACTTGGGTCTCCCTCATTCCAAGCCCATTACCCACAAAATTAGTCTATAAATACTGAAGTTTCAGTGGAGGAAAGGGACGGGGAGTTAGACTTGGAGTTTACACTGGGAGATTCACTGGAGAAAGAAGGAAGAGAAGCAAAACACTCTGAGGTTTCCTTGGAACAAAACCTTGAGGAAAAAGAAAGAGAGAGAACAGAGAAGGACGGATAGAAACTTTGGCATAGGAACCCTGCCAACCCGGAGAATTCAGAATAAAGAAACCCTGAAGGCAGCTCATCCGCCCCGAAGCCATCGCCGCCCAATTCCCGCCGCCTAACTCATTCCGATACCACAAGTGGTCAATCCCTTCAACCTTGAATTGGCAAACAGGTTTGTGTATCTCTATTGTTTATACTTTCAATTGGCCATATCTACACATATAATGCATCATGATTAAATGTTGATATATAATTTACTTTCGTATGTGAATTTAAATATGCCTGAATACCCTGAATGTTTGACCATGCTGTTCCTGTGATAAAATGCCATAAAGTTCAAGGTTCCTAACATGGGGCTGTTTTTCTCAAAATTCAAAATCCGTGGCCGTTCGCCTGGCCTTCGCTAGGCGAGGCAGAGGCGAACGAGACAGTACCTGATTTTTCTAGTCTGTTTTTTTTTATGTTTTTACCATAGCCATGCATTATTCATCCTATCCTATTTACTGTTGCGATATTTTTCCGGTGTAATCTTCGATTGCACCCTGATTTGGTATTCTGACATGTTTCTTTTTGAGCTTCGAAAAGGTTCACATATCCCAGGAAAAGGTTATTGGCTAGGTATTCCACTTTATTTGTGGGATACCCTTGTGGAGTTTTCACCCTAAATTACCTAATTAATTTTGATGTATTAATTTTAATGTATTAATTTTAATGTATTAATTTTAATGTATTAATTTTAATGTATTAATTTTAATGTATTAACTTTAATGTATTAATTTTAATGTGGGAGAATTCCTCCTAATCACCTAATTAATTGTAAAACTTTGCCTTTGAATAAGTGATCTTGGACCTCTCTTTGTTGCCTTACGATTACGATATTACGGTCATGTCCCGCGAATGTGGGGATACCCTTAGCAAAGACCCTTCGGTTAAATCATCATAAAATAAATTATAGTCCCTCGGATGTTGCCTTCGAATATACAACTTTGTCCCTCGATGACCCTCCGATGTTGCCTACGATTAAATGATGATAGTCCCTTCGAATGCTAAGGTATCCTCATAACTGTTGCCTTCAATGACCAATCGATGACCCTACGATGACCCTTTTACATCCAAAGGATAAAACTACTTATTTCTCAATAATAAGGACAGTTTTACCCTCATAGGGATAGGAAATGCCCGTAAAGACCTTGGGTCGGTATAACTCTTAATTGCTGGCTCACAACTTAAAACACTTTTTCGCACCTCACACCTTTCAAAATACCTTTAGAAAATCACCACTTGGTATACATTCATACTAGAATCATTACCGAGTTATATTTTTCTAAACAATTTTCAAAACTAAACGAGATAACCACTTTGTATACATTTATACAAGAATCATTACAAAGTTAAATTCTCTTTTCAAAACAATTTTCCAAACAATTCACAAACACTTTTTTTAGACAAAAGTAATATAAGTGATCGAGCAATTAAGAGCCCATGGATAACCATGGATACAAAGGGTGCTAACACCTTCCCTTTGTATAATGTACCTCCCGAACCCAAAATCTAAATTAAGGTCTTTCCTGTTCTTTTCCACCTTTCCTTATTGGATAAAAGAAAAGTCGGTGGCGACTCTTGCTAACCGCGACATTGCGATTAAAACCACAAAAAGTCCAGTTCACCGTATGACAGAACTGGCGACTCTGCTGGGGAATATTTAAAAAGAGAGGTTACCTTAAAAACAAGATCACTTATTCAATTTGTCTGATTTATTTTTAAGGGATTGCTTGGGTATGTTATGCTTGAGTGAAAGATCCTACACCCGGATCTAGTGTACCTTAGGTAAGTAGCAAGAGATCATCGCGACTGTCCGGCGTATACTGGAATGGTCAAAATCATGGCTACGGTTAATGTGGCACTTTGGATGTCCTGATGTTCCTCATGTTAGTTGAGGAAATATTTGGCATTCGCGTGGTGTCATAAAAGCATTAACCAGACCTTTAGAACCCTAATTGACTCATCCTGGCCATTAGAAAGTAGTGAGATAACTGGCTTCGGTTCCGACTGGAGTTGGTTGAGACTCGATACTACACTCTTTGAGATTGGACTTTAGGGAAGCTTCGGTCAACCACTTGGTGTTGCACTGAAGTGGACTTAAGGAAAGGTCAATGATTTGAGATCCTTCTAGAACCCGGTTACTATTCTAAGACAGGTTGAACCCACCAAACTTCAGTGGGGAGGGTACTTACCTATGGAACTCATGCAAGCCTTAAAACCTAGGAATGATTGTTGTATGACTTGCTTATGCTTGTTATTTGTTTAATATCATAATATCATAACATCATAACATCATAACATCATAACATCATAACATCATAACATTATGACATTGCACTAATCACTTCGAGGACTTAGGGATTTAACTTGGCTCTATTTTGTAAGGCTATGGCTCCCAGGAAGACTATCCGGATAAATTTTGTAGTCATCTCTCCTCAACTCAAGGATTTAGTGTCAGAACTTCCTGATCAGGCTCAGTTCGTCAAAAAGCATGGTTCTCTCCTCGATTTGGTTACCACTGGTTTCAAAGAAGATATGATGAGAGTCCTATTCCAGTTCTTCGATCCTAAACATCATTGCTTCACATTCCCAGATTATCAGTTGGTGCCCACATTAGAAGAATTTTCCCAGCTGCTTGGGATACCTATTCTTGATCAAATACCTTTCAGTGGTTTAGAAAAGATTCCGAGGTCCGAAAAAGTTGCCGCAGCTTTACACATGACAAAGTCAGATATTGAAGCTAATTGGGTAACAAGAAGTGGAGTTAAGGGTTTACTTGCCAAATTTCTGATGAATAAGGCCCGAGAATTCTTAAAAGTCATGAATGTCCATGCTTTCGAGGAGATTCTAGCATTACTAATCTATGGTTTGGTGTTATTCCCTAATCCAGATCAATTCATAGATATGAATGCTATTCAGATATTTCTCGCTCGTAACCCTGTGCCTACCTTGCTCGGCGACATTCTGCATTCCCTTCACACTCGTACTATGAAGAGGCAAGGGACTCTCATGTGCTGCATACCTTTATTATCCAGGTGGTTTATTTCGCACCTTCCTCAGTCAGTCTTGAAGAATGAGCAAAGTTTGAGATGGTCTCAAAGGATAATGTCGCTCTCCCACTCAGACATCCGTTGGTGTCCTCATTTCAAAGAAAACAATATCATCATTGACCGTTGTGGAGAATTCCCTAATGTACCACTCATGGGGATAAGAGGAGGTATTACTTATAATCCTGCTTTAGCCCTACGTCAGTTTGGTTGTGCTCGAAGAGATGGTCCACATGAAATAATTATACAAGGCACGGTGTTTGACTATGATAACGATTCCCAAGGTCTCCGTCAAAGATTTGTGTGAGCTTGGGGCATGGTGAAAAGAAGTACTTTAGGACAGAAAAACTCTATTCCTATGGAACCTTATCTCAGATGGGTCCGCACAAGAGCTCGTGAACTTGTCATGCCATATCTAGCAGTCGGACCACTGATTGTTGAACCAGAAGCTGAAGGAGGTACTCCTCAGATCGTTCCTTATCCAGATATGCCTACCGATGTTGAAGAGTTAAAGAAGTCCTGGATCCAGTTGAGAGAGGAAAGGGATACTTTTGAAGCCCAGTTCTGTGCTAAAAGGAAGAAGGTGTTAGAGCTCACCGGCCAGCTTAATGAGGAACGAAGACTCAATACATATCTTCGCCCAAAAAGAAGCCGTCCCTGGGAGACCTGAGCTTTTATTGTATTTTACTTCTTATTATAATGAATATTAATCAAATATTATTAATAAAAGTGGCTTTCTTTTTTGGTAGTTTATGCAAAATTAAATTCCAAAAGTCCTTGAAAACATTTCATACATTGCATAGCATAACATGACATTGCATAACAGGTACTCTAAAAGGATCAGTATTCTCACGGTTTTCCTTCAAACAGAAAAATGGACCTCGAACAAACTGTCAAAGATCTCCAGGCTCAGAATGCTCAACTCCAGGAGATGATCTTGAACTTATCCAAGGGGCAGGAGGAACTAAAGACTCTCTTACTCAAGAAGAAAAAGGACAAGAAATCTGTGAGGCACATTAACCCGGGAAGAAGGCAGTTTACGAAGATCAATATGACTTTAGCACAAGCACTGCAGGGTATGCTAAAAGTAAATTTAATTACCCTCAGAGATCCTCCTGCAAAACCCAACACTACTTCTCCTCGTTATAATCCCAACGCCAGGTGTGCCTATCACTCCGATAGCCCCGGGCATGATACGAATGATTGCTGGTCGCTGAAGAACAAGATTCAGGATATGATCGACGCTGGGGAATTTGAATTTGATCCTCTGGATATTCCTAATGTCATCACTGCTCCTATGCCCGATCATGACAAGACTGTTAATGCTGTAGAAGATGTGAATAGCGATTGCAACTTGGATAATTGGAAGGCTGAAGACACTATTCCAACTTCCTTTAGTCAGGAGTAATTGTTTGTTGTTTATTCAATGTATCAAATTTGGTTAAATGTTTTGTCATTCTCATAAGCATATTCATATTCAATAAATCAATGGACTTTTTGCATTCAAATATTGCGCTCTTTATCTTTCCTGTCATTTTTCAAATAAGCTATGCTTTCTTGCACACACTCACGTAACAAATTGCGTATCCACATCCACTCTGGATCCTGTTGATAATAGTTCTGCTACTGTTCATTATGACTTCGAAAATCCGATCTACCAAGCCGAAGATGGAAGTGAGGAAGATTGTGAAGTACCTGAAGAACTTGCCAGACTGTTACTGAAAGAAGAAAGGACTATACAGCCGCATGAGGAGTCAATTGAAACTGTCGATCTGAGTACTAAAAGTAGACAAGAAAGAAGTCAGAAGCCTCTTGGGGCACTTGAATTACATTTCCCGGTTTATATCCTACTTGACTGCTACTTGCAAACCTATCTTCAAATTACTGAGGACAGTCAAGAGATGATGAATGTCAGGAAACTTTTGATAAAATCAAGAAGTGTCTCCAAGAACCTCCAATTCTGACACCACCAGTTGAAGGAAGACCTCTAATCATGTATTTGACCGTGTTAGAAAATCCAATGAGGTGTGTTGGGGCAACATGACGAGTCTGGTCGAAAAGAGCATGCCATATACCGCCTTAGCAAAAGGTACCGACTGTGAAACAAGATACTCATAGCTCGAGAAAGCTTGCTGCGCTTTGGCTTGGGCTGCTCGCCGACTAAGACAGTACATGTTGAATCATACCACTTTATTGATTTCTAAGATGGGTTCTATCAAATATCTATTCGAGAAACTTGTTGTCTCCTGAAAGAGTTATCACTGATAATAGTGCTAATTTGAACAACAAGATGGTTACTGCACTCTGCACGCGGTTCAAAATAAAACACTCTAATTCTTCTCCGTACCGGCCAAGGATGAACGGCGCCGTGGAGGCTGCTAACAATGTCCAGAAGCTTATACAAAAGATGACAGTAATGTACAAAGACTGGCATGAGATGTTACCATTTGCTTTTCATGACTATCGCACTTCAGTACGCACTTCGACAGGGGCAGCTCCGTTCTCTTTAGTCTATGGAATGGAAGCCATCTTACCAGTGGAAGTTCAGATTCCCTCGCTAAGAATCATGAAAGAGGCGGGCTTAGATGAAGAGGAACGGATTCAGACTCGACTCGATCAGATAAATTTGATTGAAGAGACTCGCGGCTGTTTGTCATAGGCAGATATATCAGAAACGCATGACCCAGGCATTCAACGAAAGGGTCAAGCGACAAGTGTATCAAATTGGCGACTTGGTAATCAAGCGTATCGTGCTACCGCAAACTGATCCCAGAGGCAAATGGACTCCCACGTACAAAGGGCCATTTGTAGTTAGGAAGGTATTCTCTGGTGGAGCCATGATACTTGCTACAGTGGATGGCGAAGATTTCCCGCATCCCGTGAACGCGGACATAGTTAAAAAATACTACGCATGAAAAAGACCCGCTAGATCGACGTATCTAGGCAAAAGTAAGGGCATCCCGGCGAACCAAAAGGGTTCGGGCAAAAATTAGGGATATATATAAAAAAATGTACACCCGGCAAGTCGAAAACCTGAAAAGGTGGCTTGGGCAAAAAAGGGTATCCTGGTGGACTGAAAACCTGAAAAGGCGGTCCAGGCAAAAATTAGGGATTAAAGCGTATGACTATGTCCCGTTCTCAGTCAACTTTCATCCAAGTTCAAGGGACTGACCAAGCCAATCACTTCTATCCGACAGCAGGGGATGAGATGCTTGAAGACATAATGGCAGTAGTAGACTTAAAATCAATAGGACTTTTTCTGCATAGCTTTCTCTTTGTTTTTGACAATTTCCTCTTACTAGGATTTTTGTCTCCTTGTACACAATTTGCCTGTTTATAGGCCTTCTTTCAAAAATCAATACAACCCTCTTTCAAAAAAGATGCTTTTGTTTTTTACTTTTCTGTTTTGGTTGCGTAAATGTCCATTGATTTAATTTGAATTAATATGTGCATTTGAATATGACCAATGTTTACCAAAATACATGCATAGAATAGCAATAGCAATTACTACCCTACTTCAGGATCAAGGAAAAGGTCTAATCATGCTTCCAATGAATCCACTACCAATTCTCTTCCCCCCAGCAAGCCTGTTTTTTTCCCCAGAAGAAGTTGGCAGTATTCCCCGGCACAGCCAGCTATTCCCCAACAGAGGTCGGCATCATCAGACAGATTGATCATCTCATCCATCCCCAGCCAGGCTCTGTTGAATATCTCTACCATCAGACAGAAATCAGAACCCCCAGCCGAGAGAGGGTCCTCAACACGAATATCTCCAATCAGTAGATGGGGATTTATTTTCCCCAGTAGAGTCCCCAAGCAGAACTTCTCATACGCATAACTCATTCATTGCATCATTTCACAGCATACGCATGCATACAACATTCGCATTTATTTTCGAAAGCATAAAACATCTCATGCATCATGACATGGCATAAAGCTAACTTTTCTTTGCAGGTTAATTATCCTCCTGATATAGTCAAAGTAAAAGGCTCATTCAGGCAGACGCCTTTATCAATCACAGACAAGATTCAGATACATATTCCAGATGCAATTCATGGGAACATTCATTCTGACAACACTTCGATATCCTCCTAGCGATGGCATCTTTAAGCCCATCCCAGACATTTATTGCAAGTACAATGTATACAGATACAGCCTAACATACGGTTCATTCTGATTCAGCTCAACATATGACTCATTCAACTCAGATACGATCTAGCATACGATCCATTCTGACCTTCGACAACTCAGATATGATCTAGCGTACGATCCATTCTGACCTTCTTCAACTCAGATACGATCTAACAGACGATCCATTCTGACCATCAACAACTCAGATACGATCTAGCGTACGATCCATTCTGACCTTCTTCAACTCAAGTACAGTCTAATGCACGACCAAGTTAGACCTTCATCTGACCAGATGCTACCTTCGGACAGGTACATTTCTGGATGGTAGTCCAGTATACGGCTACTCCCTTTCCCAGATGCTACCTTCGGACAGGTACATTTCTGGATGGTAGTCTAGTATACGGCTACTCCCTTTCTCAGATGCTACCTTCGGACAGGTACATTTCTGAATGGTAGTCTAGTATACGGCTACTCCCTTTCCCAGATGCTACCTTCGGACAGGTACATTTCTGGATGGTAGTCCAGTATACGGCTACTCCCTTTCCCAGATGCTACCTTCGGACAGGTACATTTCTGGATGGTAGTCCAGTATACGGCTACTCCCTTTCCCAGATTCTACCTTCGGACAGGTACATTTCTGGATGGTAGTCCAGTATACGGCTACTCCCTTTCCCAGATGCTACCTTCGGACAGGTACATCTCTGGATGGTAGTCTAGTATACGGCTACTCCCTTTCCCAGATGCTACCTTCGGACAGGTACATTTCTGGATGGTAGTCCAGTATACGGCTACTCCCTTTCCCAGATGCTACCTTCGGACAGGTACATTTCTGGATGGTAGTCCAGTATACGGCTACTCCCTTTCCCAGATGCTACCTTCGGACAGGTACATTTCTGGATGGTAGTCCAGTATACGGCTACTCCCTTTCCCAGATGCTACCTTCGGACAGGTATATTTCTGGATGGTAGTCCAGTATACGGCTACTCCCTTTCCCAGATGCTACCTTCGGACAGGTACATTTCTGGATGGTAGTCCAGTATACAGCTACTCCCTTACTCAGATGCTACCTTCGGACAGGTACATTTCTGAATGGTAGTCTAGTATGCGGCTACTCCCTTTCCCAGATGCTACCTTCGGACAGGTACATTTCTGGATGGTAGTCCAGTATACGGCTACTCCCTTTCCCAGATGCTACCTTCGGACAGGTACATTTCTGGATGGTAGTCTAGTATACGGCTACTCCCTTTCCCAGATGCTACCTTCGGACAGGTACATTTCTGGATGGTAGTCCAGTATACGGCTACTCCCTTTCTCAGATGCTACCTTCGGACAGGTACATTTCTGAATGGTAGTCTAGTATACGGCTACTCCCTTACTCAAATGCTACCTAGTGTACGGTACATTTCTGAAGTGTAGTCTAGTGTACGACTACTCCCTTTTACCATCAGATTCAGCCTACTGGACGGCTCATTCTGCAACTCAGATTCGATTTAATGTACGATCCATTCTGAGCTCCAGCAACTCCAATGCGGTCTAACGTACGACCCATTCGGATCCTCAACTACTCAGATGCTACCTAGTGTACGGTACATTTCTGAAGTGTAGTCTAGTGTACGACTACCCCTTTCATCATCAGATTCAGCCTAACGGACGGCTCTCTCTTCAACTCAGATACGATCTAGCGTATGGTCCATTCTGATCCTTTATCCCCAACAGCATATGACACACTCCGACTCCCCAGCGAAGTCGGCAGCCTAATGGATGACTCATTATTCGGTCTAATGTACGACCCCGTGTGGCACCCATGTCTTCAAATTGGCCTAATGTACGGCTCGATCTGAAGCTTTCGTCATCAAACCTCCCGGATGGCATCTTTAAGCCCATCTCCATCAAGACCAACTGTCGATCCTCAAGTGCAAATTTTTGGGGCATTCTAGTGTTCAATAATCTTCCACCTCCAGACCACGAATGGCATACACGCCATCCTAACTCTCTCGGTTCAAGAATATTGAACAGGGGCAGCTGTCATACCCCAAAATTTACCCATCATTTTTCCTGGAAAAAAAAAAAAAAAAAAAAAAAAAAAAAAAAAAAAAAAAACGAAAAAAAAGAAAAAAAAAATTTAATTAATTAATTAATTAATTAATTAATTAATTAATTAAATAATTAAAATAAATAAATAAATAAAATATAACAAATTATTTTGGACTTGGGTCTCCCTCATTCCAAGCCCATTACCCACAAAATTAGTCTATAAATACTGAAGTTTCAGTGGAGGAAAGGGACGGGGAGTTAGACTTGGAGTTTACACTGGGAGATTCACTGGAGAAAGAAGGAAGAGAAGCAAAACACTCTGAGGTTTCCTTGGAACAAAACCTTGAGGAAAAAGAAAGAGAGAGAACAGAGAAGGACGGATAGAAACTTTGGCATAGGAACCCTGCCAACCCGGAGAATTCAGAATAAAGAAACCCTGAAGGCAGCTCATCCGCCCCGAAGCCATCGCCGCCCAATTCCCGCCGCCTAACTCATTCCGATACCACAAGTGGTCAATCCCTTCAACCTTGAATTGGCAAACAGGTTTGTGTATCTCTATTGTTTATACTTTCAATTGGCCATATCTACACATATAATGCATCATGATTAAATGTTGATATATAATTTACTTTCGTATGTGAATTTAAATATGCCTGAATACCCTGAATGTTTGACCATGCTGTTCCTGTGATAAAATGCCATAAAGTTCAAGGTTCCTAACATGGGGCTGTTTTTCTCAAAATTCAAAATCCGTGGCCGTTCGCCTGGCCTTCGCTAGGCGAGGCAGAGGCGAACGAGACAGTACCTGATTTTTCTAGTCTGTTTTTTTTTATGTTTTTACCATAGCCATGCATTATTCATCCTATCCTATTTACTGTTGCGATATTTTTCCGGTGTAATCTTCGATTGCACCCTGATTTGGTATTCTGACATGTTTCTTTTTGAGCTTCGAAAAGGTTCACATATCCCAGGAAAAGGTTATTGGCTAGGTATTCCACTTTATTTGTGGGATACCCTTGTGGAGTTTTCACCCTAAATTACCTAATTAATTTTGATGTATTAATTTTAATGTATTAATTTTAATGTATTAATTTTAATGTATTAATTTTAATGTATTAATTTTAATGTATTAACTTTAATGTATTAATTTTAATGTGGGAGAATTCCTCCTAATCACCTAATTAATTGTAAAACTTTGCCTTTGAATAAGTGATCTTGGACCTCTCTTTGTTGCCTTACGATTACGATATTACGGTCATGTCCCGCGAATGTGGGGATACCCTTAGCAAAGACCCTTCGGTTAAATCATCATAAAATAAATTATAGTCCCTCGGATGTTGCCTTCGAATATACAACTTTGTCCCTCGATGACCCTCCGATGTTGCCTACGATTAAATGATGATAGTCCCTTCGAATGCTAAGGTATCCTCATAACTGTTGCCTTCAATGACCAATCGATGACCCTACGATGACCCTTTTACATCCAAAGGATAAAACTACTTATTTCTCAATAATAAGGACAGTTTTACCCTCATAGGGATAGGAAATGCCCGTAAAGACCTTGGGTCGGTATAACTCTTAATTGCTGGCTCACAACTTAAAACACTTTTTCGCACCTCACACCTTTCAAAATACCTTTAGAAAATCACCACTTGGTATACATTCATACTAGAATCATTACCGAGTTATATTTTTCTAAACAATTTTCAAAACTAAACGAGATAACCACTTTGTATACATTTATACAAGAATCATTACAAAGTTAAATTCTCTTTTCAAAACAATTTTCCAAACAATTCACAAACACTTTTTTTAGACAAAAGTAATATAAGTGATCGAGCAATTAAGAGCCCATGGATAACCATGGATACAAAGGGTGCTAACACCTTCCCTTTGTATAATGTACCTCCCGAACCCAAAATCTAAATTAAGGTCTTTCCTGTTCTTTTCCACCTTTCCTTATTGGATAAAAGAAAAGTCGGTGGCGACTCTTGCTAACCGCGGCATTGCGATTAAAACCACAAAAAGTCCAGTTCACCGTATGACAAATACCAAGAAATGTCTTCGGCTTTTAAGGACATGATCCGCTAGGACCACTTCAAGTTGTCTTTATTCTCAACAAAAGGGCCTTTGCTAGGTAGATGCGAAATAAACCATCTATACAGCAAAGGGGTACAACATAGTCCCTTTCTTCTTCTGAGTCCTCACATGGATGGAGTAGTAAGTATCAGCAAGAAGAGTAGGAATAGGATTCTGGGTAAGGAAGATATGAATGGCATCCAAGTCTACAAATTCCTCCATATTCGGAAACAATACGATCCCATATATAAGTAAAGCTAGATTGACGTTGAAGGTCGTCCAACTCCCAGCTTCGGCAAAGGCAATAGCTTTTTCCACTAGAAACTTAGAGGTGAAGCCGTGAATTCCACCCTTAGGCTTCAAGTTCAGTTCTACTTCCTTCTTTCCTATGTGTAGAGCTTCAACAAGGTCTTGATATTTAGGAAGTCCCTTAGTGCGAATGTAGGGCACTTGGTTCTTGATCCTAATACCCAGAATATATGAGTACTCTTCCAATGTAGGTGCCAACTGGTAATCTTGGAAAGTAAAGCATCTCGGTGGGGGATCGTAGAATTGCACTAGAGTGTGCACAATAATGATGTTGACTTCGAGTGTTCAGAATGCCCAAAAGATTTCCATAAGCCTCCTTGAAATAATCTTTGTGTCCCAAATCTAAACATGCCCCAATTCCTCTCAAGATAGCCAGCTGAGGTTCCACGAACTTGTAGTTGTGGATGTTCTTTCTCTCGAGATTCATGCTTCACTTTGAATGCTTGGTAAACAAACTGGACTCTTGGATTCCTTGAAAAGACATGCATATGAAAAAATTTGGTCATGATGAATGATAATGTAATGATGAGATGATATAAGTCATATGGATTCAAAACTCTGGTATGTTCTAAACAATCTGTAAGTGCCACATGTTGTAAGTTCAAAGGTTCGACGTAACATGAGTATCAAGGTAGGTAGAGTCTAAGTTTTCCTGCAAGAAAAACCCATAACCCCCTCACAGGTGTGGACTATGCTCCAAGGTGGTCCCTAGAAGGTCTCCCAGAGTCATCGACTCGAAATGGAAATACCCTGCCGTCGTGAATACTCATAGGACAAAAGTACTTCCAAATAAATCTAGTCTGGGTGTGGCTCTCGTGACAACCCAACGCGCGACACACATCCGTACACGACTATCCACGAGTCTAACCTATGTGTATACTAAGCTCGGTTACAGATCTTTCCTCTCATGTAGTCTAACCCATCCCAACAACAGCACAACAAATATATCCATAATATAAATCAAATATGAAACGCGATAAATAAAAGCGAGTAAATCTAAAAGGTAAACACCTAAGACTAGCGAGGGGACAACCTAAACTAGGCTCGACTCCTTTTAGTGACCAGGCAATGCTCCAAGAAGTAAAATCCCCAACAGAGTCACCAACTAAAGCTAGCGGAAACATACCCGAACATATCGCACGCTCGAACATACAACAGAGCTGCCATCGAAGTTTATTTATCCCCTAAGGGAAGCAAAAACATCGATAAAACCTAGGGGAAAAGAGATATACTGGGTAAGGAAGTCGGTTATGCAAGGGGAAGGTATTAGCACCCCAAACATCCATGGTACTCCATGGGAACCGTTTTTATTGTTCTCGCTCGAATAGGTGTTATATCTAAGATTACTCGTAAAAGAATGGGAAATGAAAGAAATAGATAAAGTGCTCGGTGAGGATTAAGGCCCTCATGCCTACGTACCCTCATAGTGAAATGAGGAATTCAGAGGTTCGTAGTTCAAGGAAATAGAAGTGGGAGGTGAAAAGGAGTGTGATCGAAGTATGGTATGCACCAAAGGATTGTGTTTTGAGCTCCAAAAATGGTGAAAGGATAAACCCAAGAGTAAACATGTATGAACCAACAAGTGAGGGCCTACAACTCTGTATCACTGTATTGGAACAACCGAAAAAGAGAGGAATTAGGTGTTTGAATGTGGTATCCATGAATCAATGGTCATGACTAGCAGTTGGCTAGAGACACAAGAAGATTGGTTGTTTCGGATGACCAAGACCATCAATGTATCCATGAACAACACCATGACTTTGGACCAAGACCAATTCTCATATAAGCCCAAAGTAAGGTTAGGCCAAGCATACTGATGAAAGATGAAGATTGAGGGGTCATGGTTGCATAATCAGGCCACCAAGTTCATCTGATTCAGCATCTCCTGATTAGGGTTTTGAAGGCCAAGACAAGGCGTGGGGAAGCTCCATGAGATCATGCCTTGAGAACTTAGGGTTTTGAAGACCCTAGAGGATTTCCTGGCCAAATCATTGTTGAATTCAAGCCTTTACCACCACAATTAGGGTTTTGCATCCCCCATACTATTGATATGGTTAGACCATGCTCTTGAGCCTTGATATCCACACAAACCCTAGCTTCATAAGCCCATGTTTTTTTTGAATCCATGATGAATGATGCATGTGGATGAATTATGAATGTATGCAAGTGATCTCCTGATCAAGTGGTTGGATGAACAATTGAGAAAAGGGGGGGCAAATTTTGGGGTACAACAATGTGTTAATAGAAAGTGGGATGGTGGACCACCTCATTTCTATCAACATGATGAAGGATGTTACAGTGGATGTAGGTAAGCCTCTGAACGCCAAAAATTTGAAGAGTATGGGCATCATTGACAAGGTCAAAGTCAAACCCACCTTGGACACATCCTGGGATGCTCTGAAGGATCACAAGGAGATGTCTCATGGGATGTATCTCTTCTCCAAGATTTATCCCCTAGATGTAATTGCTCACTACCTTTAGGATCTAGCTTTACAAGGTATTAAAATCTTTGGCTTCACTCTTGATTGGTTACCAGAACAACCTCGAAACTTCATGAAGAGAAAGAGATAGCTCTCTAAGAAGAAGAAGAAGAAGTCTCTAAAGACTGGAGATTCTTCAGCATCTCAGAAGCTACCCACGCCTTTGAGTTCCTCCGCTCCAAGTAAGTCTCCCATTTCTGAAGCTCCTTTGAGTTTTGGGTTTAGGAAAATACCTTCATCCCAACCTCAACCACCCCCACATATTCTCCCTCTGAACTAACTATTTCCATTCCAACTACTTCAGAAACCCAAATCTCTGAACCCAAGTTTCTGACTCATCCTTACCCCCACAACCTCAATTCAACCTAAACTCCACCTCACTTCCCATATCTGAGACATTGCTTCTGAATGAACCTACATCCCCTCCTTCCTCTATTCCTAGTTATCCTCTATATTATGACCTCTCTTCTGACTTCGGATAGCCATATATTCCTGACCCTTCCTCTCCCACTCTGGCACAACTCCAAGCCACAATAGAATCTGAGCATACTATGTTTATCCCAGAAACCTCTGAACCTATACCAGCTCCCTCTTCACCTCTTTCAGCATCCTCAGAAACCCTACCATCTCCTTTTAAACCCATCACTGAATCCTCTGAAACCATTCAAAATCCCTCTGAACCTATTCATCAAACCTCTGCATCTGACCCAACCTTTCCAACCCTTGAAGAGGTATTTGTTAAATTCTAAGAAAGCACAGTTGTGAGGCTCAGACAGCTATCTGACGAATCTAGACTAAGTGACAATCCTTCTGAAGTAAGGACTCACTAGAATGCATTTCTCAGGTGGATGACATCTAAGGTATTTGAGCTCAAGGAACTCTATGAACAATTCAGAAATAACTACATCAGAAGAGTTGAGGAAAGACTAGAGGCGCGTCTGGCGCAGGAAACTGAGGAAAAGGCCAGGAAGAAAGCTAAAGAGAAGGCTAGAATAGAAGCTGAAGAGAGGGCCAAATTAGAAGCTGAGGTGAAAGTTGTTATTGAAGTTAATACTGCAAAAGCTAAAGCTAGAGCTAACACTGAAGAAGCTGCACACTTAACTGTAGAGGAAGATGCAAAGACTTCTGAGGTTGCTCTGACTCAAGGTTAGACATCAAGATCTGGTCTCACTCCATTTATGCTCAAGACTCTGGAAGAACTTCAGAAGGAACAATAACTTGTGAGAGCCAGACTCGACAAGCAAGATCAAGTCACCTCAAACATCCAAAGCCTGCTTTCCCAGCTGTGGCGGTAAATTCATGACCATAAAGCTATGGATAAACTTGACGCCAATAAAACCAGAGTCACCACCACGCTTTTATTGTTTCCAAAGGAAAAGGAAAAAGTACGAACAAAACCCAAAGATAAGAAGTTTTCAAATCAAAACTAATAAAATGCCATAAATTATAGGTAACGGGATTGGTTACATAGAGGGAAGATGTTAACACCAAAAGTATCCTAGATACTCATAGGGAGCCCTTTTATGTGTGCATGTGTTTTTGTTATAAATGACATTTGAGAAAAAAATAGAGTGTGGGGTGAGAAAATAATTCATTAATTATACTTTTGTGTTTGACAAGACCTTCGGTCTCGTGCCTACGTACAAACACAAAAATGAGGGATCAAAATATCATAGTTCGTGGTAAAAATTTCAAATAAGTTGGTGAATTGCTTTTAACAAAAGTTTAATAGGAAAAGGCACAAAGGGCCAAAAAATTGAATGGAGTTATTAGTTCTTTTTGCCTTTTGAAACTTAAGTCAATATGCTTAAGTTTATTTACAAATTTGATTTAATAAAGAGTTTGAAAATTCAATGGCATAAGGCCAAAGTTTCTAATCATTAAACAATGTCTAAGTAAGAAAACAAGCAAAGAAGATTTTTGAAAAGAGGGAGAAAATTTGAAATTTAAGAAGTGGGAGGAGATGAAGAGGCAATCCTAAGAACACATTAAAAGTTAAGAGTTGAAAAGATCTGACCAATGGGATGTAATCCAACAGACAAGAATGTCATATAGAAACCCATTTTCCTTTGGACTTTAATCAAGCAATGAACAATATTCAGACATCATAAAGACCAAGGCATCAAATAAACATGGCCACATCCAAGCAAGCAGTCCAATAGCTAGTAGCCTTCATTATCTTCATTATCTTCCAATATACCAGATGAAATATTCCTTGATCAACTTAGAACAACACATCAGACACAAGATCAAAATAACAATAAGCACAGAGACAGAGTGGAAGATGGATCCAAGAAATTCTAAAGTCTTTCATCAGATGAAAACATAATTCGAAGATAGCTTAGTCTCAAATGTTGGCATTGGCCAAGTCCTATAGCACAACGAATGTTGCCTAATCCTAAGTTCAAAAGTTCACATCAAGTTCAACAGTCCACCAAATGTTTTTTAGGGTTTTTGTTGTTATTATGTGTTTTATGGTCCTAAGACCACAAACAAAATCAAAACACACAAACCAATATACACAATCACAAGATATGGCTCAAATGAGCAAAGTGAAAAAGACTTGAAACATAAACAAGTTGCATGAAATGTAAATGGAAATGGATGATAAATGACTGAAATTTAAATGGCATAAAGTAAGTGACTTGAAATTAAAAGCATAATTAATAAAACTTAGTCAAAAGTTAGTGTAAGACCCCAATTTTGACCCTAAGATCCCTCGTGCTATATCATCATATGCATTAGCATTGGGATCACAACTTAGCATCCTCCTTACCCCTCATTCATTGGGTTTGTATTGGGAGAGATCACCAAGCAC
Source organism: Lathyrus oleraceus (assembly GCF_024323335.1). Classification (NCBI taxonomy): domain Eukaryota; kingdom Viridiplantae; phylum Streptophyta; class Magnoliopsida; order Fabales; family Fabaceae; genus Lathyrus; species Lathyrus oleraceus. Next base: position 226,602,214 of record NC_066579.1, read on the forward strand.
ATTTGTTTGTATCATACTTCATTTTTCTTTTTTTTTTCTGACCAAAAAACCAAAAATATGTCAATATATAGTTTGTTGCTTTTGTAGGTAGTGTACATGCTCACCTATGATATATCAAGATCATATCTAGGGTTTGAGACCCTCAATGCAAGGAGCTCAATCAAGAATTAGTTTACTATGGCTCTAAGCATCATATATGGATTCCCATTATCTTCACATGTTATTTTGATCAAGAAATCATCAAAATTTTGGAGTTTGTTTGCCTTGGAAACCCTAATTCATCTAGGTGTCTTGTGTAACTTCTTCAACAAGTTTCTTCAACATTTGATCAAATATTTCAAGGGATACTTCAAATTACATCATCTTATGCATATATGATCCTCCATGAGTCCTAAAAGTCAAGAGATTGTTAAGCTAGCAAGTTGGTTCATGGTGGTTGACCAGAGGAAGTCAATTGGTCAAAACTGGGGTTCCCTAGACCTTATCTCCTACAATTTTTATAATATGAAAATGATTCAAGATAAAAGTTACCCTAAATGAAATTCAAAACAATTTTCATGTTTAGGTCTAGAGCTAATTTTCTTGGAATGTCATTTTTATGGTGAAAGATTATAGGTCATTTTGTCTAAACCCTAGTTTGGAGGTAAACTTCCCAAGACCATAACTTGCTCATTTTTTATGATATGAAATCCATTCAAATTTTATGATCATATTAAAGATTCCTACTTCAAATTTTATGTTTGGAGGAAGTGAAAATTCAACTTTCAAAGGCACGTGGCAAGTGAAAACATTATAGGTCATTTTGGGCCAATTCCATTGAACAAGTGATTTTCCTCAACTTCTAAAATGCATAACTACTTCTTGCCAAATCCAAATGAGGTCAAATATGTGACCAAATTGAATAGGTTTGAAAGATCTACAACTTTTATGAAGGAACATTTCTCATTTGAAGTCCATAGAAAAAGTTATTCAAGATGGAAGAAGTGGACATTTGACTTGGGACTTAGAATTTTTTTAAATATGTTTGATTTCCCAAACTTCCACCTCAAAATTCATCACGATACAAGATTCAAATAAAAAAGTGTTAAACATGAAAGTTGTTCCCCTTAATCTCACTTTTCCAAAACATCCAAGATCATCTCATTTGGATTAAAATTGAGGGACTTGGGCATGGATTTATTATGGAAAGTGTTTCGGCAAGATTGAATTTCAAATGATCAAATTCTTTTGCATGCTTACACATGATGCATTTAGTACTCTTTACACACGAATGGGAAGTGGATTGCATCATTCTCAAGGCCCAAACCATTTCTCATGCACCCATGTAAGAAGTTTCCAAATTTGTCCAATTTTCAAGTGGTGCAAATATCAAGTGCATTGCCTATTTAAACAAGCTTAAGGCTTCAGATTCATAATCAACACCTTGCCCAAGATTTGATAGACCAATTCAAACCCAAACTACCAAAGAATTTCTGAAGGTTTCTCTTGAAATCGAGCTTGAACTTCAAACTCCAGAAATTCAATTCCCTTTTCATCTCATTTGGTTTCTGCAAGCAAGAGGAGGGGAAAGCAATCGAATCCAGATCAAGATCAAGTGGAATTACATCAACTCGAAGGTGAATTTTTAGAAACTTATTCTCTTCGATTTTCTCTTAACTCTCCACTATTCTTGTTGATTTTTGGTTTGCTGAAGTCCTACCAATGTAGGCAACAAGATTGAGTTGCTTTGAGGTCAAATTGAAGCAATTCAGTTCATGATCCTCAAATTTGAAATCCCTGTATCTTTTTATATACTTGGAATTGGACAAAACTGAGGCTAGATTCGAGTTCCTGAGCATTTTTTCTTTAAATCCATGTCTTGCTTTTTCATTTTTGTGATGGTTGAAGGTGGACCAGTCCAGTGAGGTCCACCGGAGAAGAAGACCGGAGCTCTGGCTTCGGCGATGTGTTGGAAGCATCTCAACCATAGGATTCTTTTAAAATGTTTTAATCTCGTGCATTGGTTTTGATTACCATGTGTGTGTCTCAGTTGACCAAGGCATATGTGGAAAGCGCGATGATCACCATCTGATCTGCCACCTCTATTAATGAGGGAGATCAGATGGTCCACGTTTTTTTGAATTTCTGAATTTTCCTTTTATTTGCTTATTTTTCGTTAATTCATATTAATTTCGTTATTGATCCAAAAAATATGGGACTTTCACCAAAAAATTTCAAATTTTTTTCTATTTCATTTTCTGAATTAAAATTATTTTTTTGATCAATATTGATATTTTTCATGATTTAATTGTTTAAAAATACATCTGACTTTTCAAAAAAAAAATTCTCCAAGGTCCTTTGACCTTGTTTGACCTATGATAAATCTCTTGGCCATTTATTTGTTGTTTTGAAGAGGTTTTAGGTTTTTGATCAAATATAATTTAATTTAATGCATTTTTATTTGACTTTTAATTGTTTAGTTGTGTAGAAATTATGTTTAGTCATTTTTATTGACTTGTGAAGTTTGACTATGTACTTGGGCCTTGGTCAAGGTTGATTCGACTTTTGTTGGATTAAAATCATTGGATTTAGGGGATTGATGAAATGTATATTTCATCCCCCAAAATGAATGAATGATTTTAATTTGATAAAATTCCTCCCATGACCAATTTGTGTTTGTCTCATTTCCCCTCCCTCTTTATCTTCAACCTTATTCTATCCCATCCCTTTCATTGGCCAATGACATCTCAATATCCTAAGGCTAATTGGTTCATCAATAACTTTGTGTTAGATGAACCAATATAAGTATGGATGATATTAGGTCCATCCTTTGATCATTTTCTTTTTCTGTGTGGTATGTTTTAGGAGTATAGTTCATTATACCATATCTCTAACATGCATTAACACCCAAAAAATTATTGCCCGACCTCAGATAGTTGTGACTTCTACATAAGTCCAATTACATTGCTTAACATAACGCTAAATTTTGATACAAAGGCATATTATTCTAGTAAGTGAGATTGTAAGTCTCCCTCCTTTCATGGTAGTGTATGGAAACTTGGCCTTTTTTCCTTCCTTTGGAAGATGTCTTGGTTCAAGGATCCATGCTTGTTAATAGAGGGTTGAGTGTTCTCCAAAGAATGACTTAAACAATTAAAAAGTAAAACTCCACTAACATCTAATCAACTAACATTTGACTAACTCTTATTATTAATTGCTTTTAATTTAAAGTCATTTACTTTATTCCATTTAAATTCAAGCCATTTATCATTTGCCATTATACATATCATTTAACTTGTTTATTTTAATGTCATTTTCCCTTTGCTCACTTGAGCCATGTATTGTGGTTGTATATATCTGTTTGTATATTTTGTTTGTGCTTGTGGTCTTTTAGGCCTTTTGTGCCTCTCTTAAACTTAAATTTTTTTTAAAAGAATTTCACTCACTTTGAAATTGATACCACGAACTACGAGGTTTTGATCTCTCATTTTTATGTTGGTACGTAGGCACAAGTCCAAAGGTCTTGTGAAACACAAAAAATATAATTAATGAATTCTTTTCTCATCCCCACACTCTATTTATTGCAAACATCGTTTATACCAAAAATACATACACACATAAAAAAGGGCTCCCTAGGGTACCTAGGACACTTTGGGTGCTAACACCTTCCCTCTGTGTAACCAACCCCTTTACCTGTAATCTCTGGCATTTTATTAGTTTTAATTTGAAAACTTCTTATCTTTGGGTTTTGTTCTTACTTTTCCCTTTTCCTTTGGAGACTCTGGTTTTATTGATGTTAAGTTTATCCATAGCTTAATGGTCATGAATTTACCGCTATAGAAATTAAGTGGCGACTCTGCTGAGGAGTAGTCCTCAGTGGGTTTAGCCTACTTTTTTATGTGTATATAATTGTATATTTGATGTTTGTATATTTGTTTAGTGTGATGTAATCTGCTTGTTGTACTTGGTGATCTCTGAGTGGTGAGATAAGTTCTAACCCGAACTTGAGTGCAATTAAGATAGGAGGATGGTATAGTTATGTTCGACTTATGTGGACTAGTCCTTAACAAGTTGGCTTGAGACCGATCTACTCAGTGGAGACCCTTTTGGAGTCATTAATTTCACACAAGTTATTTGTGGTTAGGCATTACTTTCTCTGATTTGGGGTCCGAGAAGTTGAGAACCGTAGAACATTTAACCCAACTTGGCCTATTTAGGACGTAGTGCAGAGACTGTTCAAGTGTAAACTTGATAATAGTTGTTACACGATACTGCACTCAGAAGAGTTTCTCTTGAGAATATAATGGGTTTTATCCTTAGATAGATGGAATTAAGATTTTGGGAACTTTTTAAAACATGATCTATAGGTTTTATCCTTAGTACACTCCTTTAGGGTGGTTCTTAACTTGACTCCATGCTCGTGACTCACAACGAACCCTTGATTCTTGGTTGATCCAATCCAGTCTTGTCAAAATCAATGGAACATGGGTATTGGTGAGGTGAAAACCATAATCCACCAAAATGGATGATTGATCTTGACAATGACTTGATTTATCCCTTTACCTTTGTTTGCCTTGTGTGTGATCCCTTATGTGTGATTGTTGCATTCATGCATTCATGCGCATCATAACATTCATCACACAAAAAATAACTTCAAGGAACTGAGGTTTTATTTGCAAATATTTTTAGACCATGGATTATGGACGAAGGAACACTAAGAAGTACAATTTCAGATGTCCCAACTTGAAAGAGCTAAGTGAAATTCTGGTACCAGATATAAGATATCGAAGGTAATGTCACGACACTCATATCTGTTAACACACAATGGATTAAGATACAGAATGGTAAAGCAAATCACACAAGCAATTGTTAACCCAGTTCGGTGCAACTCACCTACGTCTGGGGGCTACCAAGCCAGGAAGGAAATTCACTAAAATAGAATTAGTTCAAAGACTCTCCGTACACTTCAACAAGCTACAATCTTTCTCACCTAATCTCTACCCGTGCAATTTATACCTAAGCACTCTTAGATATGAGAACCCACTCACTTCCTTACAATCACACATCAGTGATTTTAAACAACAATCCCTTGAGAAAAGAAAATACTTTTCAATTACACACTCTTGATTTTACTTCACAATTTCAATCAAGAAGACACACTCTTGATCTTGCTTCACAACTTTGATCAAGAAGACACACACTCTTGCTTAACAGCTTTAGAGTGACAAATTACAACCACAAATCAGTCCAATTCAATCATCAAAGGATGACTTGAATGACCTACAAGTCTTACGACTAAACAAACACAAACCCTAGCTCTCTCTCTATATTTCTCTCAGTATTGGTTGTGTATTCAAACAGGTTTTCTAAGTCCCTTTTTATAGAAGCATTTAGCTGGGCTTGGACATCTTGAAAACCCTAAATCTATTTTCCAATTATATCTTTTTATAACAGCTGGTTAGATCTCTTTGGAAAATAAGTAAATCTGGTTGTAATCCATGATTGAATGCGCCAGCTAATCAGATCTTCAATCATACAAAGATTGCCTTTAATTGTGCAATCATAAAACACCAGACATTCATACTGAATGTTCTGTGTACAGGATGTCATGACATCGGGTCTGACATCCTGGAAAAATTCTGCATAATCCAATAATTCCTTTTATAACTTTCAACAGGTACAACCATATCAGATATCATGACCTTGTGTATGTCATCTGAAACAATCCTGCATGAACATGTCTTTCATTTAAGCTCCAGCAGGTACATCCAATATCAGAAGCCATGGCATTGTATGTGGCCTTCTGAAACAATCATGCATGCACATGTTTTTGAACTCCAGTAGGTACATAGGATATCTCATGTTAAGACATCACACATAACATCTTGTGAACACTCTTTGTTTTACCAAAATTGCTGCCAACACTAAGAATCAACACTAAGGAAGCTATCATCTTTTATATTAGATCCCTTGGACTTCAAGCAACGTCATGGAAAGCTTTTATTTGTGTTATCTGCTGATGTGTTTGAAGGACTCTTGAGCGTGTTGGTTCAGTTTTATGATCCTCTCTACCGTTGCTTCACTTTTCCCGATTATCAGCTCGTGCCTACGTTAGAGGAATATGCCCATCTCTTGGGAATACCCGTTTTTGACAAAGTACCTTTTAGTGGATTGGAGGAAATTCTCAAATCTCATCTTATAGATGAAGCTCTTTATCTGAAGAAGTCTGAGATTGAGGCTCATTGGGTGAAGAAATAAGGAATGTTTGGATTGACTTCCGAGTTCCTTATAGGGAAAGCTACTGCCTTCGTTCAAGCTGGTAGTATGGATGCTTTCGAAGCCATCTTTGTATTGCTCATCTATGGTTTAGCTTTGTTCCCTAACATTGACAGTTTTGTTGATGTTAACGCCATTAGAATCTTCTATATTGGGAATCCTGTGCCTACTTTGTTAGGTGATATGTACTTATCTTTTCATTTGAGGAATTCTAAAGGTGGTGGAACTATTGTGTGCTGCGTTCCTCTTCTGTACAAGTGGTTTATTTTACACTTGCCTCAGACGCCTGCTTTTATGGAAAACAAACAATATCTACGGTGGTCTCAGAGACTTATGTCCCTCACTAATGATGATGTTGTTTGGTATGATTCTTCATTGAGTATCTTGGATATCATTGATAGTTGTGGTGAATTCTCTAATATGCCTCTCATTGGTACACAAGGAGGAATCAACTATAACCCTCCTTTGGCTCGTCGTCAACTTGGGTTCCCCTTGAGAGACAAACCTAATAACACTCAGTTAGAAGGTCTTTTCTATCAAGAAGGTAAATATACCCAACATTTAAAGAAGAAGATAATGCATGCTTGGCATAAAATGGATAGGAAAGGAAGATCTGAGCTTGGTCCATGCAACTGTGTAGCTTTGGAAGCTTACACTACTTGGGTGAAGAAGAGAGCTTTGGAGTTGAAGATGTTGGATGCTTGTGAAAGAGCTATGTTTATGGTTGTGGCTAAGCCATTAACTCTCCCTAACCAAGATGTAGAGGAGTTGGAAGACTCACTCGCCGAGATGAAGCAAGAGAAGGATATGTAGGAAGAGCAGTTCCATGCTTTGAGCCGAAAGCATGAGGAGTTGCAGCTTGAGTCTAAGGATAAGGATGCACTTATTGAGCTTCTTGAAGACCGAGCAGTGAAAAGACAGAGAGAACCATATGGTCCATCTTCCTCTAGTATGCCTCAACCTTCAGGTGCTTGGAAGAAAATTGTTGATTAGCTTGTCCTTGAGAAGGCTCAGATGAAGAATTCTTTTGAGTCTGAGATTTGACGCATCTGAAGGAAGTACGCACCTGCAGCCCGATCATTTGACACTTTTGTTAGGGAATCCTTAAGATGATTAGTTTCCTTTCCTCTTGTATTTGTATTTTGGTTTTTGAAATTGTACTCAGTGTAATCCTTCTAAATTATATGAATAAAAAAGATTTTTTTATGGTCAATCAAATTGTTATTATATACTTGCAAATAAAATAGTATGTTCCTTGAAAATAAAAACAATAAAAACATTGCATTTCATGCATCATTTGCATAACAGGTTTTCTTCTGCCAGATGTCTTATCGGTTATTCATCTGTGCCCAAGTTGACTCACCGATACAACACTTGCGCTAACCAACCAAGAATCATGGAACATTTAGAGAAAGAGAACCGAGAGCTGAAAGATGAGATCTCTCATTTGACTGCCATGATGAAGTCTGTTTTAGCTGCTCAGAATCAGTCTTCTCTAATGCCTGCAACTCCTCCTCTTCAGAGGACTTTCATTTTAGAGGTTTCTACCTCAACTGTGCCTGCCACTTGTAAGACCCCAATTTTAACCCTAAGATCCCTCGTGCACTTTCATCATAAGCATTAGCATTGGGATCATGCCTTGGCATCCTCATTACCCCTCTTTCATTGGGTTTGTTTTGGGAGAGATCACCAAGTACTTTGTGATTGTATCATACTTGTATATTATCATTTTACTAACCAAAATACCTAAAATATGTCTTTGCATTTGCCTAACTCTTTTGTAGGTAGGGCATGATCTCCATTGATTTATCAAGTTCACATATAGGGTTTGAGACCCTCATGACAAACAGCACAACCATTGAATTGATACAATTGAAATTCTGGTATCAGATATAAGATGTCGAGGGCAATGTCACGACACTGATATCTGCTAACACACAATGGATAAATAAATAGAATGGTAAAGCAAATCACACAAGCAATTGTTAACCCAGTTCAGTGCAACTCACCTACGTCTGGGGGCTACCAAGCCAGGAAGGAAATTCACTAAAATAGAATTAGTTCAAAGACTCTCCGTACACTTCAACAAGTTACAGTCTTTCTCACCTAATCTCTACCCGTGCAATTTCTACCTAAGCACTCTTAGATATGAGAACCGACTCACTTCCCTTACAATCACACACCAATGATTTTAAACAACAATCCCTTGAGAAAAGAAAATACTTTTCAATTACACTCTCTTGATTTTACTTCACAATTTCGATCAAGAAGATACACTCTTGATCTTGCTTCACAGCTTTGATCAAGAAGACACACACTCTTGCTTAACAACTTTAGAGTAACAAATTACAACCACAAATCAGTCCAATTCAATCATCAACGGATGACTTGAATGACCTACAAGTCTTACGACTAAACAGACATAAACCCTAGCTCTCTCTATGTATTTCGCTCAGTCTTGGTTGTGTGTCCAAACAGGTTTTCTAAGTCCCTTTTTATAGAAGCATTCTGCTGGGCTTGGACACCTTGAAAACCCTAAATCTATTTTCCAATCAAATCTTTTTATAACAACTGTATAGATCTCCTTGGAAAATAAGTAAATCTGGTTGTAATCCATGATTGAATGCGCCAGCTAGCCATATCTTCAATCATCCAAAGATTCCCATTAATTGTGCAATCATAAAACACCAGACACTCATACTGAATGTTCTGTGTACAGGATGTCATGACATCGGGTCTGGCATCCTGGAAAAATCCTGCATAATCCAACAATTCCGTTTATAACTTCCAGCAGGTACAACCATATCAGATGTCATGACCTTGTGTATTTCATCTGAAACAATCCTGCATGAACATGTCTTTCATTTAAACTTCAGCAGGTACATCCAATATTAGAAGCCTTGTCATTGTATGTGGCATTCTGAAACAATCCTGCATGAACATGTTCTTGAACTCCAGCAGGTACATAGGATATCTCGTGTTAAGACATCACACATGACATCTTGTGAACACTCTTTGTTTTACCAAAATTGTTGCCAACACTTAGAATCAACAAACTCCCCCTTTGGAAAATTTTGGCTAAAACGTATATCTGTCCTTTTTGTTCACAAGGTAAACTATCAGCAGTTAAACAACATAACAGTAGTTTAATCAGCAGCAGAAGCAAAACAATTACTAGCTATGGCTACTAGTAATACACACATGCACAAGGGTACTTCTCCTCCCCCTAAATCTGTGCAACAAACAGAATTACTAGTTATGGATGCAACTAGTAAGACACACAAATGCACAAGGGTACTTCTCCTCCCCCTAAATCTGTGCATTCATCAAATAACAGCTACTGTAACTCCAGCACCTGTACCAGCCAGAATGTCATTCTGACATTTGCTTCAACATCAGCACCTGTGCACCATATCAGACATCCTCTTTGACATCTCCTTCAACATCACCTGTACAACACAGAGCTTGCATAGACCATCAGACATCTCCTCCAACATCTCAGAACAGAACACCATTCTGTCTTACATCAGACATCTCCTCCAACATCTCAGGACAGAACATCATAGAATCATCATTCTATTCAACATCATCAGTTGTCATCTGTTTAGCCTAGCTAGCTACATGAGCACTACAGATCTCCACAACCACATATTTTACTGCAGCTCTCCACATAAACACTTATCCCCCTTTTTAGTTAAAATTGACCAAAGGTGACCAATTAGACAAAATAAATGTCAATTAGCCTAGCAGAGAATGTCACAGCAGATGTTATAACATTAAAAATGTTAAAACATAATTGTTAGGAGATACAAACCATCATCATACACAGCTGTGACAGCTGAGATAATGAGAAATCCATGGAACTCATTAAGAGCCCAAATCTTACATCAAGGCATCAGTAAGGATTGCCACAAAATACAAAAATTTCAACAGAAACAAAACATCCAAGCTTCCAAAACAGTCATAACAGCATCCAGAACAACACACATATCATCATAACATGGGGACCATCACCACAACTTAGTCTGAGGAGGTAGCATCTTCTTCACTTTCAGATTCAGAACTACCACTAGATTGATCTTGAGAATTAGACCTCTTACTTGAGGTATGGGCATCTGACTCCTTGGCTTCACCATCTTCCAGATGGAAGGAAATATTGTCCAAATGCACAGCTGCAACCTTAGCTGGAGACTTTCTAACAGTTTGCCTTTTAGCATGTGAGATGTCTGGGACATCGTCTGCGACATCATCTTCAGAATCAAAGCTTTCTCTGATTTTCCTCTTCTGAACCTCTACTTTACTCCATGATTTAGAAGGACCTACAGCAGCAGCCTTCCTACTAGTTCTCTCTGTCAACATCTCAGCCACAATCTTGCCTTTCCTGGTTTTCATTTTCTTTGCAACACTTGGTTTCAAGTGATGAACCAAGGTGTCATCTTCCTCTTTTGAACTCTCTTCCTCCAAATCAATTACTCTCTCAGCAGTGTCATGCTTCTTTCTTGGCCATTCTTTGACTTGACCAGCAGTGATTGTCCTACAGACTTCATTGTCTGTGGCTTCTAACTCAACAACTCCTTCTGTCCCTCTCCCTAGGAACTTATTTATTATAGTTGAGGAGAACCTTACACACCTTCTTCTCACAAAGACCTTGCAGAATTCTTTGTTATTCTTGTCAGAAATATCCTCTGGGATATTCACCACAAACTCCTCCACTAAACCTTCAAAACATTGGGGTAATGCACTAACTGTTTTCATCAATCCAACAAACTTGATAACCTCCTTCACTTCTACAACCTCCTTCCCTAGCTCCCTTTCTACAACAACTCTCCTTTGTATAACAAATTTCCACTTTAATTGCTATAAATTTTCATGAATACAAATCCCCAATTTCCCTCTTAAACATTCAAACTGATTAGCATCCAAAGCTTTTCTAAATATGTCAGCTAATTGCATTTCAGTAGTAACATGCTTCAGTGCTATGATTTTCTCTTCCACAAGTTCTCTAATAAAGTGATGACAAATATCAATGTGCTTTGTCCTGCTATGCTGAACAGGATTTTTGGAAATAGTTGTAGCACTCAGGTTGTCACAGTACACTGTCCTGACATCTTGTGTGACATTGTGTTCAGTCACCATTAGTTTCAACCAACCCTGTTGAGAACAGCTACTTCTAGTGGCTATGTATTCAGCTTGATATATAGCACAAACACCATTTTCATCTTTGAATACTTTCGAATATGTAGGAGCAGGAGTCCTTGCACTCTTCATGCCAATCTTCTTAACATTGTTCTTGGCACATTTTCTTTGAGATAGAAAAATAGACTCTTCTATCTGCTTGACTTGTAGCCCAAGTCCAACAAAGCTCTTCCTAACTTCAGACTGCATTTGACGAGCAACATGTTCTACCATCTGATCTGACCTCCTACCAAACCCAATATTATCCACATCTGTTTGAGCCACCATGAGATTTTCTCCTTGAGGTTTCAGACAACAATCTTTGAAGATTTCAACCACATCAGATTTTTTTTTGGTCCAGATGTATCTGGAGAAATCATCCACCACTGCAAACTTCTTTCCACAAAGGCTTTCCACTTTCATGAGTTTCAACCCTTTGGAAGTGATGTTAAGTCTGAGTTTCTGGTGTGACATCCTTGTCTGACATTTCCCACAGACTTTCAATTTGGGAGTTTCTCTAGCAGATATAATCAACTTCATCCCTTTCTCCTTGACTGAGGTACATTTTGAGGAGTAACTAATTTGAGAGTTCCACATGTAAGAATTGTCTTTGGTTCTGACTCCTTCCATGATTACTTCACTTTCTTTGTTGGTAATCAGACATTCAGTTTTAGTGAAGTTAACATTTAGATCTTGGTCACATAGTTGACTGATGCTTATTAGATTGGCATTCAAGCCCTTAACCAGTAGGACCTTGTCAAGTTTAGGCATTCCAGGACAATCAACCTTCCATATCCCCTTAATTTCACCCTTTGCTCCACCACCAAAGGTTACATAGCTTATGGCATGAGGATGGAGTCCAGTTATCAGGCCTGTGCTGTTTGGGTCTGGGTTGATAGTGAGTCTGATGATGAACAGGGCTAGGATAACCATACATCTTATAGAAGAAGGGCTTAAGGTGACCAAATTTCCCACAGTAATGGCATCTCCATCTTTGGTGTTTCCCTTTCTGCTGTCTCCTCTTCTGATGTTGTGACATCACATGTTTTCTTTTACTATGGCTGCATTTAGGTTTGGCTTGAGGTTTGCAACCAGTGTAACTGCACTCAGGCTTAGATTCATTATACCCAATGCCAAACTTGTCTCTTGTTATTTTTCCAGTTTGGAGAATCTTGTCTAGGGAGTCAGATCCATCGTTTAACATTCTTACATACTTGGTTATCTCTTCTAGTTTATAATTCTAGAACATAGCTTCAGTTTTTAACTTGGAGATGATTTCCACATGGTCTGCCTTCTCATTCTCCGGCTGTACTGTCTTCTGGCTTTCAACTTGTTGACTTTCATCTATCTTGGCCTTCAGAACCACTGCTTCTGTTTTTAATTTGGAGATGGTTTCCAAGTGTTCTACCTTCTCATTCTCAAGTTGAGTTATTTCCTTCTTCTGGCTTTCAACCTGTTTACACCACTCTACACTTTTGAGACACAACTTTCTGTAGGTAGTGGCCAGCTCTTCAAAGGTTACTTCATCATCACTTAAGTCTTCATCAGAATCCCATCTTCCAGTCAAGGCAGTCATAAGATTTGCAGATTCTTCTGTTTCACTTCCATCTGACCAAGTGGCAGCAAGACTCCTCTTCTGTTTCTTGAGGTAGGTCCCACATTCAGTTCTAATGTGTCCATACCCATCACATTCATGGCACTGAACTCCTTTTTCTTCTTTGGGCTTTTCATCTGACCTTGTTCTTCTTCCAATATTGTTGGATTTACTGATGTCAGATGCGATGTTCTTGACATTAGCCTTAGATCTTTCATCCATCTTTTTCACTAGCTTGTTGAACTATCTTCCCAGCATTGCTACATCATCTGCCAGATCTTCATCAATATATGGACCACCTTCCTCATCTTCCTCCTCAGTGTTTGACTTGAATGTTATGCTTTTGGCTCTCTTTTCAGATCCATCACACATTCCCATCTCAAATGTTTGAAGGGATCCAATTAGCTCATCAACTCTCATATTGGAAATGTCTTGAGACTCTTCTATGGCTGTCACTCTCATGGCAAATCTCTTAGGGAGTGACCTGAGTATTTTCCTCACTAATTTTTCATCTGACATCTTCTCACCCAGGGCTCCTGAGGCATTAGCAATTTCAAGGATATTCATATGAAATTCATGAATATTTTTGTCTTCTTTCATCCTTAAATTTTCAAACTTGGTAGTGAGCAGCTGCAGTCTAGACATCTTCACTCTAGAGGTGCCTTCATGAGTGGTTTTGAGAATGTCCCAAGCATCTTTAGCCACTTCACAATTGTTTACTAATCTGAAGATATACTTATCTACACCATTGAATATAGCATTAAATGCTTTAGAGTTCCCAAGGGCTAAGTCATCCTCCTCCTTGGTCCATTGTTCTTGGTAACAACTAGATGTTCCCAGCCTGTTAACACAGCCTTCCAAGCCTTATTATCCAGAGATTTTAAAAAGGCTACCATTCTAGGTTTCCAATAGTCATAGTTAGAACCATCCAAAATTGGTGGCCTATGAACAGATCCTCCATCCCTCTCCATTGAACCAGAAAGTATTATCCCTAGATCTCACCCAGAACCAGAGCAGGATGCCTGCTCTGATACCAATTGAAATTCTGGTATCAAATATAAGATGTCGAGGGCAATGTCACGACACTGATATCTGCTAGCACACAATGGATAAATAAACAGAATGGTAAAGCAAATCACACAAGCAATTGTTAACCCAGTTCGGTGCAACTCACCTACGTCTGGGGGCTACCAAGCCAGGAAGGAAATTCACTAAAATAGAATTAGTTCAAAGACTCTCCGTACACTTCAACAACTTACAGTCTTTCTCACCTAATCTCTACCCGTGCAATTTCTACCTAAGCACTCTTAGATATGAGAACCCACTCACTTCCCTTACAATCACACACCAGTGATTTTAAACAACAATCCCTTGAGAAAAGAAAATACTTTTCAATTACACACTCTTGATTTTACTTCACAGTTTCAATCAAGAAGATACACTCTTGATCTTGCTTCACAGCTTTGATCAAGAAGACACACACTCTAGCTTAAGAGCTTTAGAGTGACAAATTACAACCAAAAATCAGTCCAATTCAATCATCAATGGATGACTTGAATGACCTACAAGTCTTACGACTAAACAGACACAAACCCTAGCTCTCTCTATGTATTTCGCTCAGTCTTGGTTGTGTGTCCAAACAGGTTTTCCGAGTCCCTTTTTATAGAAGCATTCTGCTGGGCTTGGACATCTTGAAAACCCTAAATCTATTTTCCAATCAAATCTTTTTATAACAGCTGTATAGATCTCCTTGGAAAATATGTAAATCTGGTTGTAATCCATGATTGAATGCGCCAGCTAGCCATATCTTCAATCATCCAAAGATTGCCATTAATTATGCAATCACAAAACACCAGACATTCATACTTAATGTTCTGTGTACAGGATGTCATGACATCGGGTCTGACATCCTGGAAAAATCCTTCATAATCCAATAATTCCTTTTATAACTTCCAGCAGGTAGAGCCATATCAGATGTCATGACCTTGTGTATGTCATCTGAAACAATCCTGCATGAACATGTCTTTCATTTAAACTTCATCAGGTACATCCAATATCAGAAGCCTTGTCATTGTATGTGGCATTCTGAAACAATCCTGCATGAACATGTTCTTGAAATCCAGCAGGTACATAGGATATCTCATGTTAAGACATCACACATAACATCTTGTGAACACTCTTTGTTTTACCAAAATTGCTGCCAACACTTAGAATCAACAACAATCATAGTTATGAGCATAATATATGAGTTCCATTGATTACCGCATGTTATATTGATCAAGTTTTCTTCAAGAGTTTGAGGGTGATTTACCTTGGAAACCCTAGTTTGACTGGGTATCTTGAGTAATTTCTCCAACAAGCTATCTCACCAATTGATCAAATTTCTCAAGGGGAACTTCTAAATTCATCATATTACGCATATATGATCCACCATGAGCCTATAAAGTCAAGGGAATTAAAGATTAGCAAGTTGGTTGATGGTGGTTGGCCAGATGAATTCATCTTATCAAAACTGGGTCTCCCTAGACCCTATATCCTACAATTTTCACCATATGAAAATTATTTCAAGAGAAAACTTACTCTAAATGACATTCCAAACAACTTTCATGTTAAGACCTATAGCTATTTTTGCTTGGAAAATCATTTTCTATGTTGAAACATTATAGGTCATTTTGTCTAAACCCTAATTTGAAAGTCAACTTCCAAAGGCCATAACTTGCTCAATTTTTATGATATGAAAGATTTACAAGTTGAAAAATAAAATTCAAGATGTCTACTTCAACGTTGATGTTCGGAGTGAGATCTAATTCAACTTGTTTGAGCATGTGATATGAGGCTACATTATAGGTCACTTTTGACCTATGCCATTGAACAAGTGATTTTTTCAAACTTCAAAAATGCATAACTCTATCATTTCAAATCCAAATTACATGAAATTTGTGACCATTTTAAAGATATTTAAAAGATCTACAACTTTTATGAAGACACTTTCTCATTTGAAGCTCACATAAAAAGTTAAGCAATGTGGAATATTGAGATATATGGCTTGACACTTAGAAAAAATTTCAACATGTTGAAATTTCCAAACTTCCACCTCAAAATGCATCATGGTATAAGCTCCAAATAGAAAAGTGTTAAACATGAAGGTTTTTCCTCTTGATCTAACCTTTCCAAAAAGTCCAAGTTCATCCATTTTGGACAAGAATTGTTAGGGATGTGCATGGCATGAACATGTTATCATCATGTGGCAAAGATCAAACTTCAAATCTTCACACACACTTGCCTTGCAATCCAAGTTGATTTCAGACTCTCTCACATTCATTTGTGGACCTTAAGAAATGATCTCATGGGCCTGTACACGCCCATGCACCCATGCATCATCATTTGCCAATTTTGGAAAGTGAATTTGAGGGTGCAAATATCATGAGCTGCAACTATAAATAGAAACCTCTAGCATCAGAATTGAAGACACATTCGTGCCAGCTTTGATTTTAAACCCCTAACCATTCCATTTGAGAGGATAATCCTTAGAATTTCATATTGAAATTGAGTTTGAATCTCACTGTTTTGAGATTCAAAACTCCAGGGATCCAAGGCCTTTTGTGCATTTCATTCTACTCCTGCATGCATTCTGAGTAAGATCAAGCACGGGCCAAGGCAAGAACAGTTGAATCCAGACCTACATTGAAGGTATTTTCCAGAAAATTTCATCTCTTCGATTCTCTCTCAATCTTGCTCAATTCTCTTGATTCTTTGGTTGTCTTAAGTCCTACCAATGTAGGCAAGAAGATTGAGTTGCTTAGAGGTCAAATCGAAGCAACTCAGTTGACATACCTCAAATTTCAGTTCCTTATATCTTTCTATATGTGAGGAGTTAGTTCAAATTAAGGTCAGATTCGTGATCTACACCATTTTTCCTTTCAGATCATGTCCTCCTTTTTTATTTTTGACATGGTGGTGAATGGACCAGTCCGGCCAAGGTCGCCTGAGAAGACGACCGACGCTTTTCTCTGGCAATAATGTGGTGTGGTCCTGAGCCATTAGATGAGTTCAAATTGTTTTAATCATGAGCGTATGTTTTAATTACCAAGCGTGTGGACGTTTGACTCAGGCGAACCATGGAACGCGCGCTGGTGGCCACTTGATCTGCCACCTCAATTAATGAGGGAGATCAAGTGGTCCACGTTTTTTCTGATTATTTGAATCTCATTTTAATTGCTTTATTTTCATTAATTCATATTAATTTTAATATTGATCCCAAAAATATGAGAGTTTCACAAAAAAAATTGAAATATTTTCCTCTTTCATATTGTGACTTAAAATTATTTTTTGGATCATTATTAATATTTTTCATGATTTATTTGATTTTTCATTTGTTTTTAATTGTTTAAAAATACTTTTAAGTCTTTTAAAAATCTAAAAAAATTTCTCCAAGGTCCTTTGACCTTGTTTGACCTATGATAAATCTCATGGTCATTTGTTTGGTGTTTTGATGAGGTTTTAGGAATTTGACAAACCATATTTAATTTAAAAGCCTTATTTTAGTATTTTTAATTAGAATAAATGCCAAATGATTTTGTTGACCAATTGTGATGACTTGTTGGTGTTTGACTCTTGTTGTTGGGCCTTGATCAAGGTTGATTTGACTTTGTCAAGTTCATATCATTGGATTTAGAGGATTGATGGAATGTACATTCCATATCCCAAAATGAATGAATGATATTAATTTGGTAAAAGTCCTCCTTTGATCAATTTGAGATTTCATCTATTCCCCTCCCTCTTCATCTCATTCCCCTTCTTTATGCGTTCATCTCATTTGGCCTATGATATCTCAAAATCCTAAAGCTAGTTGATTGAAAAATTAACATGAGTATGGATGAGATTAGGCCACACCTTTTGCATATTCTTTTTGTGTGTGGTATGTTTCAAGAGCATAGTTCATAATACTATGTCTCTAGCATGCATTAACACCAAAATTCTATTGCCCGACCTCAAATAATTGTGACTTCTACATAAGTCCAATTACGATTGCTTAACATAGTACTAAATTTGTGACATAAAAGGTATAGCATTCTAGTTAGTGAGATTGTAAGTCTCCCCTCTTTCATGGTATTGTGTTGAAACTTGACCTTTTTTCCTTCGTTTGGACGATGTCTTGGTTCAAGGATCCATGCTTGTGATAAGTGGGTTGAGTTGTCTCCAAAGAATGTCTAAGAATGAAAAACAAAACACTACTAACTTCTAACCTATTAACTACTAACCTTTAATTTCAAGCCCTTTACTTTAATGTCATTTAATTCTAGCTTTTATACATTTACCATTGTTCATATCATTCTAATTGTTTATGTTAATGCAATTTTCACTTTGTCCACTTGGACCATATTGTGTGATATATTTTGTTTGTGCTTTGCTTGTTTGTGTGGTCTTTGACCATTAATGTACATAATAACAACAAAAACCCTAAAAAACTTTTCTGTGGACTGTTGGCTTGATCTTTGACAAATGAACTTAGAATTTAGGCAACATTCATATGCTAAAGGACTTGGCCAATGCCAACTTATTGAGAAACCAAGTGCTTGCAATTTGAAACTTCATCTGATACATCATTCAAGATCTCTCTAAGTTCATCTGCAACATGATCATTGTGAAGCTGTTATTTTGAACCTGTGACTTGTGGAATTCATCTGTTACATGGGCTACCATGAAGAAGATCATGGAATGGATAAGCTTGAATGTGGCCATCTTTATTTGATGCCTTGCTCTTCAAGATAATATAATTATGTATCTGTGTGTTGCTTTATTCTAAAAGTCCAAGGGAATTCTGGGTTTCTTTTGACATTCTTGTCTATTGGATTGCTACCCATTTGGTTAGATCTTTTCAACTCTTAACTTTTAATTTTGTACATAGGATTAGTATCTTCATATTCTCCCCATTTCTTTAATTTCAAAACATCTCCCTTATTTTTCAAAACCTTCGTTCATTGAACTTATTTTGTTCTAAACTTTGACCACTTTGTAAAAAAGATAGAAACTTTGGCCTTATGCCATTGCATTTTCAAACTTCTTTTCTTAAATCAAACTTGTAAATAAACTTAACCATACTTGACTTAAACTTTCAAAAAGCCAAAAAGAACTAACTCATTCAAACCATTTTTAGGCCTTTGTGCCTTTCAAACTTACTTTTTGTTAAAAGCAATGCATCCACTTTGAAATTTGTATCACGAACTACGAGGTTTTGATCCCTCATTTTTATGTTGGTACGTAGGCACAAGATCGAAGGTCTTGCCAAACACAAAAATATAATTAATGAATTCTTTTCTCATCCCCCCATTCTATTTGTTTGTAAACATCACTTTGTACTAAATACATATGCACACAAAAAGGGCTCCCTAGGACACTTTGGGTGCTAACACCTTCCCTCTGTGTAACCAACCCCCTTACCTATAATCTCTGACATTTTATTAGTTTTGATTTGAAAACTTCTTACTTTTTTGGGTTTTGTTCGTACTTTTTCCCTTTTCCCTTGGAAACAATAAAAGCGCGGTGGCGACTCTTGTTATTTGATATCTAGCTTATCCATAGCTTGACGATCATGAATTTACCGCTACACCACTTAGTCTGCTCCAGCTATGCCTTCCGGATTCCCGTGAGGAATGCCACCGAGCTTTCTGCCTGAAGGGTTTGCACCTACTTTTGCTTCCATGCCGACATCTAGCTCGGTCGTGTCTGTTCCGCCTCTAGTTGTTCACACCCTGCCTCGTGTTGAGGGCACCATCTATCATTCTGAGTCGTCTGAGGGCCCCGATGTTTATGAAAAGATGGATGAGATGAAGGATCAGTTCCTTGTGCTGCGAAAGGAATTGAAGATATTCAGGGGAAGGACCTGTTTGGTAAGAGTGCTGCTGAACTTTGCTTAAATACCAAATGTCAAGATCCCTATGAAGTTCAAAGTCCCTGACTTTGAAAAGTATAAGGGAAATACTTGTCCATTTAGCCATCTCGTCATGTATGCCAGGAAAATGTCAATGCAAACAAATAATGATCAGTTATTGATTCACTATTTCCAAGACAGTCTGACTGGTGCCGCTTTGAGGTGGTATATGAGGTTAGATAGTGCAACTGTTCACATGTTCAATGATTTGGGTGAAGATTTTATGAAGCAGTATAAGTATAACATGGACATGAGGTCAGAAGGACAAAGAGACATTTAAAGAGTATGCCCAGAGGTGGAGAGAGCTTGCTGCTCAGATCAATCCTCCGTTGGAAGAGAAAGAGATGACTAAGATTTTCCTTAAGACCCTAAGTTCATTTTACTACCAACAAATGATTTCTAGTGCCCCCAGTGATTTTACCGAAATGGTGAACATGGCGATGAGGTTAGAAGAAGCTGTCTGTGAGGGACATTTGTCTAAGGAAGAGGTATCATCGAGCAAGAAATATGGAAGTTGTTTTTCCATAAATAAGGAAGGGGAAACCAATGCAGTATCAGTAGGGAAGTAGAGGAGGCCTCTTGTCAAAAGAAATCCGCAACCGCGCCAGCATCATCATCAAGTTTCATCCGTTATTCCAATATTTTCCAACAATCAATCAATGTCAGTTCAACAACAACGTCAATAACAGCCACAACAAAGAACAAACAACTACAACAACAACAACACCAACAATATTCAACAACAACAAAGTTTCAAGAGGAAGAAGGTCTCTTATGACCCTATTCTTATGTCATACGCGGAACTTTATCCATCTTTGGTTCTCAAGAACCTTCTCCAACCAAGAAATCTGCCACAAATTCCAGAACCACTTCCATGGTGGTATAAGTCAAAACTTCATTGTGCCTTTCATCAAGGAGCTCCCGGCCATGATATTGAAAACTGCTACCCTTTGAAGTATGAGGTCCAAAAGCTAGTAAAAAGTGGGATGGTGTCCTTTGAGGACCGTGCGCCGAATGTAAAAGCTACCCCATTGCCTGCTCATGGTAATTCCTCTGTTAATGTGGTAGATGGTTGTCCAGGAAGTTTCTGAGTGTTCGATATGCAACGTATTCTTCGGTCCTTGGTAGAAATGCATAGGACTTTATGTACAACCAGTGATTGTGAGCATGACCATGACGGTTGTGCGATTTGTAGTGTAAACCCCCATGGGTGTTCAATCGTCAAGAGAGATATCCAGAAGTTGATGGATGAGAATGTAATCCAGATTCAACAATCGAGGGATATAGTTGGTGTGAATGTTCTTGTTCCAGTGTTTAAAACCCCTGAGCGGGTAGTAATTTAGTTTGACAGCAGCAGCAGTAACAATGTCAATAGATCGGTATCACCGTTAGTGATACGGTTAACGGGCCCCGTCCCATATACATCCGATAGAATTGTTCCATACCAATATAATGCAACAATGATGGAGAATGGTCAAGAGGTTTCGTTGCCTACGACCAATTATATTATGAACATTGCCGATATAGCAAAGGTGACCCGTAACGGTCGTGTTTTTGGACACGTCTTTCCAAAAGAGGGGATAAAAGACGTGTCTGATGGTAAGAAGGTTGATATGCCAGCAAAAAATCCGGTTAGTGCTCCGAAGTGTCAGTCTGGTGAATCCATCATTTTGAAGCCTAATGATGATGATGAGGTACTTGGATTGATAAAGAAGAGTGAATTCAATGTGGTGGAGCAACTGCTCCAAACTCCTTCAAAAATTTCAGTGTTGTCTATGCTCATGAATTCTGAAGCGCACAGAGAAGCATTGCGAAGAGTGTTGGAGCAAGCTTATGTAGAGAATGATGTGACTGTGGATCAATTCGACCACATCGTGGCTAACATTACTTACTATAACAACTTGAGTTTCTTTGATGAAAAACTTCCTAAGGAAGGCAGAAATCACAATCTAGCACTACATATATCAATGAATTGCAAGGAAGATGCATTGTCAAATGTGTTGGTTGATACCGGTTCTTCTTTGAATGTACTCCCTAAGTCAACTCTATCAAGTTTATCATATCAAGGCGCCCTGATGAGATACAGTGTTGTGATCATCAAAGCTTTTGATAGTTCTTGCAAGACTGTTATAGAAGAAGTGAACCTTCCAGTGAAGATAGGTCCGAGTGATTTCCAAATTACTTTTCAAGTAATGGATATCCTACCAGCCTATAGTTGCTTGTTGGGAAGGCCATGGATACATGAAGCTGGAGCTTGACATCCACTCTGCACCAGAAGTTTAAATTTGTGAAGAATGGCAAGCTTGTCATTGTTGGTGGAGAGAAAGCGTTGTTGGTAAGTCATCTGTCATCTTTTTCATATGTAGAAGCTAAGGATGAGGTTGGAACTTCATTCCAAGCTCTATCTATTGTTGATGGGAAGAAAACTGGGGCATCCATGTCCTCTTTCAAAGACACTCAGAAGATTCTTGAAGATGGCAGTTCAGATCAGTGGGGCCGTATGGTAGAGGTCGCCGAGAACAAGAGTAGAGTTGGTTTGGGATTCCAGCGAGGGTTGTCTAATGTCAAGGTTGAAGATATGCAATCAAGTTTCCGTAGCGGAGGGTTCATCCATGGTAATGAACAACAATCAACTGTTGTGATCGAGGGTGATGAAGATGAAGACTGCGCCAATTTTGTGACACATGGAAAGGCTTGCAACAATTTGGTTGATGTTGATGTTCCTGTTATTGTCCATCACTCTAAGTAACTTGTTTTCATTATTTTTGAAAAAAATCCTTCTCCTATGCCTAAGGGAGAAGTGAACATTGTTGGGCATATTTCAAATTAATCATCAATAAAATGCAATTATATTCATCCACATCTATGATGTTTTATTTTTACTTTTTGCTTTTCTGAAAATGGTAATCACAAAAAAACATAAATAAATAAATAAATAATTATCCATCTGCATAATATTTGGTCACAATTCACTTCTTTAAAATCAAAATATCAAATCATTATGCAGGTTGGTTTCTAAACCCATTGAATACAATGATCCTACTCCTTCTCCAAACTTTGAATTCCCTGTGTTTGAGGCTGAGGAAGAAACTGATGAAGAAGTGTCTGATGAATTGTCTCGTCTACTTGAGTACGAGGAAAAAGCCATTCAGCCATTTGAAGAGCAGATTGAGTTAGTCAACTTGGGTTTCGAAGATGATGTGAAGGAAGTCAAGATTGGGTCTCAATTGTGTCTAGAGGTTAAGAAGGGGTTGATTGATCTTCTTTGAGAGTGCTCTGATGTGTTTGCCCGGTCCTATCAAGACATGCCTGGTTTGGATTCGGAGATTGTTGAGCATAGATTGTCGTTGAAACCAGAATGCCCTCCAGTCAAGCAGAAGTTGAGAAGGACTCACTCTGGTATGGCAGTGAAGATCAAAGAAGAAGTGCAAAAGCAGATTGATACCGGTTTCCTTCTTACTGCTGAGTATCCACAGTGGGTGGCCAACATTGTGCATGTTCCAAAGAAAGATGGAAAAGTGCGTATGTGTGTTGACTATAGAGATTTTAAAAAAGCTAGTCCGAAAGATGATTTTCCTCTGTTACACATTGATATGTTGGTAGATAATACAGCTAAATTCAAAGTCTTTTCGTTTATGGATGGATTTTTCGGTTATAATCAGATCAAGATGGAACCAGAGGATATGGAGAAGACCATATTCATTACACCCTAGGGAACATTCTGTTATAGAGTGATGCCTTTCGGTTTGAAGAATGCTGGTGCAACCTACCAGAGAGCTATGACCATTCTTTTTCATGATATGATGCACAAAGAGATCGAAGTCTATGTTGATGACATGATTGCTAAATCAAGTGATGAAGAAGAATATGTTAAGCATTTGTTGAAACTATTACAGCATTTGAGGAAGTACAAACTCCGCTTGAATCCCAATAAGTGTACTTTTGGTGTTCTCTCTAGTAAGTTGTTGGGCTTTATTGTCAGCGAGAAGGGTATTGAAGTTGATCCTGCCAAGGTCAAAGCAATACAAGAGATGCTTGCGCCCAAAACAGAGAAGCAAGTCATAGGTTTTCTCGGCCGCTTGAATTATATCTCAAGATTCATTTCGCATATGACTGCCACGTGTGCACCTATGTTCAAGCTTCTTCGGAAAGATCAGTCTTATGATTGGACTGAAGATTGCCAGAAAGCTTTTGATAGTATCAAGGAATATCTGCTTGAGCCTCCGATTCTGTCTCAACCTGTTGAAGGAAGACAGTTGATCATGTATTTGACTGTGCTTGATGAAAGTATGGATTGTGTTCTAGGTCATCAAGACAAAACTAGAAAGAAAGAATATGTTATTTACTACCTCAGTAAGAAATTTACCGACTATGAGACGTGGTGTTCTATGCTTGAGAAGACTTGTTGC
The DNA here is from genome assembly GCF_024323335.1 of Lathyrus oleraceus. Lineage (NCBI taxonomy): Eukaryota > Viridiplantae > Streptophyta > Magnoliopsida > Fabales > Fabaceae > Lathyrus > Lathyrus oleraceus. Next base: position 226,626,578 of record NC_066579.1, read on the forward strand.
GCATTGGCTTTGGCTTCTAAGTATCTGCATCAATATATGTTGAACCATACCAGTTGGTTGATATCCAAAATTGATCCAATCAAGTATATTTTTGAGAATCCTGCTTTAACTGGGAGGATTGCCCGTTGGTAGATGTTATTATCCGAGTATGATATTGAATACCAATCTCAAAAAGCAATTAAAGACCACCAAGCTAAATGGGTATGTCTGCGAACAAAAGATGTTGCACTAGGAAAGAACTGGATCACCAATAAAGATTACCAGGATAGGGCTGGATTTTGGAAAGATTACCAACGTAGGATTGGATATAATGAAGATTACGAGGATATAACTGGATTTTGGAAAGACTACCAGGATAGGACTGGATTTTGGTTGGTAGAGTCAAGAGGAAATTGTAAGGATGAAAAGAGACTGGATATATACCAAGGGATGCATAATCTTTACCCGGGAAACATGGGAAACATCATTGGCTTATGTTATGATGCATGTTTGAATTTTTCTATGGCGTAATGTTCCATGTAAAATGGGAATGCTATGCAATTTTTATGGATGTGATGTAATGATGCATGATTTCACATGAGAATAGATAAAACCATAAAAACAAATTTGCCGAAGATAAATCGTTGAAATACTGGAACTCTGTGGGGATGGGCTCTATCAAAAATAAATTGCAAGCTCGGCGAGATCTTGCTGGGAATGAGGTGGTCTTTTGATGGGAAGAAAAATATCCCTTCTATGAGAAGTCTTGATCTAAAAGTCTCACCAATGCGACTCTACTGGGGAAATAGGGAATTTCCCAACCAAAGATGAAACCATACTCTGGGGACTATACAATCTTCAATTATCACAACTGCAAGGGAAAACAAGGCAAAGTTCAGAGTCATTCTTGTTGATTCTCGCTTTCATGTTGGCATGTCGTATATCTGTGAATGAACACCCTTCCTTTAACACAAATCACAACCAAAATGCCCCAAGTATTGCGTAACCACTTTGTCTACCAACCCGACCACGCATAAAATCAAAAGCATATTTAAATGTATTTTTATCAAATTATGTAAAGCCTCTGGGTTTCTATATGCAATAATTATCAAAAATTCGGACTTTTTTGCAAACAAACAGATAAAAGAAAAATAAAAAACACATTTTTGACTAAAAAGAAACTTTTATTGATTGAGAATTTGCCTCTAAATAGGCCTTTACATTAGGAGGCAATTCCTAGGAAGAGGTAATTGCAAAAACAACAATAAAAGATTTATTACAAGAATGGCAATGTGAAAAACGGATTCCCATCAGATTCTGATTCTGCTATAATTCCTTATTGAAATTCTGGTATCAGATATGAGGTGTCAAAGGTAATGTCACGACACTAATATCTGAAGAATATAAACAGGACAAAAGATAAAGAAACAATAGTACAAGTGACACAAGCAATTGTTAACCCAGTTCGGTGCAAACTCACCTACGTCTGGGGGCTACCAAGTCAGGAAGGAAATCCACTAAACAGAATTAGTTCAAAGACTCTCAGTAAACAACTTCAAGTTACAGTCTTTTCATCTAATCTCTACCCCTATGACTTCTATCTAAGAACTCTTAGATAAGAGACCCTACTCACTCCCCCTCAATCACAGCAGTGATGTAAAAATAAATATTACAAAGAAAGAAGACACTCTTCAAGAACACATACTTGATCTTGCTTAAAAGCTTCAACCAAGTAAACACACACTCATGCTTCAAAGCTTAGAGTGGACAAATTACAACACAACAGTCAGTCCAATTCAATCATCAACAGGATGAATGAATGGCTCACAATACACAAACTCACACAAGACTAAAACCCTTATTCTCTCTCACTATTTCGCTCGTTATCTTGTGTGTTAAAACCAGGTTTTCCATGCCCTTTAAATAGAAGCTTTTGAATGGGCTTGGACATCACAAAACCCTAAAATTGTTTTCCTTTCATATCTTCTTATTCATAACAGCTGATCATATCTTTTTGCAAAATAAATCAATCTGATTTTAATTTAGAATAGCGCGTTCAATCGCCACATCAATCACACACAGATTTGCATGAAAAGCGCAATCATAAGATACATAACATTCAGACTGAATATTCTATATACACATGTCTTAACATCGGGTCTGACATCTCAGCTAAATCCTGCACAATCATATTTAAACACCCTGCAGGAAACTGATATCTCATGTCAAGACAACACTCATGACAACTTGTGATAACTCTAGGTTTTACCAAAATTGATGCCAACACATAGAACTAACACTTATGACCTCAACGCTCTTATCCTGTTGCTTTCTAGAAAAAAATGATTCGAACTGATTCTTGGCCTTCAGGTTTCTAACTGTAATAGTATGATGAAATCAACTGATCCAATACCAAACGTATTCGTTCGCTTTAAATCCCTAACTTTTGCCTGGATCGCCTTTTCAGGTTTACAATCCACCGGGATACCCTTTTTCGCCTAAGCCTCCCTTTCGGGTTTTCAACTTAGCGGGTGTACTCGATATTTTTTTTTATCCCTAATTTTTTCCCGAACCTCTTACTCATCATTTTTTTGGTTCGCCGGGATGCCCATTTTTGCCTAAGTCGTCGACTTAGCGGGTCCTTTTTATGCGAAGTATTTTTTTACTATGTCTGCGTTTACAGGGAGTGGAAAATCCTCACCATCCATAGTAGTGAGCATCATGGCTCCGCCAGAGAAAACCTTCCTTATCACATATGGCCCTTCATAATTCGGAGTCCACTTTCCATGGGGATCAGACTAAGCAAGAATAATTCTTTTCAACACAAGGTCACCAGCTTGGTAACTCTGAGGACGAACTCTTCGACCGAACGCTTTATTCGTTCACTTTTGATATAACTGCCTGTGGCATATAGCAGCCACTCTTTTCTCTTCAATGAGGTTCAAATGATCTAATCTGTTTTGCACCCACTCGGCCTCGTCGAGTTTTACATCTGTCATCAACCTTAAGGAAGGGAATTCAACTTCGACGGGTGAAATTACCTACATGCCACAAACCAATGAAAACGGAGTTTCCCCAATTGAGGTACGTAACGAAGTTCGGTAACCGTGCATAGCGAATGGTAACATATCATGCCAGTCCTTGTAGGTCAGCACCATTTTTTGCACTATTTTCTTTATGTTCTTATTGGCTGCCTCCACTGCCCCATTCATCTTCGGTTGGTAAGGAGAGGAATTGTGATGTTGAATCTTGAAGTTCTTGCACAACTCTGTCATCATCTTGAGATTGGACCCATTATTTGTTATGATTTTCTCGGGGTACCCATAACGACAAATGATATTGTGCTTGATAAAACGAGTAACCACCTACTTAGTTACGTTGGCGTAGGAGGCAACTTCCACCGATTTGGTGAAGTAATCGATAGCTACCAGGATAAAGCAATGTCGATTTAAAGTCGTAGGCTCAATGCGTCCGATCATATCGATACCCCGCATTGAGAAAGGCCATGGAGATGTCAGAATATTCAAAGGCACGGGAGGAACATGCACTTTATCAACATAGATTTGGCATTTATGACATGATCTGGCATGAAGATGGCAGTCAGTCTCCATAGTCATCTAATAATAGCCTGCTCTCAAAATCCTTTTTTCCATGGTATGACCAATGGAGTGTGTTCCAAACGAACCCTCATGAATATCTTTAATAATTTTATCTGCTTTGTATCTATCCATGCATCTGAGCAGAATAGAGTAATGCTTCCTCTTATACATCACGTCACCACTTAAGAAAAACCGAGCAGACAACTTTCTCAATGTTTTCTTGTCAGAGATAGTTGCATTTTCCGGGTATTCTTGTTTCTCCAAGTATCTCTTGATATAAAAAAACCAAGGCTTATCATCCCGAACTTCGTCATTATTATAACAAAAGGCGGGCTCATCCAATCTCATAATACTGATGGAAGGGGCTTCATTTGCCCATTTGACTTTGAACATTGATGCTAGAATGGCCAACGCGTTTGCCAAATGATTCTCCTCTCTTAGGATGTGGTTAAATGTGATCTCTTCAAAGTATGGAATCAGTTTCCTCACATGTTCTCGGTACGAAATCAGATTTGGATGACGAGTCTCCTAATCTCCATTAATTTGGCTAACGACTAGGGCAGAATCTCCATATACCTCAAGATACTTGATTCTCAAATCAATAGCAGCCTGAATCCCATAGATGCAAGCTTCATATTCAGCCATATTATTGGTGCAATCAAAATAGATTCTGGCAGTGAAAGGAATGTGAAAACCTGTGGGAGAGGTAATGACAACTCCCACATCATTTCCTAAATTATTTGAAGCACCATCGAACACGAGCGTCCATCGCAATCCTGGTTCTGGGCCTTCATCTAGGTCTGGTCTATTGTAATATTCATTGAGAAATAAAACGTCTTCATCGGGAAAATAGAATTTCATCGGATGGTAATCCTCCACAGGCTGATGAGCTAGGTAATCAACAATTATACTACTCTTGACGAGCTTCTGAGTTGTATATTGGATATCATATTCCGTTAAAATCATTTGCCAACATGCAACCCTCCCTGTGAGAGCAACCCACACTAGATGGGGACCATTTTCAAAATCAAAAGAGTAGTGTGGGTCAACCTGTACTGTCTTAGCAACCCACACTAGAGCACAACAAGTTTTCTCAAGCAGTGAATAATTGGTTTCACAATTGGTAAACGTTTTGCTCAGGTAGTATAGTGTGTGCTCTTTTCGGAAAAACTCGTCATGTTGGCCTAATACACACCCCATCGACTCGTCGAGGACAATGAGATACATAATTAGGTGTCTACCCTCTACTGAAGGCATAGGACAAGAGGTTCTTGCAAGTACTCTTTTATCTTTTCGAATTCCTTTTGACAATTATCGTTCCACACCAATTCCTGATCATTTCTTAACAATTTAAATATTGGTTCACATGTAGATGTAAGATTGGAGATAAACCTAGCAATGTAATTCAATCTCCCTAAGAACCCACACACTTATTTTTTAGTTCTTGGCTCAGGCATCTCTTGAATCGCTTTGATCTCTCCAGGGTCGACCTCACTTCCTCTTTCACTAATCAAAAAGCCAAGTAGTTTACCAGACCTTACTCCAAAAGCACATTTTGTTAGGGTTTAACCTTAGTCTGAACTTCCTCAATCTTTCAAACAACTTCTGCAGGTTGATTAAGTGTTGCTCTTTTGTGTGGGATTTTGCAATCATATCGTCTACGCAACACTCAATTTCTTTATGAATCATGTCATGGAATAAGGTTACCATTGCGCACTAGTAACTTACCCATGCGTTCTTCAGACCAAAAGGCATAACTTTATAACAAAAGGTTCCCCAAGGTGTAATAAACATGGTGTTATCCATGTCATTATGAGCCATTTTAATCTGATTATAACCGGAGAAACCGTGCATGAAAGGAAATACTGAGAACTGCGCAGTGATGTCGACCAATACATCAATCTGAGGGAGCGGGAAGTCATCCTTAGGACTTGCTCTGTTCAAATCACGATAATCAACACACATTCCTACTTTACCTTCCTTCTTAGGAACCATGTGGTGAAAGGAAAATATTGCCATTTTTAAAAAGAAAAGGTAAAAGTAAAATAGAAAAACAAGGATCAAAAGTTTTGAATGCGAAAACGTCCTTTATTTTATGATAAAAATTGCAAATGAAATAGGGTGGCCCTACATGATTCACCATGCCTTGGGTAGAGCGTGGGAATTATTGCATGATAAGAAAACAAAAGAAAATTACTCTTGATTAAATGTGACTTGGGTGACATCCTTTGTGCTCTAATTGAGGAGTTCTTCACCTGGGACACTTGGCCGGATATAGTTGTCGATGTCATTATCACTATCATCGTCATCATCACCACCAACACCATTGGCCTGATCATTAATGATAAATCCAACACTTGTAAATCTTATCGGAGTGAGAATTTTTGGAGCTTGGGGAGCTTCGGGAGCTATGTCTTGCTAGGAAATGCTGAAACCAAGGCCCAATTTGTCAAATTTAAAAGGAAGATATAACACATGACCCCAACCTTCGGGGTGACCACTCTTGACCACTACTCTGGTGTCTTTCAACGAAGACATGGAAATTACATGCCTTTTATCCTCAGAACAAGGGGTTATGATCATTTGTACTATTTCGAATGCCTGAAACGGAGTTTCATGTACTTCCCCCTTAACTTATACATATCGGAATGATGTCAGATGACTTACCATGTACTCTTCTTCGCCACACACAGTAACAATCTTACCACCACTTGGGAATTTCACTTTTTGATGTAATTCAGATGTTACAGCATCTGCCCCATGAATCCACGGGCGTCCTAGCACACAACAGTATGCGGGCTGTATGTCCATGACGAAGAATGTCGTACCGAAAACTTGGAGTCCAATTTCGACAGGTAGGTCTACTTCACCAGAAACATCTCTTCGAGACCCATCAAAGGCCCAGACTATCAAGTCATTAGGACGCAATTCAACTCCAGCATAATCAATCTTCATCAGAGCAGATTTAGGCAGCACATTCAAGAATGATCTGATGTCTACCAACACACGGGATAATGTAGTTCCTTTGCATTCCATAGAAATGTGCAACGCTTTGTTATGATTGCGTCCTTCTTGAGGAAGGTTAAAGTCAGTAAAACCCAAACCATTATCAACTGAAATGTTGTCCATAACCCCTTCCAGTTGGTTGATAGTGATGTTTTGTGGCACAAAAGTAGAACTCAATAATTTCATCAAGGAATTCCTGTGAGCTTCGGAACACAACAACAAGGACAATATTGAAATTTTAGACGGCGTCTGGTTCAAATGACCTATCACTTTATAGTCATTTTTCCTGATTAATCTCAATAACTCTTCAACTTCTTGAGACGAAGAAGTCATAGGTACTACATTCGGAGCATTAACTTGTACGGATTCTGAATTATCACTCACCACTTGTTTAACCTTGGCTCTTGCCAAGGCATCAACATTATCTTGGATGTTTTATGGAGAATATACCCTATCACTTCTGGTAATTCTTCTTGTACCGGCAAAGTTTTCAACATTCAAACTTTTGTTTTCACTTGGTCTGTCTTCGGAACGCCTCCCTTCTTGTTTTACTCCATGGTAATAAACATTTGACCCGTAATGCCAAGGTACAACATTCTCGCAGGAGTAAGGGATATGATCAGGCAACGTGATTATCAAGGGAGTAGACCTAGCAGGCACCAGAATACTTGCAGGAGTATATGGAATGGAAATTACTGCCACCTATTTCTCTTTAATTTTCTCGTCTTTCGTGATCTTATCACACTATAGAATACCTTCATTAATCAAACTATGAATCCCAATCTTCAGACTAACACATCCCTTAGGCTGATTCTGGCATTCACAACAATCTGGGGAACACCCAGGAAAAACACCATTTTGGATCAGGTAACTCTTGACACATGGCAGAGAAGTAGACAATAGATTTACATCCATGATTAAATCCAAACTCTCTCCCTCTTCCATCATATTAACGGTAGGTCCTCCATGAGTTGGCATCGGATTTTGAATAACATTTGGCCCATTGTTCGGGGTGAACTGAATGTACTTGGAATCCAATAATTCTTGCACTTTGTATTTAAGGGTCCAACAATTCTACACATCGTGGCCTATACCACCATAATGAAATTCGCAATGAGAATTAGGATTATAACCTGCATGGAGCATCTCAAGAGGAGGTGGCATGCCCCTTAAATTAACCAACTTCAATTGTAATAAATGTTGGAGTACTTGAGAATAAGTCATAGGGAGTGGATCAAACACTTTCTCGATCCTAGGATGTCTTGGCTGATTGTAATTGTGACGAGGAGCGATTTTCTATTGTTGTTGCTATTAGTACTGTAGTTGTTGTTGCCGAGGAGTTGTGATGACCGGAATGGCCACGACATTCACCTGTTGTTGTTGACGTGGATGGTGATGTTGATGTTAATAGTGTTGTAGATTTTGTGGTTGGTATTGTTGTCTACCTTTGCCTCTTTGAATATAAGCAGTGCTTGATTCACCCTCCTTCTTCTTAGGGTAACCACTGAACGACTTCTTACTAACTCCACCTGCAGAACTCCCAGTAGTGGATGACTGTATTTTACCCATCTTGAGACCGACTTTAATTCTCTCTCCAGCCATTACTAATTTGGAAAAACCAGTAGAAGTACTACCCACCATTTTGTCATAGTAAGGACCTTACAAGGTACCCATGAACATGTCAACCAGTTCTCTCTCCATCAATGGAGGTTGAACTCTAGCAGATAGTTCACGACATTTCTGAGCATATTCCTTGAATGACTCATCCGGTCCCTGAGTTAAACTTTGTAATTGGGTCCTATTTGGTGCCATGTCAATGTTGTATTGGTAGTGTTTCACGAATGCTACCACCAAATCCCTTCAGTTTCTGATGTACGTCCTTTCTAGATGCATATACCATTCCAAAGATGCCCTAGCTACGCTATCCTGGAAGAAATGCATTAACAACCTCTCATCTTCAAAATAAGAAGACATCTTGCGATAATAAGCTCTGACATGTGTCTTTGGGCAAGTTGTACCAGTATATTTTTCAAAGACAAGAACTTTGAACTTAGGTGGAACCCTTACCCTTGGCACCAGTCCCAAGTCAGTAACGTCCATCCCTAAAACACCTTGTCCTTCTACGGCCTTCAACCTTTCTTCCAATAGACGGTATTTCCTATAATCAGCATGAACACTTATGTCACTGGTATGCATTGAATACATATCTTTGTTACGATCCATTTCCAAATCTTACAGTTGAGGGCTTCCCTTTACCTTGGGATGTCCCTACATGTCCCCAACAATGAGATATGGTGCCCCATGATTGTATAGTGGTGGTGGAGGTGGTGGAAAATTTCCATGCAGACCCTGGTTATGAGCATGATAACCATTAGCATGTTGATCATTAAAATTCATAGCAATATTGGGACGAGGCTGCCCCACCGAAACATCTTCAAATATCAACTTAGGCCATTCATTCTCAACACGAGGTCTCTCCATAAGAGCCCTCAATTATTCATGATTACGGGTCACATTGGTAATGGCATCCACGAACTGCGCCATCCTAGTATCCATTTGGTTCCTCATCTCTTCAATGTTAACCTGAATTTGATCCATCTGACGTCTTTGGTTGTTTCTTGTGGAATAATGGTGAATGGCTAGATTTGCAATCTCTGCTAAGAAGAGCAAAGTCAATAAGAGAAGTCCGACCAGAGAACCTGTTATGAATGCAGTATGAATGCATGAATGAATGTAATGCATGTAATGACATGTTTATGTATTTCCAGGGTCTTAAAATTTTGATTCAAGTTATATAAGCGAAAAGTAATAGAAGATAGATAATGAACACTTGGATAAATTGAACATCTGCCTCATTAACCAACCAGAGCAACACATATAGTTCTTACAAAAGGAATAAGTAGATAATCGAAGCAAGAATGCAAATCAAAAGATCCCATCAACAATCCTGATGGTGATTTTAATACATGAAAAACAAAAAGACCAAATTAAATCTTCCAATCCACATATTGCAGAGGTCCTTCACTCTTGAGATGCTTCAGACTCTAAGCTTTGGACTCTTCAAGCATCTTCTTTGTTCCTTCCTGATTGCGTTTCTGGACAAGGTTTTGGATAACCACATCTTTTCAAGAAATCATACCATCCAAGTACATACGCTGGTCAATCAACTTCTCATATTCGTTGCATTATGGGAGTTGGGCTTGTAAGGGAGCGCCATCTATCTCTCTCAACTGAGCTTTAAGGCTTGCAATCTCCCCCACGCCTTTTTCCAGATTAATGTGGCTCCCTTTAAGCTGAATTTCCACTCCTATCCTCTGAGTATTTTCCTCTTCAAGTTGAGCATTCTTGTCCTACAACTACTTCTCCAGTCTTTTAATCTTGTCCTTGTACCTCTTCTCCATCTTGGCTTTGGTGACTTTGATTGACTTTTACTCTTGATCCTTTTGCTTAATTTCTTCTTCAACCTCTTCAAGAGACCTATTTTGTTCTTCAATAACTGTAGAAGTATCCCCTCTAAATCTATTAATTTTAGTCTTCTTCCCGACTCTTCCATCCACATCTAGACCATATTCGCCAAGAAATTCATCCCTTTCTCTAAGCTTATGAGCCAAAACCATCTTTTCTTGCCTAAAGATGAAAACTTGCATGCACAAATATTCCTTTTCCTGCTTCAACTTCTTATTCAAAAGCAAAGTCTGATTGAAGTATTCTCTCGGCACAAAATTAGGGTGATCTGGTTCTTGAGGATACAATGGCTTCTCCATTGGAAAAGGCAGCAAGACAGTTTGAACTCTCTCTTTGATCCAGTCTGCATAAGGAGGATAAGCAAGACAACCTTTCGTGCCAAAGAATTCTTTTCCCTTGCATGCAATATTGTAGAACAAAGATTCTTGTATGCTTTTATCCTCTAGAGGTCCTTTCAAAGCATAGCCCAATTGTTTTTGAGACATCATGGGATTGTAGTTTATACCTCCCCTAATGCTCATGAGTGGCACATTAGGAAATTCTCTGCAACTCACAATCACCTCAGATCTTTCCATTTTATCCAACCTCAAGTTGTACCATACCAGGTCATTAGAAGTAAGTCCCATCAATCTCTTGGACCATTTCAAAGTTTCCTTGTCATCTATGAACGCTCCTTTGCAAGTGAGATGACTTTAGAACCAACGATACAAAAGAGGAGCACAACACCACATTAAACCACCTCTTTTCTTGTGATTTCTGGAATGAATGGAATGATAAACATCTTCTAGAAGTGTTAGTGCAAGGTTCCTCATCATGAAGATACGAATGGAATTCATATCGAAAAAATCAACCACGTTGGGAAACAAAGCAATGCCATAGATACCGCATGCCAAAATAGTATGGAAAACCTTTCAATCTTCTTCTTTAGCCAAAGTATCCATAGTGGTCAAAAGGAAGCTTAGATGAAACCCAAGGAGTCCTCCTTTTGTCTTGAGATTAGTATCCACCACGGATTTGCCCAAATAATGGGAAGTAGCAATATGTTCAGAATCAGGGACCTCCATAGACACATGGAAAGGAACCTGAAGTTTGATGGGAATTCCCAAAATACATGAATACTCTTCCAAAGTTGGCACCAACTGATAATCTGGGAAGGTAAAGCACCGCAAAGGAGGATCGTAGAAGTGTAGCAGAGTGTGAAGTGCACTGTGTTGATACTTGTTGAGGGGAGCTTTGAGGCAATCTACAATCTTCCCATAATCCCTTTTGAAAATTTCCAGATTATCCGGAGGGGATCTTTCAACCATCTCGAGAAGGGAATCTAAGTTGACTTCAGGAAACTTGTAAGAAACATGTCCACCTCTACCAGTATCCATCTTTAGAGATGACTTAAATAACGAGAATCAAGAATTAAAAACACCTAGAAATACAAAAACATGTGTGTTAAGAGAACGATCATAACAATGCTCATGAATGCAAGTGCGTTTCTACGTCAATAGATAGCTATTGTGCTTGATGGATGACTGAATGTCTTAAGTTCAAAAATTTGACGTAATTATGAGAAAACCAGGTATGATGGAGGCTTGTTTGGTGGCACTCACCCCAACTCACAGGTAGGTTCTAACCAGAACAGAACGGGCTTCTAAATGGTAACCAAATTCTATGGCTTTCATACTAACACCCTGTCTAATGCATAAGGCATGCAAGATAAAAGTATTCTTATCAAAACCTCATCTGGGTGTGGTATGCCATACAAACTCTTACGTGTCAAGCACCACGAGAGTTAATATGACTATCCACTCTAACCTATGTGTCACTGACCTGGGTATTGGGCCTTTTACCTCATAGTAACATCCCACCCAACCTGCAAACAGGAAATCTGGCAACCAGCACCATAGCAGTATCTAAAGTATGAAGAGTAATAAAATGCAATGAATGTAATGAGCAAGTGCAAAAAACAAAGAAATAAACCACCCAATGGAAAAAAAAACAAGAGTTAGGACTGACTTGCTTAGGGATTTCCCCGACAGAGTCACCAATTGTCGCATCTTGAAAAAAGCGCATACAAAATAGAGTCGCCACCAATGTTATTTATCCCATAAGAGGGAAAGGAAACACTGAGTAAACCTAAAGAAGGATGAATCTAATGATCTCGCAACCAAAAGACGGGTAAGGGAGTCGATTACGCAAGGGGAAGGTATTAGCACCCCTCACGTCTGTAGTACTCTACAGGATCCACTCTTGTTGTTCTAATCAAAATGGCGTCTTTATTCTAAGACTTACTAACTAAAATAAGGAATGCATGCAAACATTGAATTGTAAATAAAAATAAAGTTTTTTTATTATTGCGCTCGCTTAGGTTTTGCAACCCAATGCCTACGTATCAAAAAGAATCAGAGCACCGTAGTTATTCTTAAATATTTTGATCTGTTGGTGATTTTTATGGGTAACCACCCTTATTGAAAATTTTCATAAGAAAAATCCAAGCAGCAAAAGAATTTTGATTGATTGAGTGTGTTGTCGAGATAATACACCAAATGATCCTCCCAAGGCAGGAGGTATATGAGTACTTTTCTCTTATTAATGAAAGATTTCAAGTAGTATTATAATGTTTTTGGATTTTGATTACGAAATGGTTTTTTTAAGATGATTGCAAAAAGAGGTGGAAAATCTAAGGGAATTCTCAAGGTGAAAACCCTAAAGTTGGCATGCAAGAATGGTCCTAAACTTAGGATAAAAGGGAAACATTTACCTAGATTATCATGGAAATATTGACCTAGGGTTAAGGGTCAAGGGGGGTCTATCTAATGTTTCCATGCTTGGTTATCAAACCTAAGGTCTACTTTAGTTCAAACTTAGCTAAGAATGAACCAAAGAAAATCCTATGGGGAACATGATGTCCACATAAGGGAAAGAGATAAAGGAAGTCAAATCCATATCAGGTCATGGTGAAAATAGAAATAAATTCATAGAGTAAGCCATATCAAGTCATGGTATAAGAAAAGTAATAGCAGTCCATATTAAGTCATGGAAGAATAGATGGAAGAAATAAAGTCAAAGCAATCCACATCAAGTCATGGAAGAAAGATAAAAGAATATAAAGGAAAAGCAATCCATATCAAGTCATGGAAGAGTAGATGGAAGATAGTCGAGTAATCCACATCAAGTCATGGAAGAAAGAAAAAAGAATATAAAGGCAAAGCAATCCATATCAAATCATGGAAGAATAGATGGAAGATAGAAGAGTAATGCATATCAAGCCATGGAAGAAAGATAAAAGAATATAAATTCAAAGCAATAAGCCAAGATGAAAAATAGAAGAGTAATCCATATCAAGTAATGGAAAAAGGATACAAGAATATAAAGGCAAAGCAATAAGTCAAAATGAGCAACATCATCACATAAGTCCAAGAAAACTTCAAGAAAAAGATAATAAAACAAAGGAAGCATGCACATGTAATTAAGGAATGTGATACTTGTTAACACAATATGAGGTCTAAGAGTAACAAAATAAGTCATCCAAACTTCACACACAAAACGTCAAGTAACTTGATAAACAAGTAAAGATATCATCCTAGAAAAGGAATCCTTTATCAACCAGATGAACAAAGATTAAAAGGGGGATGCTCATAGGTCATGGGACAATGGCAAGGTCCTCTTCAAAGCATCAAATGCAACTTCTAAACTTTATAAGGTATCAACAAAAACACAAACTCAAAGTTCAAGCATAACCAAAGTCTAAAGATGGACATCATCCAAGCAAAGAGTCCTTTGTCCAAAGTAAAAGGAAATGTGAAATGGAATTGAGACATAAAGAAATAGAATAAAAACAATATCAATATACCCTAAGAATGGATCCTAAACCCCTAAGAGCTCCACCATCTATAAAACCCAAAACTAGGTTAAGAAAGAAAAGAATGTAGCTCTTAATTTGTCATCATGATGAATGGTTATGGAGTACCACTCAAAGAATCATAAGAGAAAGAAATAAGGTCACCAATATCAATTAAATCCTAAGTGTAGGCAAGATAAATAAAATCCATTGGACTCATCATATTCAAAGTAGAACGCACAAGACAAAATCCAATTGGGGCCTCCTAGAGCAAGTAAGAAGCAACCAAGATAAGTGTCGCTACCAGGATTTCACGATAATGAAGCCGGGACTAAAGAGAATGCCAAAGAGAGGAAAAGTCAGAAGAGTCGCCACCGAATTTTATTTAGTTTACCTCTATCGGAGAGGAGAGGGGAAATAGTCGATAAAACCCTCGGAAAAGAGACGCGTACGGGAAGCGCTAAAAGAGAATAAGGAATCGGTATCGCAACCGAGATTTGGGTTCGGAAGTCGGTTACGTAAGGGGAAGGTATTAGCACCCCTTACGTCCATGGTACTCCATGGAAACCATTTGGGTTGTTTTACATACATGGGATTTATCTATTATTGTTTTATTTTCAAAAGAATGTGTGAAAGAAGGGGGTGTTTTGTTATTATAGTGCTCGCCAAGGATTGGGGCCCTTGTGTCTACGTATCACTCATTCGGGGATGAGGAATCAGAGCTTCGTAGTTCATAGTAGAAAATGTTTGTGTGTTGGTTGATTTTACCTTTGAAAAAAGGGTTTTCTGGATGATGCCCTAAGGCACAAAAATGAGTTTGATGAGTTGTATTATTTTTACCTTGAATAAGGGTTTTATGAAAGAATGTTTGTGGTTATTTTGTACTAAAGTCTATGGGTGGAGGTGATTATTCTAGACAACAAGCCAAGCGTCTTGCGTCCAAAATAATCAGAGTAAGGGTAGGAATGCTCCATTCTCACTCATTCTCCACCACTTAAGGCTCATGGCTCATAATAATAATCGTAATTATTAAGTATTTTTGAATTTGGCTAAGAAAATGCCACTTGACATTGAATCAAGGGTTTATTTTATTTTGATTATGAAATTTGGCTTATGCAACATGAATGCAAAGTAACCAACAAGAAATTAAAGAGTCTCATTGTAAGGTAACCCAAGATAAAGCCTTTTGTGTGCAAAAGTGACCTAAGCTAAACAAAGTATAATAGTCTTACAAACATGTCCCCCTAAGGTGGTGCCATGAAGCCATTCTTACAGCATGCATGTAAGTTACAGATGAAAATCCGAGTGTTTACAAAGTATCACAAAGAGTAAAGGAAGGCTTCCAAGCAAGGGTCCTAAGATGAAATCCTCTAAGTCCAAGTTGATTAAGAGTGGAGTGAATATTTTTGGTCTTACCATTTTATCATGTTTTTGTTATTTTTACTATATGATGACAATAAAATAAATAATAAGTAAATAAACATGCATGATGAGTTTGTACAATGATGATGATAATGAGTATTTGAATGTAAATTACAAGGTAATGACATAAAAGTATATCACAAGATAAAGAATGACAATATCACAATAATAATGGTTAGTGAATGTAAATGACACAAAATAAACCACAAGTTAATGGTAACAAAATCGCAATAACAAAGGTTAATGATAAAAAATGTTAGTGAAGTAAAATTAGTGGTTAGTAATATGTACAACATGAACATCTTGAGGACTATTTTTTATAGGTCAAAAAGACTCAAAATATGACACATTAAGGGATAGCTTATAATTGATACAAAGTATTGAAGATGATTGAAAAATCAACTAACAATAGATTTGTAACAAAGAAAGTTATGCAACCCTAAGTCCATCTATCAATATTATGATTTGTTCTCTTTATTTTTGTTTTTACTCCTCTTTTATTTAGAAAGATAGTAAGAGAGTAAATAAATTAGCATAATGTAAATGATATGGTTAGATAACAATAAACATAAACATAAACATAAACATAAAGTACTTGAAACAATAAAATAAATTGCAAGGAAGTAAAGTGAAATAATGTAAATGTTAGGAGTTAGTAGTTAGTGGTTAGTGGTTAGTAGAATAACAAAAAGCATATAGAATAACAAGTTAATGTAAAGAAAATGGTTTCATCTATGTATCAAATGACCCAAATATGGTTGAAATAGAGGCAACCTATCAATGCCTCAAAGTACCATGAAGGATCTATTGATCAATCATTAATAGGTTTGAAACATTGAAGGTTTTATCAACTCTAAACAACCATGGCCATAATCTAATAGATCTCATCAACCAAATAAATGTGAAAACAAGTCAACAATAAATAGCAAATGAAACAAAATACAAAGTTTGATTAAAGATGATGGATAAAAGTAACAAGAGCAAGAAATCCCAAAAGAAAAAGGTGTAAACCAAAGTTAATCATTTTTTACAAGCTTGAGTCTAAACTCTCTCAAAAGATCAACCAAGAACAAACAACTATTTTCAACAACAAAAACAGAACCAAAAAATTAACAAAGTTTAAGCGAAAATCATTACCCAAAAATGTTGAAAAAGGGTAGGTTAAAATGGTGTTGAGCTTGGATATAAAGCAAGGGGTTTGGGATGAAACTGTTTATGGTGGAAGAATAGTGAAGGAGTTGAGCTATGAGTGTTAGAGAGTGAGAAGTTTTGGAAAAAATATGAAAGAGGACAAAAAAGTTGGTGGGGTGACTTTTTTAAGTGAGAAAGACTTTTTGTTTTGACCTAGGTTTGAAGAGGTGAGTGAATGGTACTTGGACAAAACTTTTTGGGGCTAAGAAGCATGAAAAATGAGGGGAAATAGTACCTCTATTTATAGGGAAAGTAGGTGGAAAACAGGGTGACCCAAAAAGCACTCTATGTAAAAAAACAGAGCTACTGTTGTTGCCCACGCAGGTGTACTCGATTACCATGATTAGGGTAATCGATTACACAGTCCAAAATGGCTTGGAAATCAATTTTTCGTCTGTGTAATCGATTACCATGATTAGGGTAATCGATTACACAGTCCAAAATGGCCAAAAAATAAATTTTTGGTCTGGGCAATCGATTAACATGATTAGGGTAATCGTTTACACAGTCCAAAATGGCCAAAAAATCAATTTTTGGTTTGGGTAATCGATTACCATGATTAGGGTAATCGATTACACAGCCCAAGAAAAAATTTCCGGAACTTTAACCGGATAACCCCAGTTTTTCCTGGGTGTAAACACCATGCCTTGAGTCCGTGTAATATGTATTTGGTTATGAAAGTTCAATGAAATTATGATAATGAAATAATGAAAGCATGCATGTGCAGTAGGACCATGGATCAGATGAAAGTTGTATCGGGGTAGGGTGAATTTTGGGGTATGACAGCTGCCCGTATTTAATTTTCTCGGACCTGAATACATAGATAGTGACGACTTCCAATGTATTCAAGGTAATAGAGGATTAAATACTAATGAGAGTAACCAGAAATTCGTCCTGCCAGAGGATGATAATGTGAATATTTGTTTAGGGATTATGCATGGTTATGATGATTATGCATGCAATGTGATGTATGCATCCTAAGTATCTTCTTAACAATGAAAGTTTGATGTCAAAAGGGCCCAAGAAAGTTGAGGGAAGAAAGCTTCACTAGGGAATGAGAAAAAGAAGGGCGATCACTCCTAGTAACGACTGGGGAAAAAAAACAAGACAACGTTCCTTAACAATGGCTGGAATACAAAACATCTATTGGGGGTCAAACAAAACGAAATCAGTGATGATTCTTAGCGAAGGCTAGAATACCTGACTCAACTAGAGATATAAATTTTTTGTGAAGGTACAGTGACGATTCATAGTGAAGGCTAGAATACCTGAAATCCTCCGGGAAGATCAAGCAACTCATTGATGACTCTTAGCAACGGTTAAGAATACCTGACTCTGCTGAGGAGAATACAGATTTTTTTTGCGAAGGTACAGTGAAGATTCGTAGCGAAGGCTAGAATACCTGAAATCCTCCGGGAAGATCAAACAACTCAGTGATGATTCTTAGTAATGGCTAAGAATACCTGACTCTGCTGAGGAGAATACGGATGTCAAGTGACAGTTCCTAGTAATGGTAGGAATTCCTGACATCTACTGGAGAAAAATGAACTCAAGGATGATTCTCGGCTATGAATGCCTGACTCGGCTTGGGGAATGAATCTAAAATGCCTCTAGTCTAAAAGATGAGAATTCAGTGACAATTCTTAATAATGGCTAAGAATACCTGACTCTGCGGGGAAAAGGAAGAAATGTGTTGACTTTCTAGGGATAGAAGAAGTACAGTGATGTTTCTCCGCATTGACTCCTCTGGGGAAACTTGACAATGAAATGAAACAGCTTAGCGACGATTCCCAGCAACGGCTTGGGAAATGTTTTGAAGATGAACATTGATTTTTATTAGGGAAAATTCCTAACAACGGTTGGAAAATTCCAAACTCTGACAAGTTAGTTTGAGTAAGTTAAGGAGATACTTATGATGTGATGTTATGTATGCCAATGCATGTTTGGGCTTTCATGGGGAATATATGAAATGCAGGGTTTATAAGTTATGCCAAGTATGTTTGGGCTTTGCCGAGGAGTGTATTTGGAGAATGCCAATGGTGATTGGGCTTAAAAAAGGGTGATTGGGTGAATCGTACTGACTTTCCAATACTTGAGAAATTGGAGTTCGACATCCAAGCAAGCGCTAAATGTAATATTTGAGAATTCCCATTGGGGGGAGAAATGATCGGCCTAGTCCAAAGAACTGTGTGGCACCCTTGGGTTGGAAATACGTTTTAATTACCTTTAGCAAAATTCTAAAAGGAATGTAATTCGATATTGTCTCCCTTATAGTTTTTTTTGAAAAAAAAGGTCTTTTAATTGAAAATTTCCCATGTAATTTTATTTAGAAAAAGGTCATATTTCACAGACAAAGCAGGAAAAGTAAAAATGTGGAACACATGTGAGGGAACTGATTTTTATTGACAAATGGGTCTACAACTAGGGAATTTTGTACAAAGGAAAGCAATTCCTAAAAGAGGTGATTGCGAAAAGAAAATGATAATTGTAATGGCAATGAAACATCTCGAGTTTCCTTCAAATTCTAACTCTGTTATAGCCTCTATGCCTTTGGTCGCCCTTTGATCTTGCTTTTTTTGAAGGAGGGTGATAGGATTGACTTGCTGGGGACCCACATAATTGACTCGCCAAGGAATGAAGAAGGATTCCTTGCGGGATGTAGCCTCTTGCTCTTATTAAATCCCTAATTTTTGCCTAGACCGCCCTTTCGGGTTTTCAGTCTACCGGGAAACCCATTTTTGCATAAGTTGTCCTTTCGGGTTTTCAACATATCAGGCTATATATATATATATATATATATATATATATATATATATATATATATATATATATATATATATATATATATATATATATATATATATATATATATATATATATATATATATTTTAAGCATAGTATTTTTTGACTGCATCCGCGTTCACCGGGGATGGAAGATCTTCACCATCCATAGTTGCAAGGATCAAGGCTCCTCCGGAGAAGACCTTTCTTACAACATACAAGACCTTCGTAGTTCGGCGTCCATTTTCCCCTTGGGTCAGTATGGATTGGAAGAATCTTCTTCAATACGAGGTCTCCGGCCTTTAGGCTGCGGGCGAAAACCTTTTTGTCATGTGCTCTCTTGATGCGCTTTTGATAAATTTGGCCATGGCAGATGGCTGCTAAGCGCTTCTCATCAATGAGGTTTAGTTGGTCAAATTGAGCTTGTACCCACTCAGACTCATCAAGCTTAACATCTGTCAAAATCCTTAAGGAAGGAATCTCTACTTCGACCAGTAAGACTGCATCCATGCCGTACACAAGGGAGAAGGAAGTTGCCCCAGTGGAAGTGCGTACGGAAGTACGATAGCCGTGTAATGCGAATGGGAGCATTTCGTGCCAATCTTTGTAGGTTTCCACCATCTTTTACATGATCTTCTTGATGTTTTTGTTAGCTGCCTCAACATCGCCATTCATCTTAGGCCTATAAGGCGAGGAGTTGTGGTGGTCAATCTTGAAATTTTGGCATAGCTCTTTCATCATTTTATTATTGAGGTTAGATCCATTATCAGTAATGATCTTGTTGGGGACCCCATAACGGCAGATGATTTCTTTCCTGAGGAATCGAGTCACCATTGTCTGGTAACGTTAGCGTACGAGGCTGCTTCTACCCATTTTGTGAAATAGTCAATGGCTACAAGGATGAAACGGTGTCCGTTCGAGGAAGTTGGCTCTATGCGTCTGATCACGTCAATGCCCCACACGGCGAAAGGCCAAGGTAATGTTAGGACATTGAGAGGCGTTGGCGACACATGGATCTTATCGGCATAAATCTGGCACTTGTGGCAGGTTTGGACGTGGCGATGACAATCAATCTCCATAGTCATCCAATAGTATTCGGCCCTTAAAATTTTCTTCACCATAGTGCTCCCACCGGCATGCGTCCCAAATGATCCTTCATGAATTTCCATTATAATCTGGTTTGCTTCTCACTTGTTCACACATCTAAGCAAAACCGAATCATAATTTCTCTTGTATAATACCCCTCCACTTAAGAAGAATTTGGATGACAGTTTTCGAAGATACTTCTTGTCGGTGATGGACGCGTCCGCAGGATACTCTTGGTTCTCTAAGAATTTCATGATGTCATGGAACCAAGGATGACTGTCAGCTTCGTCTTCTGCTGCCAGACAGTAATCAGGTTCGTCCAAATAGTTCAGGTGAAAGGACGGTGCTTCGTTCTTCCACTTAACTTTAAACATGGACACCAAAGTTGCCAAAGCGTCAGCTAGCTGATTCTCTTCTCGAGGGATGTGGTGGAATGTAATTTCATCAAAGTAGGGGACTAGTTTCAAGACATGCTCTTTGTAAGGAATGAACTTATGATCTCTAGTATCCCAATCTCCTTTGACTTGGATGATTACCAAGGCTGAGTCCCCATAGACTTCCAGGATTTTGATTCTAAGATCGATAGCAGCTTCAATACCAAAGATACAAGCCTCGTATTCGGCCATATTGTTTGTACATTCAAAACATAATCGGGCGGTGAAGGGGCGGTGGAAATTAGTTGGAGAAGTGATTACTTCCCCAACGCCATTGCCATGAGCATTAGAAGCTCCATCAAAAACCATGGTCCATCAGGATCCAGGCTCGAGTCCTTCCTTGGGACCGGGGATGTTGCAATCCCTAATCAACATGATAATCAGACTGATAGTCCTCCAAGGGTTGTTGTGCAAGATAATCAGACAATACACTCCCTTTGATGGCCTTTTGAGTGACATGTTGGATATCGTACTCGGTTAAAGCCATTTGCCATCAGGCTATTCTATCGGTTAGGGTAGGCTTCTCAAAGATGTATTTGACAGGATCCATTTTAGAGATCAACAATGTCGTATGAGTGAGCATGTATTGTCTTAAACGTTTGGCAGCCCATGCTAGTGTGCAATAAGTCTTTTCAAGCATCGAATACCTACTCTCGCAATCAGTGAACTTCTTGCTCAAATAGTATATTGCATGCTTTTTTCTACCAGTCTCGTCATGTTGGCCGAGGACACAACCCATTGATCCTTCGAGAACGGTGAGATACATGATTAATCGTCTACCAGGTACAGGAGGCATCAACACACGAGGTTCTTGCAAATATTCCTTTATTTTCTCAAATGCGCCTTGGCAGTCATTGTTCCAAATGATGGCTTGACCCTTTCGAAGAAGTTTGAAGATTGGATCACAAGTGGCAGTGAGGTGAGATATGAACCTTACAATGTAGTTCAATCTACCTAGGAATCCTCAGACTTCCTTCTCGATTTTGGGTGCAGGCATAGCTTGTATGGCCTTTACTTTATTGAGATCTACTTCGATGCCACGTTAACTGGCGATAAAACCTAACAATTAGCCGGATCTTACCCCAAATGTGCATTTGTTGGGATTAAGCCTCAATTTGAACTTCCTCAGCCTCTCAAATAACTTTTCTATATTGATAAGGTGTTCTTCTTCGGTTTGAGACTTGGCTATCATATCGTCGACGTATACCTCAATCTCTTTATGGATCATATCGTGAAAGAGAGTGACCATGGCTCGTTTGTATGTGGCACCGACGTTCTTCAATCCAAAAGGCATTACCTTGTAGAAGAAGGTGCCCCATGGTGTTATGAAAGTGGTTTTCTCCATATCTTCTTGAGCCATGCGGATCTGGTTATAACCGGAGAAACCATCCATAAAAGAGAAAATAGAGAACTGAGCGGTATTATCTACTAGCACATCAATGTATGGCAGTGGAAAGTCATCTTTGGGACTTGCTCTATTTAGATTTCTATAATATATGCACATTCTTACTTTGCCATCCTTCTTAGGTACAGGCACAATATTAGCTATCCATTGAGGATAATTGGAGACCGCTAGGAAGCCGGTGTTGAGCTGTTTTTGTACCTCCTCCTTGATTTTCATAGCCATGTCGGGACGGGTCCTTCGTAGTTTTTGCTTTACTGGAGGGCATTCTTCTTTAAGGGGTAGATGATGGACCACAATGTCAGTATCGAGGCTGGGCATATCTTGGTATGACCATGCAAACACATCTTTGTATTCCTTCAAGAGTTCAATCAATTTTGTCTTCACCTCGTCTTGTAGAGCGGAGCCGACTCGGACTTCTTTCGCTTCCTCATCTGTCCCAAGGTTAATCACTTCCACTGATTCTTCGTGCGGCTGGATGACTTTTTCCTCTTGCTTGAGAAACCTTGCCAATTCTTCTGGGATTTCGGCCTCTTCCTCACACTCTTCATCAGCTTGATTAATCGGGTTGTCAAAGTCGTATGAGACTATAGCAGAATTGTCATTGGTGGTTGTCGAGGATGATCTGCATGATTTAACGTCCACGCTTTTATTGGTATGAAAGAAAGAATGATTTGAAAAGAATTTTTTTTAAAAAAAAAACAAAAATGTCATTTTAAAAAAAGTGAAATAAATAAATGAAAGGCAAGGATCTCAAAATTGATAACGAACATGAACCCTTTTTCATTAATGATTAATAAGGATATTTGATGAGGCCCTACAAATGATTCCCCCATGCCTTGGGCTTGACATAGGTTCTTTTGATAAAAAGGAAGGAAAACAACATTGGGAATTACATTTCAATCAAGGTCACTTTAGGTATTTCAATCTCGGTCCATTTGGTGGTACCATTTCCATCAGTCTTTGTGAAGATCAACCCATCATCTTCTTCTTCTTCCCCTTCCACGGCAAAAATACGGTTGTCATCCAAGTAACCAGCACTTGAGAAGTTTTCGGATAGCGGGAGCATTGATCCCCTTGTAGCTATCGGCGCAGGCTTCTTCAAATTCTAGGAGTTGTATCCCAAACCGGTGCGGTCCTTGTTGGCAGGAAGTTCAAGCAATCTTCCCCATCCTTGGGGGTGTCCATCCTTTATGATTGTCAGGGTGTCTTTAAGAGATGCCATGGGAGATTCGGCATCTTTGGATTCGTCCCTTGTTGGGAAAACCATTTCAACATTGATAACTTCAAATGATTGGAATGGGACTTCCCTTATCTCCCCTTCTCCTTCAACGTATCGGAAAGATGCGAGGTGACTTACCATAATGTCCTTCTCACCCTCGATAATAACTAGCTTATCATCAGCTAAGAATTTCAATTTTTGGTGGAGCATTGAAGTGACTGCACCAACTGAATGGATCCAAGGCTTCCCAAGCAGACAACTGTAGGCTGGATAGATATCCATTACGAAGAAAGTGATAAGGAAAATATGGGGACCAATCTTCATAGGCAAATTCACCTCATCGATTAGAGTCCTTCTAGTCCCATCAAATGCTCTTACTATAAGCTCACTCGGCTTCATTAAGAGCCCTTCAAAATTTAGTTTAGCAAAGGAGCTCTTAGGCATCACATTAAGGGAAGACCCAGTGTCTACCAAAACTCTTGATAGGATTGTGTCCACACACTCAATAGAAATATGGAGAGCCTTGTTATGATTCCTCCCCTTGGCGGGAAGCTCTTCATCACTGAAACCCAAGCTTAGGCTAGTAGCGATATTGTTAACTACTCCTTCAAACTGACAAACAGATATCTCTTGCGGTACGTGAGTTATCCTCAGAAATTTTACCAAAGCATCCCTATGGGCCTCCAAGAACATTAATAAATACAACATCAAGATCTTCAAGGGTGTCTGGTTAAGTTGATCAACTACTCGATAATCACTCTTCTTGATAATGCGTAAGAACTCGTCTACTTCATTGGAAGGTGTGGGGTCTTGTCTTTGCTGAGCGCCATCAACTTGTTTGCCTTTGTCTGAAGTTGAAGGATTGATAGTTCCAATTGGAGTGGGTGTCGGCGCAAATATCCTTCCACTTCTCGTGATTCCGCTAGTTCCGGTGATATTGATCATTGGGTCACTAGACTTTAACGGTTCTTCTTGAATCTTCTGACCATGAATGTAGACTGAGGTGTCATACATCCATGGGACTGCCTTGGTCTCAACACATGGAAATGGTGTGGGAACTGTTATTATGATTGTTGTAACAGGATTTGTCGACAGAGTTAACTGAGAGAAGTCATATGGAATTTGCAGAGGAGGGACTTCATCGTATGGTATCTCGAGGGTACACACATCTTCCTTTGTGGACGGGAAGTCTACCACCAAGATCCCTTGGTTCATTAATTGTTGTATGACAGACTTCAATGTTCTACATTGTTGCGGGTTAATCAGACAGTGTTAACAGTCATTACCATAGATGGGAAAGGCATTATTCTTCATTAAAGCATTCTTGATCTCGATGACTGGTGTTTTTAACTCGTCCACACAGGACATCAATCTCCTTCCATTGTCAGCTTCCATCATATTCACTGATGCATTGTTGTGAGGGGGCATCGGGTTATTATTTACATTCGGCCCCTTGGGGGAAAACGTGATTGCCTTAGAATCAATAAAATCTTGAACCTTGTACTTTAATGCTTTACAATTCTCGATCGAATGCTCGGGAGCGCTAGAATGAAATTCACAGCGGGCATTTGCATCATAACCGGGAAGAAGAACCGCTGGTGGGGGTCCTAACTCCCTTAGTTGTACAAGTGATCCCCTCAATAAATATGGTGAATGTGGCTATAAGGCATGGGAACTATGTCAAATCTTCTCTCGGGCCTTCGCATCCTTTGTTATTGTTGTTGATATTGTGGCTGCTGACGTTGCGGTTGTTGTTGATACCGTTGTTGTTGCTGAGTTTGAACAGGAATTGTAAATGGTTGTTGTTGACTTGGTTGGACGGGAGCTATGGCAGCTACTTGTGGATAAGTGGGATTTCTTGTTCGAATGATGGAGGCAACATTGGTCTCGCCTTCTCGTTTTTTACCGTAGGGAATAAAAGGTTTATTCGATTGACTAGAAGTGCTGGCAGAGTTCTGGATCTTTCCCATTTTAATCATATTTTCTATCCTTTCACCGGCTAAGACCAGGTCGGAAAAGCCCGAAGAGGTTCTCCCTACCATTCTATCAAGGTATGGACCTTGCAGGTTTCCCATAAACATATCCACCAGTTCTCTTTCTAGTAATGGGGGTTGTACCCTAGCAGCTGATTCCCTCCACTGCTGGGCATACTCTTTGAGGGACTCCTCAGACCTCTGAGTCATATTTTGCAACTGCGTTCGATTATGTGCCATATCAGTGTTGTACTGATAGTGCTTGAGGAATGCTTCGGCCATTTCCCTCCAGGTGTGAATATGGTTTCCCTCAAGTTGCATGTACCAATCCAAAGATGCCCCACTGAGGGAATCCTGGAAAAAATGCATTAAAAGTTGATCATCGCTGGAATAGGCAGCCATCTTTCGGCAGTATGCCCTAATGTGCGTCCTAGGGTCGCTATTTCCCTTATATTTTTCAAAGTCCGGATCTTTGAACTTGGTCGGAATGATGACCCCGGGTACTAAGCACATTTCTGCCACATCAAGGCCCAAAACATCATTGCTCCCCATTGCCTTGAGCTTTTCCTCGATAGCCTTTACCTTCCTCTCCACCTTGTTGGTTGCCGAACCGAAGGCGTCATCCTGAGAAGCATCCCTTGGGTTGAAGAATGCATCGAGTTGGTCGTCTGTCTCAAAAATATGAGGACGAGGATTGTCGTTTGGAACACCGCCGGGTGCAATAATGTTAATTGGAGGATCAACTTGAGGAACTGGAGTAGGAATCTCGACCGCTAGAGGGGTAGGAGGATTGGTAGTACTGGCACATTGGTTCATTTCTTCTTGCATTTTTGCCATAACCTCTTGGCCTCTTGCGACTACTTGAATAGTCTCCATCAACTACCGTATTTGGGATACTTCTTCCTGAAGGATAACTTGGTTCTCTTGAAGTTGCTCCATGACAGCTTGTCGACATCCTCGTGTATCGTACCGAAAAGTCAGCTTTGGAGAGTGGTTCTGGAAGGAAAAAGGAGTGGATGGATGAGTTTTTTATGTTTTTGTGTTTCGAAAGATGCATATGATGCATGAATTATTTGTGTTAAAGCAAAGCTCTTTTTAGTTATTCATGTTTATTCATTGCAAAAACTACTTGACGATTCACGTTCACAATCATGAATAAAGGAAAACACAATAGAGAAAAATCCCAACTTTCATTCATCCTTTGAAGGGAAAATAGACAGCAATACATAGAAGTTGCAAAATACAAGTAATGGAAGCAAATAAACCAACTAGATATCCACCCTAAAAGTGACCCCTTGAGACTTGCGAAGAGCCTCAATGTCGGTGATGAGTTCGGCCATTGTTCTTTTGTAGAACTTGACGAAGTGGTAGACCTCTTTGGGGGTATTATCTGGGCACATGATCAGATCTGCCTCCTTCAACTTGTCAGGAAAGTCTTGAAGGGCATAGTTTGTTAATACCGTCATGTTGTTGTACTTGTCCCTCCATTCTTCCTAAAGGGCTTGGAGATTATGGATGATTTCGTCCCTTTGGACAATGGCAGCTTCGAATCCATGGCAACGCTCCTCCCAATGTATGCAATTGTTTTGTAATTCTACATAGGCTTGGTCATAGATTCCCCTCTTCAAGTTCTTGATTTGCTCGCAAGCTCGTCCAAGGTTGAACTACTCACGCATGAAGCTTCGGTGAATCTTTTCTTTCTCTAGTTGCTCCTTGGCTAGAAAATCCTTATACTCTTTTAGAGTGGTCCTTAGTTCGAGAATTTGGGCCTCATAATCTTCCCTCGCTTCTTTCTTCATGGCATAAGACCTCTCGACAACATTTTCAAGGTCCTTGATGATTCGGGATGCTCGGTCCAACTCCTCGTTGTGGAAGTCTAGCTCAGAATTAGCTCCTTGTAAAGCTCCACCAACCCAAACTCTTTGTCCCTCGGCTAATCGGAGCCTTTTCTTGCTATCTTCAGATTTTTCACAAACTTGCTTATCCTTATCCTCCAAGACGTGGTTATGTTCCTTGGCGCAATTGAGTTGGACTCATAGTTGAGTGTTTTCCAACTCGAGCTCTTTGATTTGGCTGGTAAGTTTGTCCATGTCCTCTTGTAGGATAGGCTCGGGCTCGGGCATCAACGGGAATGAAGAAGGATCAAACAGAAACGGCATCTTGACCACCCTAGCCCTCTCTTTTACCCACACATAGTAGGGTTCCTTGGCTAGGATATTTTTCTTACCCTATTCATGGTCAATACGAACTATGCTTGTCCAAGCTTTTCTCACTCTTTTCACATTTGAATCAAGCGGATCCATGGTATTGATGACAAATGGAATGAAATCTCTTTCCTCGGGGGGACTTGTCATGGCGTACCCTAGTTGTCTCTTGAGTATAGCAGGGTTGTAGTTGATGAAACCTTGTGTTCCTATCAAGGGTACGTTAGAGAACTCTCCACATCTTGTGATGACATCCTTTATATCCCATTCCCTCTTGTACCATAGAATTGAGTTAGCAGAGAGAGATGCAAACCTTTGCGACCATGTTAGTTTGTTTTCGGCGAAAGGTCCACTTTGAGGCATGCGGGCCCTCATCCAAAGATGTAGCATAGGAGCGCAACAAAGGAAAGTACCTCCCTTCTTCTCATGCCTTGTATGGAAGGTATGGTAGAAATCGGCAAGTAAAAAAGGCACCGGATTCTTTGTTAAAAAGACTTCAACTGCTAATTAATCCACGAACTTGTCCATATTTGGGAAGAGGACAGTTCCATGAATCAAGAGTTCCAAGGTTGCACTACAAAAGTCGGGTTTTCCTTCTTTAATCATTTCCCAAGCATGGGCTTCTAGGAATTTTTGAGTTAAACCTTTGAGGGATCCTTTAACGCCCCAATTTTCCACTAACTTGTTGGTGTTGATACCCAAGGTGAGTGAGAGCTCGGTCAAACATAATCCTTCTTTCAATTTTGGGAAAGGGTTGTATTCCTTGATTGGTCGATTAAGGAGTCTCTCGAGGTATTCCAAGGTTGGAGAGATTTGGAAGTCGGGGAAAGTGAAGCATCTTAAAGGGACGTCATAGTATTGGGACATTGTAGTGATATCACAATAGTCAACCTTCTCGGTTAGAAGATCTACGATGTTCCCAAAATTGGCTCTAAACTTGTTGTCTTTAAGGGCTACGACCTTTGAACAGAGGACCTTTAATGAACTGATGTCGGGACTCTTGAAGCGGAAAGAAGAAGTTCTTTTCCTTGTTGAAGTATCCATCATTGCGTCGGAAAATAGTCTTGTAATTTTGCGTCCGAACAAACGAAAATTTTAAGAGCTTTGCTTATTATTTTGATGATGAATGAATGTATGAATGAATGATTGGTTTATTATTTCCACTGGATTTTAGGCATGGGTTCACAGTTTTGGACCATCGTGACGAAGCATGGAGTTAATAATGATCGCTTAGTAAACCAAGGTTCTCGCTTTGTGTGATCTAAGGCTTTTGGAAAATTGGGTGTACGACACTGCCCCTAGAGTCATGGACTTCCTTGACTGTCAGCCGCTTATGTCAATTTACTTGCCAGGCGACTGCTCCATCAAAGTCATCTACTCTAAGTGAGATCTTCGTATCGACCCTTACGAGGAAGGCACCTCGGTGGCCTATACTACGCGACCATCGGTCTAGGCTAGCCATAGTTTTAAAGGTTCTAAAAGGGGTCTTAGGGTCATTGCCTCTAATAAAAGAAAAGATGCTTACGCCGAAAGCACGACGGTCATCAATCCCCTTAAGAGAATCTACCACTAAGTGAGGTTCTCGTATGACCCTAACGAGGAAGGCACCTCGCGGATCAATACTACTCAACCTCTCATATCTCAAGCAAACTCTCAGACTCGGGTGGGGAGTCCTTCATACAAGGTTTTTTCCTTAGAAATCATTATTGCTTCCAAAAATTCTTCGTCACAAGGTCAGGGTTTCATACCAACAGGTAAACAAAGAAAATATGCACAGGTTAGCAAAGAAAGCAATATATACAGAAAAAATAGATAACAGATAAATCTCCACGTACATAAAAGAGGAAACAACCCAAACTAGGCTAGACTTTCTTAGGGAATTTTGGTTCCCCAGCAGAGTCGCCAGTTGTCGCTACCGGGATTTCACGATAACGAAACCGGGACTAAAGAGAATGCCAAAGAGAGGCAAAGTCAGAAGAGTCGCCACCGAATTTTATTTAGTTTACCTATATCGGAGAGGAGAGGGGAAATAGTCGATAAAACCCTCGGAAAAGAGACGCGCACGGGAAGCGCAAAAAGAGAATAAGGAGTCGGTCTCGTAACCGAGATTTGGGTTCGGAAGTCGGTTACGTAAGGGGAAGGTATTAGCACCCCTTACGTCCATGGTACTCCATGGAAACCATTTGGGTTGTTTTACATACATGGGATTTATCTATTATTGTTTTATTTTCAAAAGAATGTGTGAAAAGAAGGGGGTGTTTTTGTTATTATAGTGCTCGCCAAGGATTGGGGCCTTTGTGCCTACGTATCCCTCATTCGGGGATGAGGAATCAGAGCTCCGTAGTTCGGAGTAGAAAATGTTTGTGTGTTGGTTGATTTTACCTTTGAAAAAGGGTTTTCGGGATGATGCCCTAAGGCACAAAATGAGTTTGATGAGTTGTATTATTTTTACCTTAAATAAGGGTTTTATGAAAGAATGTTTGTGATTATTTTGTACTAAAGTCTATGGGTGGAGGTGATTATTCTAGACAACAAGTCAAGCATGTTGCGTCCAAAATAATCAGAGTAAGGGTAGGAATTCTCCATTCTCAGTCATTCTCCACCACTTAAGGCTCATGGCGCACAATAATAATCGTAATTATTAAGTATTTTTGAATTTGGCTAAGAAAATGCCACTTGATGTTGAATCAAGGATTTATTTTATTTTGATTATGAAATTTGGATTATGCAACATGAATGCAAAGTAACCAAACAGAAATTAAAGAGTCTCATTGTAAGGTAGCCCAAGAGAAAGCCTTTTGTGTGCAAAAGTGACCTAAGCTAAACAAAGGATAATGGTCTTACAAACATGTCCCCCTAAGGTGGTGCATTGATGTCATTCTTACAACATGCATGTAAGTTACGGATGAAAATCCGAGTGTTTACAAAGTATCACAAAGAGTAAAGGAAGGCTTCCAAGCAAAGGTCCTAAGATGAAATCCTCTAAGTCCAAGTTGATTAAGAGTGGAGTGAATATTTTTGGTCTTACCATTTTATCATGTTTCTATTATTTTTACTATATGATGACAATAAAATAAATAACAAGTAAATAAACATGCATGATGAGTTTGTACAATGATGATGATAATGATGACTTGAATGTAAATTACAAGGTAATAACATAAAAGTACATCACAAGATAAAGAATGACAATATCACAATAATAATGGTTAGTGAATGTAAATACCACAAAATAAACCACAAGTTAATGTTAACAAAATCGCAATAATAAAGGTTAATGATAAAAAAGGTTAGTGAAGTAAAATTAGTGGTTAGTAATATGTACAAAATGAACATCTTGAGGACTATTTTTTATAGGTCAAAAAGACTCAAAATATGACACATTAAGGGATAGCTTATCATTGATGCAAAATATTGAAGATGATTGAAAAATCAACTAACAATAGATTTGTAATAAATAAAGTTATGCAACCCTAAGTCCATCTATCAATATTATGATTTGTTCTCTTTATTTTTGTTTTTACTCCTCTTTTACTTAGCAAGATAGTAAGACAGTAAATAAATTAGCATAATGTAAATGATATGGTTAGATAACAATAAACATAAACATAAACATAAACATAAAGTGAACAATAAAATAAATTGCAAGGAAGTAAAGTGAAATAATGTAAATGTTAGGAGTTAGTAGTTAGTGGTTAGTGGTTAGTAGAATAACAATAAGCATATAGAATAACAAGTTAATATAAAGAAAATGGTTTCATCTATGTATCAAATGACCCAAATATGATTGAAATATAGGCAACCTATCAATGCCTCAAAGTATCATGAAGGATCTATTGATCAATTATTAAAATGTTTGAAACATTGAAGGTTTTATCAACTCTAAACAACCATGGCCATGATCTAATAGATCTCATCAACCAAATAAATGTGAAAACAAGTCAACGATAAATAGCAAATGAAACAAAATACAAAGTTTGATTAAAGATGGTGGATAAAAGTAACAAGAGCAAGAAATCCCAAAAGAAAAAAGTGTAAACCAAAGTTAATCATTTTTTACAAGCTTGAGTCTAAACTCTCTCAAAAGATCAACCAAGAACAAACAACCATTTTCAACACCAAAAATAGAACCAAAAAGTTATCAAAGTTTAAGCTAAAATCATTACCCAAAAATGTTGAATAAGGGTAGGTTGAAATGGTGTTGAGCTTTGATATAAAGCAAGGGGTTTGGGATGAAAGTGTTTATGGTGGAAGTATAGTGAAGGAGCTGAGCTATGAGTGTTAGAGAGTGAGAAGTTTTGGAAAAAATTATGAAAGACAAAAAAGTTGGTGGGATGACTTTATTAAGTGAGAAAGATTTTTAATTTTGACCTAGGTTTGGAGAGGTGAGTGAATGGTACTTGGGCAGAACTTTTGGGGGCTAAGAAGCATGAAAAATGAGGGGAAATAGTACCTCTATTTATAGGGAAAGTAGGTGGAAAAGGGGGTGATCCAAAAAGCACTCTGTGTAAAAAAACATAGCTACTGTTGTTGCCCACGCAGGTGTAATCGATTACCATGATTAGGGTAATCGATTACACAGTCCAAAATGGCATGGAAATCAATTTTTTGTCTGTGTAATTGATTACCATGATTAGGGTAATAAATTATACAGTCCAAAATGGCCAAAAAATCAATTTTTGGTCCGGGTAATCGATTACAGAGTCCAAAATGGCGAAAAAATCAATTTTTGGTCTGGGTAATCGATTACCATGATTAGGGTAATCGATTACACAGTCCAATTTTTTTTCCAGAACTTTAACCGGATAACCCCAGTTTTTCCCGGGTGTAAACACCATGCCTTGAGTCCGTGTAATATGTATTTGGTTATGAAAGTTCAATGAAATTATGATGATGAAATAATGAAAGCCTGCATGTGCAGTAGGGCCACAGATCAGATGAAAGTTGTATCGGGGTAGGGTGAATTTTGGGGTATGACAATAAGCAAAGAAAAATCAAATGGAGATGCTCAAAATAGTTCACATGGGTGGATTTAAGTTTCCTAGATGATGATGATGAAGTCAAGGGAGAAAAGGAAGGATATCCCCAATGGTTACACAAGTGCAATCCAAACAAGCAACTAAATGCAAAAAATGTAACACAAGAAAATAAGCATGCCTTTCATAATTCAAGAAATATAGTTAGAACCATAGATAAATTATGAAAAAAAGATATTCATAGAAGGATGAGGTCAAAATCAAAAAATATCCTTGAGACATTCTCAAAACCATCTGTAAAACATGTTCAAGTAATTAGATCACCTAGACTAGCACAAACAAGTAACCATTACAAAGATGCCTTCAAAAATAGGTTCAAAATTGACTCAAAATCAACAACAAAGAAATAATGAAAGCTTAAAATACCTATATATATATATATATATATATATATATATTATATATATATATATATATATATATATATATATATATATATATATATATATATATATATATATATATATATATATATATATATATATATATATATATATATATATATATATATATATATATATATATATATATATATATATATATATATATATATAGATATATATATATATATATATATATATATATATATATATATATATATATCTATATATATATATATATATATATATATATATATATATATATTATATATATATATATATATATATATATATATATATATATATATATATATATATATATATATATATATATATATATATATGTCTACAAGTGTGTAAAACATTGGGTCAAAACTCAAAAAGGGAAGATTAAAATCAAACCCTAACAAAGTAAGCTAGCATAAAAATATACATGTAATAAAAAAAGATGAAATAAATATTAAAAATAAATTAAAAAAGAAAATAAATAATATTAAAAATTAAATAACACTTAAAATGTCCTTCATGAATTAAATCAATATTTTTGGCCTAAAAGAAATATTTTCAATAGAATTAAATAAAAGTGGTATAAAAAATAAATGAGAAAGAAAAAGGGGGGGGGGGGTGCATTAGTAAACCAAGGAATGAATTGATCAATATGTAAAACATGCTTATGGGCTCAAAACGAGGGGTGTGAACAACAAAGCATTCAGGCCCAACGACTAACGAAACCCAATGCCAAGCTTTTTTGGCAGTGTGACATTGAAAGAAATAAATAAGATATATAAAAATCATGTGGACATGGTCATCAAGCGGTCACAATACTTAAGTCACTAGCGGACAAAATAAGGTCCTAACCAATCAGCAATAGCCAGCGAATCATCCCCAACCTCAAGCCATGCATACACGAACCCTAAACCCGATTCTGCAAGCATCACTTCCAATCCAAATATCTTATTCTACAGTGCACAAAAATGCATGAAATTAAAACACAAAACATAGATCTCATGGAGTACTTCAATGGCATCTCAAACCAAATTCAAAAATAAGGTCTAGTTTAAGAGAAATGTGGCATGAAAGTTGGAGAAAACACATTATAATCAAATTTCAGCAAGCTTAATGCATCACATATTTGAGTATACATATGAAGATAATGCACTTAAACAACTCCAATCAACACTCTTAATCACCTATGGTATGTACATGTTTCAAAATGAATGTGATTGAAAGAGTAGATAACCTACCTAGTGGAGAAAAGTCCACTGCTTTTTGATCCCAAATGAGCTGCAGAAGCAAAGCCAATGAAGCTTGGTTCTTCTCTTCAAGCAAGAATGGTGTTGGACCACTAGCAAGGTTCCCAATCCATAAATGAAATAAGCAAAAACTTTTATGAGGTGTTGCAACTCCTAAGTTCCTTCATCCTCCAAAAATGGTCTCCCCTTGACTAGGTTAAGGTTAGCTTATATATACCTCTTTAGATGAGGTGTCATGCTTTGTCTTCTTGTATCAATCCGTTGGAGGGAAAACTGGTCCAAATGTGTAGAAAAGCCTTTGGTATGTAGAACTGTGTTTAACTTATGAGGAATGAGAGGTTTATGTCGTTTTTGAGTGTTGAGGTGTAGTAGGAAAGGGACATGTCTTATGGCTTGGGAAGGAGTGTGTATGAAGCAAGCTTGGTCAAAAAACATATTTCCTTCATTTGGAAAATCTGATACATGACATGCATGCATGGGATAACGTGATGCTTGGCTAAAAGAAGTAAAGAATTAGGTGTACTTGAGTGGTAAATGGTCTTGCTGGAAAGGAGTGTAACATCATTCAAGAGATTCGACCAAGAAGGTGATGTAGGAAAGCTTGTAATATGGTGACATTGAACCAACACAACTTCATGCTCTCTTAGCCAAAAGGAATGAATTAGAGCTTTTTGAAAAGAGGGGAATGAAAGGAACAAGTTTTATGTTAAGGTCGAATCCTGATAGGATATGGAACCTTGTGGAAAATGGACATGAAGTATGTGGTTTGGAATGAATAAAAACTTAGAAAAATTTCACTAAGTACACATGCCACTCAAACAATCCAAAGTCACGACTTGTGAGAGTGATATCTTGAGCTATGGTGATCCAAATGACTTACTCTTGGAAGCAATGGAAAGGGGAGACCTAATACTATAATGTTCATGTTGGAAAGCAATTGAGATGAAGCCCTTAAGGTCTTGAAAAACTGCCATGAACAATTCTTAGTAATCCTGACTTAGGATACTTAGAAAATTTCTAAGTCTTGGGATAAATGGATGAACTTGAAACACCCTACTTTCCATGACCATATCTTAGGATATGATGATCCAAATTACTTAATCTTGGTACATCCTTTAATCTTGGAGGGAGGAGAACAAAATCCATGTTAAGGCCAACTTGGTTTGGAGTCTTAATCATATAGAACAAAGGCCATGAAAGTAGTTGTTCAATAATACTAAACTTGCCATAAATAGTAAGTTTTAAAATTCTAGTTTCTAATTTAAGCAACTTTCCACAATTCGTGATTTTTGATGAATCTCTTGACTTTTCTTGATCAAATTTCACATATAGACAAATTTTGACTTGAGGAACACAACATTGACCAAAAAGATCAAAAGTTTACTTTTTAACCTGCCTAGTTGACTTTTTCCCAATTGAATCAAACCAATAATCACCTGAACAATTGAACCTCTTATGAATGGAATTAATGGCCAATTCTCTACTCATAGACACTTAGGGACACATATAATACCATGGAATCAAGTCTTGCTTAAAAATCCATAAATAAACTTATCTTATCATAAACACTAATTTCAGTCAAGAATGACAAAATAGGAGTGCACATCTTCAAAACCTTGATCCTCCTAGGGAAGGTGGAAAAACTTTGGAACAATGACGTCTTGTATGATAATATGATGCAGATTATTCAAAAGTGGCCCATGAATATGCCACATACTGATATAGTCAACACTTCTTGCTCAGGGTTCCAAAGATAGGAGAGTGTGATCTAGTTCCATTTTCTTGCAATTCTCATTCAACTGATGAAGTAATGGACCATTTGTGATGTCTTGGGGCATGAGGAAACCCTTGCATCTTAAATGATCATGAGGTTGAGGGTACCCCACCTTCCTTGCATTATTTGTCATTGCTCTTCCTTCTAATGCTTGAAGGAAACCCCAAAAGGGATGTCTTGATCTCAAAACCATAGAACTAATTATATGCATGGATGGATATAATGATAAAACATAAGCCAACTATAGTAAAAAACAAGAGGGTAAATTTTGGGGTACAGCACGCACTTCCTTTTTTAGTTTAGTTTTTATTATTTATTTGTTTCGGCGTGTTTGTTGTCACAATTGGGCGCTTGGCCCAGTGGGAGAGGGGGTGTAGCAGTAAATTCATGACCATCAAACTATGGATAAGCTTAACATCAATAAAACCAAAGTCGCCGCCGCGCTTTTATTGTTTCCAAAGGAAAAGGGAAAAGTACGAACAAAACCCAAAGGTAACAAGTTTTCAAATCAAAACTAATAAAATGTCAGAAATTACAGGTAAGGGGGTTGGTTACACAGAAGGAAGGTGTTAGCACCCAAAGTGTCCTAGGTACTCCTAGGGAGCCATTTTTTATGTGCGTATGTGTTTTTGGTATAAAAGATGTTTGAGAAAAATAGAGTGTGGGGATGAGAAAATAATTTATTGATTATATTTTTGTGTTTAACATGACCTTCGGACTTGTGCCTACGTACCAACATAAAAATGAGGGATCAAAACCTCGTAGTTCGTGGTAACAATTTCAAAATGAGTAAGTTGCTTTTAATCAAAATTTAAGTTAAAAGAGGCACAAAGGGCCCACAAGTTTGAATCGGTGTTAGTTTTGTTTTGTACTTTGAAACTTTAAGTCAATATGATTAGATTTATTTACAAGTTTGATTTTAAAAAAGAGTTTGAAAATTCAATGGCATAAGGCCAAGGTTTCTAATTTGAAATAAGGTTAAAGTTTGAAATTACAAGTAAAGAAGGTTTTTGAAAAGGGGGAGAGATTTTGAAATTTAAGAAGTGGGAGGAGATGAATAGACTAATCCTAAGCATAAAATTAAAAGTTAAGAGTTGAAAAGATCTGACCAATGGGATGGAATCCAACAGGCAAGAATGTCATATAGAAACCCCATTTTCCCAGACTTTGAATCAAGCAATAATCAGCAAGCAATTAGCAATTTTAGACATCATGAAGATCAAGGCATCAAATAAAGATGGTCACATCTAAGCAAGCAAATCCATAGCTAGCAACCTTCTTTGTCTTTTAATGTATCAGATGAAATACTCATTGATTAACTCAGAATAAAGCATTAGACACAAGATCAAATTAACAGTTGTATCAAGACCATGTAGCGGATGAATTCAAGTGGAGCCCAATACTTTCATCAGATGAAAGCTCAAATCACAATATTTGGTCTCAAACATATTGGCATTGGTCATGTCCTTTTGCATATGGAATGTTGCCTAATCCTAAGTCCAAAAGTTCAGATCAAACCCAACAGTCCATAAAAACATTTTTTAGGGTTTTTGTTATTTATTAGGTATTTTAAGGTCCTAAGACCCCAATCACAAACAAAGTGCACAAACAAATATATACAATCACAATATATGGCTCAAATGAGCAAAGTGAAAATGGCATAAACATAAACAAGTTAAATGATATGTAAATGATAATGAATGGTAAGTGACTTGAAATTAAATTGCATAAAAATAAAATACTTGATAGATAAAGCAATATTAATAAGAATAGCCAAATGTTAGTCAAGGTTAATTATATGTTAGTGGTGTTTTTCTTTTCAATTGATTAAGTCATTCTTTGGAGAACACTCAACCATCTATTCACAAGCATGGATCCTCGAACCAAGACATCTTCCAAAGGAAGGAAAAAATGCCAAGTTTCCACATAATACCATGAAATATGGGAGACTTACAATCTCACTTACTAGAATGTTATTCCTTTAGGGTCAAAGTTAGCTCTATGTTAAGCAATCGTAGTTGTACTTATGTAGAAGTCACAACTATCTGAGGTTGGGCAATAAAAATTTAGGTGCTAATGCATGTTAGAGATTTGGTATAATGAACCAAACTCCTAAAACATCCCACACACTAAAAGAAAAGATCAAAATGGATGGACCTATCTCATCCATACTCGTACTGGTTCATCTAAACAAAAGGATATTGATGAACCAATTAGCCTTAGGATATTGAGATTTCATTGGTCAATGAAAGAAATGGGAAGGAATGGGAATGAATATGAAGAGGAGGGGAGGTGAGAGAAACACAAATTGGTCATGGGAGGAATTTTATCAAATTAAAATCATTCATTCATTTTGGGAGATGAAATGTACATTTTATCAATCCCCTAAATCCAATGATTTTAATCCAACAAAAGTTAAATCAACTTTGACCAAGGCCCAAACAAATAGTCAAACATCACAAGACCACAAAAATAGCTCAACATAATTTTTACACAATTAATCAATTAAAAATGCATTTAAATTCAAATCAATTAGGTCAAAACCTAAAATCTCCTCAAAACACCAAATAAATGGCCAAGAGATTTATCCTAGGTCAAACAAGGTCAAAGAACCTTAGACAAAAAATTTAATGATTTTTGAAAAGTAAGAAGTATTTTTAAACAATTAAAAATATGCACAAAAACATTTAATTCATGAAAAATATCAAAGTTAATCCAAAAGATAGTTTTAATTCAAAAAATGAAACAAAAAAATATTTGAAGATTTTTGGTGAAAGTCCCATATTTTTTGGATTAAAAATAAAATTAATAAACAAAATAAATGGATTAAACATAAAATCAGAAATTAAAAAGAAATTCAAAAAAACAAGGCCCATCAGATCTCCCTCATTAATTGAGTTGGCAGATATGATGGCCACACGCGCACGTTCCACCATACTCCTTGGTCAATGCATTGTACGCGTGGTAATCATAATGAACGCTTAAGATTAAAACATTTGAATTAGACAGGTAGTCTGGGCTTCGCCAACGCACCACCGGAGCCCTAGCTCCGGTCATCTTCTCCGGTGATCACCATCGGTCTGGTTCAAGCTCAACTTCATGAAAAATGGAAAATGAATACACTAATTTCAAGAAAAAATGCTAAGGAGCATAAATATGACCTCAATTTCTTCCAATTTCAAGTATATTGAAAGATACATAAATTTGAAGTTTGAGGTTCATGATTTGAGTTGCTTCGATTTGACCTCAAAGCAACTCAATCTTGTTGCCTACATTGGTAGGACTTTAGCAAACCAAAAATCACAAAGAATGATGAAGATTTAAGAGATAATCGAAGAGATGAAGTTTTTGAAATTTCACCTTCGAGTTGCTTCAAATTCACTTGATTTTGATCTGGATTTGCTTGATTCCTCTTCCTCTTGCTTGCAGTGATCAATTGAGATGAAAAGGGCAATGAATTCTTGGAGTTTGAATTTCAAAACAGAAGGTGAAATTCAAACTCGATTTTAATTGAAATCTTCAAGAATTTTATGGAATGGAGGGTTTGGATTGTTCTGGCAAAGCTTGGGCAAGGTGTTGATGAAGTTCTGAGCTCATTACACTTGTATTTATAGGGTTATCACATGCTTTCCACACACTTCCTTTTGAAATCCAAAATTAGCAACTTTGCATCATGAGCTTGCATGGGCGTGTGCAAATCCCAAAGAATGATTGGAAAAGGTCCAAAATCATGCACAAATCATGCTGAAAGCAATGCACTAGACCATGCAATGTTGAAATGAATTTTATCATGAGAATCTTCCAAATGGTACCATGCATTACACCTATGTGCAAGTCCTTTAATATTGATCCAAATGAGATGATCCTGAACTTTTTGGAAAGGTAAGATCAAGGGGGACAACTTTCATATTGAACACTTTTCCATTTGAAGCTTGGATCATGATGAAGTTTGAGGTGGAAGTTTGGAAAATCAAACATAAATGAAAATTTTCTAAGTACCAAGTCAAATGTTCACTTCTTCCACCTTGGATAACTTTTTCTATGGACTTGAAATGGAAAAAGTTACTTCATCAAAGTTGTATCTATTTCAAACCTCTCCAATTTATAACAAATTTGAATCATTTGGATTTGGCATGAAGGATTTATGCATTTTATAAGTTGAGGAAAATCACTTGTTCAATGGTAATTGCCCAAAATGACCTATAATGTTTCCTCTTGGAACATGTATTTTCAAGTTTAATTTGAACTTAATCCAAACATAAAAGTTTAAGTAGACATATTGAATTTGATCATGGAATTTGAATGGATTTCATATCATAAAAAATGAGCAAGTTATGGTCTTGGGAAGTTGACCTCCTAACTAGGGTTCAGACAAAATGACTTATAATCTTTCATCCTAAAAAATGACCTTCCAAGCAAAACTAGCTCTATACTTCAACACGAAAGTTGTTTGGAATGTCATTTTGAGTAAATTTTCTCTTATAATCATTTTCACATGACAACAATTCTAGGAAATAAGGTCTAGGGAACCCTAGTTTTGACCAATTGACTTTCTCTAGTCAACCACCATGAACCATCTTGCTAGCTTGGCATTCTCTTGATTTTTGGGGACTCATGGAGGATCATATATGTGTAATATTATGTAATATGAAGTATCCCTTGAAATATTTGATCAAATGTTGAAGAAACTTGTTGAAGAAGTCACACAAGATACCCAGACGAATTAGGGCTTCCAAGGGAAACAAGCTTCAAACTCTTGATGATTTCTTGATCAAAATGATATATGAAGATCATAGGGATCCATATATGATGTATAGAGTCAATGTAAACCATCTCTTGATTGATTTCCTTGCATTGAGTGTCTTAAATCCTAGGTATGAGCTTGATGAGGCATTGGTGGGTGCACACACTACCTACAAAAGTAACAAATTATATATATTGACATATTTTTGGTATTTTGGTTTGTAAAATAATGAAAAACAAAGTATGATACAATCAATTATGCTTGGTGATCTCTCCCAATGCAACCCCAATGAATGAGGGGTAAGGAGGATGCCAAGGTGTGATCCCAATGCTAATGCATATGATGAGATAGCATGAGGGATCTTAGGGTCAAAATTGGGGTCTTACAGGGGGTTGATCCCCATGTGACCCCAAGGTCAAGGGTTCAACCCCCAGTGTATGCAAAATGTTTATTTTATTTTGTTTCACTTCCATTTTGTTTACTTTTACCCTGATTTATTTTCAACTTTGATTTATTTTTTAACCCACTTATTTTATTTATTCTAAATATATTTTCAACATAGACCCTCATTATTTTTGTCCCTAGTATTTATTGGTGCTTTATTTCATGCCATTTGGATACTTTTTAATGGACTTGTGAGGTCTTGAACCTTAGGGCTAATGAAGTCTACATTGGTCATGACATTGATTGGTTTAGGGTTTCTTGAACCTTCCTTGTTTCAAACCTACTAATGGATGATCAAGTATTCATCCATGGTACTTTAAATCATGGATAGATTACCCCTACATAAACCAACTTGGGTCATTTGACTTGTAGACGAAGCCTTGCTCACACATATGCTAACTTATGATTTCATCCGATACATTGTCATTTCTTTTAGTTTATACTAACCCACTAACCCTTTATACTTAGTTGTCTATATTACCCACTAACCCATTAATATCTTTTTCATATTATACATTGATCTTATACCTTGTTTAACTTAATAACTTAATCAATCATTAAACTTTCACCATTGGGTTTGCATAGTTTACCTTTTGTCAATCTATTGATAAACGGACTTGGGGTAGCATAACTTTCATTGGTACAAATATATTGTAAGTTGATACTTTGATCATCTTAAATACTTTTCATCAATGATAAGTAATCCCCTGAAGCGCCATATTTTGAATCTATTAACCTAAGGATAGATAATCCTCAAGTGTTGGTCCCTTGTTCATAATAGTGACTTAACATAACTTTATTAACTTTGATTAACACTAACCTTTGTTATTATCATTGTTATTTCACTATTTACTTTTATGTCATCACCACCATATTCATTGTACAAATTCATCATGCATATTTATTATTGTCATTTATCTTTATTGTTATCATACATTTAAAAACAATAAAAACATGATAAAATGATAAGACCAAAAATAATACATTCCACTTAATCAACTTAGACTTAGAGGATCTCAACTTAGAACCTTTGCTTGGAGGCCTTTTCCATTACTCTTTGTGAAACCTGTTCTTAAACTTTGGATTTAATCTATAACTTGCATACCGGTTATAAGAATGGCATCATGGAACCACCCTTGGGGGACATATTTATAAGACCATTATCCGTTGTTTAGTTTAGGTCAACTTTTGCACACACAAGGTTTTCTCTTGGGCTACCTTACAATGAGATCCTTTATTTTCTTGTTGGTTACTTTGCATACGTGTTGCATAACATTAGCTAATTCATAATCAAATAAACAAACCCTTGATCCAAAGTCAAGTGGCATCTACATAATCAAATTCAAAACACAATTAAACTATGATTAGTATTGTGCACCACGAGCCTTAAGTGGTGGAGAATGAGTAAAAATGAAGCATTCCTACCCTTACTTGATTATTTTGGATGCAAGACGCTTGGCTTGTTGTATAGAATATTCACCTTCGCCCAAAGACTTCAGTGCAATCTAATCATAAACAAATCTTTTCATAAACCCTTATTCAAGGTAAAATCAACATAACCCATCAAACCTTATCTTTTTTGTGCCTTAGGGAACCACTCCGAAAACCCTTTTCTCAAAGGTAAAATCAACCAATAGACAAACATTTCTACTATGCACTACGAAGCTCTGATTTCTCATCCCCGATGAGTGATACGTAGGCACAAGGGTCACAATCCTTGGCGAGCACAATAATTAAAAAAAAAACAGAGTCCCGTCACTTTTTTCACACACTCTTTTGAAAATAAAATAATAAATGAGATAATTACCCGCGTACTTAAACAACCCAAATGGTTCCCATGGAGTACGATGGACGTGAGGGGTGTTAATACTCTCCCCTTACGTAACCCACTTCCGAACCCAAGTCTCAGTTGCGAGACCGATTCCTTTTCCCTTTTTACATTTCCCGTGCGCTTCTCTTTTTCGAGGGTTTTATCGACTATTTCTGCTTGCCTCTCCGATGGCGACTTTCCTGTTTACTCTTTAAATAAGAAGGCAGTCCGGGTTCCCTCGTTATCCAGTTGAAAAAGTCAAGTAGCGAAAGCTGGCGACTCTGTTGGGGATCGAACCCAGAATCTATGGTTTTCTCTGGCAAGTCTAGCCTAGTTTAGGTAGTTTTTCTCTTATGCCGGCGTGGGGATCTATCCATTTTTTTCATTTTTTCTGTGTATATATTGATTTTTATTACTAACATGTGTATATATTTTCTTCGCTTGTTGGTTCGAAACCATGACTTTGTGACGAAGGAAAAAGGTTATAATGATGATTACAACGAAAACCTTGTGTGAAAGACTCTCCACCCGAGTCTGAGAGCTTGCTTGAGATATAAGAGGTTGAGTAGTATGGGTCCTCGAGGTGCCTTCCTCGTGTAGGGTTGTACGATAACTTCACTTAGTGGTAGACTCTCTTAAGGGGATTGATGACTATCGTGCTTTTGGTGTAAGCATCCTTTCCTTTTATTAGAGTCAGTGACCCTAATACCCCTTTTTAGAATATTCAACCTTGGTTAGCATAGGCCAATGGCCGCGT
Organism: Lathyrus oleraceus; assembly: GCF_024323335.1. Classification (NCBI taxonomy): domain Eukaryota; kingdom Viridiplantae; phylum Streptophyta; class Magnoliopsida; order Fabales; family Fabaceae; genus Lathyrus; species Lathyrus oleraceus. Next base: position 226,670,373 of record NC_066579.1, read on the forward strand.
AGTATAGGTCCTCGGGGAGCTTTCCTCACGAGGGTCGATAGGAAGATCTCACTTAGAGTAGATTACCTTGATGGAGATGTCACCTAGCAAGTAAGTTGACATAAGCGACGGACAATCAAGGTAGTCCATGACTCTAGGGGAAATGTCTTACACCCAATTTCTCAAAAACCCTAGATCATACAAAGTGAGAACCTTGGTTTGAAAAACTGTCATTGTTAAACCTCACACTTCATCACGATGGTCCCATACTTTGAACCCGTGCCTAAAGTTCCATGGAAATTAATAAAAACCATTCATCCATTCATTCATTCATTCATTTACTCATTCATTCATACATCATAAATTAATAAGCAAAGCTCTTAAGCATTCAGTTTACTTAAATGCATAATTATAAGACTTTTTTTACCTACACAGTCATGGATCCTTGAGAAAGGAAAATCACTTCCACTTTCAGATTCAAGAGTCTAGACATCAACTCATTGAAGGTCCTTTGATCAAGAGTAACAACCCTTAAGGACAACAAATTCAGAGCCAACTTTGGTAACATCGTAGATCTTATAACCGAGAAAGTTAACTATGGTGCCATCACTATATTGGCCCAATATTACGAAGTCCCTCTGAGATGCTTCACCTTCCTAGATTTTCAAATTTCCCCGACTTTGGAAGACATTGAGAGACTTCTAAACTGACCGATAAAGGAATACAACCCTTTCCCCGGTTGGAAGAAGGATTTTGCTTGATCGAACTCTATACTATTTTGGGTATCAACACCAACAACCTAATGGATAATTGGGGATCTAAAGGTATCGTCAAGGGTTTGACACAGATATTCCTCGAAGCCCATGCATGAGAGATGATTAAGGAAGAACGACCAGGGTTCTGTAGCGTAACATTAGCACTTTTGATTCATGGAATTATTCTATTCCCTAATGTAGACAAATCCGTCGATTATTTGGCGGTGGAAGTCTTCCTAGCCAAAACCTCGGTGCCATTTCTGCTCGCCAACTTCTATCATACCTTCCATACAAGGAATGAGAAGAAATGAGGGACCTTCCGTTGTTGTGCTCCCTTGTTGCGCTCCCCTGTTGCACATATGGATAAGGGATCGCATGCCTCAGCATGGACCTTTTTCTCAAAGGAATTCCCGTGTTGAGTCCTCATGAGGAACGAGACTTCATACCTTTCATCATTAATAGTATGGACCCACTCAATTCAAACATGGAGAGAGTGTGAAGAGCTTGGATAAGCATAATCCGGATTGACCAAGAGTGGGAAAAGAAAAATATCCTAGCCAAGGAACCCTACTTTGTGTGGGTAAAATAAAGGGCTAGGGTTATCAAGATGCCTTTCCTTTTTTATCCTTCTTCATTTCTATTGGTGCCCAAACCCGAGCCCATATTACAAGAGCTTGTGTTGGAAAACACTCACTTATGAGTCTAACTCAACCGAGCCAAGGAACATAACCACGTCTTCAAAGACAAGGGTAATCAAGTTTGTGAGAAGTTAACAGTTGATGAGCGATGGGTGTGTCTCTCGAATTATGATTGCAAGCGGACAATCTATCATGTAGTTTTAAAAGATTATCGAACCCACAGGGACTAATGGTCAAACTAATGCTATCTATTGTTGCAGTGCAAAGCTAAGGCTAAAGATTATAAGGGTGAGAACGGAAATGAAAATACTAATTTCTAACGGTTTAAAAGTTATGATAACAAACGAGTCTAGAATATGGATTCCGTGTACCTAAGGGATTAGGTAGAATCGGACACTAATTATGATTCTATTGCGTTATGTAGAAAATACCGACTTAAAGGTCTTGTCTCACACTCTCGCGCTATTGACAAAGATCACACCTCTTAACCATAGGATTTTGCTCTCGCTCGCCCGTTCTAATTAGAAAGCGTGTTTTAAAAGTAAATGAGATCCTAAACAATTCCTAAAGCGCACTCGTTATTTTTAGGATCGATGCCTAGTTTCTACTATCTGGTTCCTTCCTCACACTCTCGCACTATCAGATTCAACCTTAACTTGTCTCACACTCTCATGCCAAAACAGTAAAACATACAATTGGAAACTAAAGCCATAACATGGTTAAATCATAAATTTGCACCTATTATTTCTACCGAGTCTCGTCGGTAATGACGTTCCTCATACGCCGGACTCAGAATAAATTATCAAGACATGATATTATTTGGGAACAACATAATTAAAGCATTCAGAGTTAAGAGTAACATGGCATACAAGTAATTAAAACAGTAAAACATGCAAATATCAAAAGCAGTAAAAAGAACCTGAAATAACTTAAAATAAAACTGGAATTAACTTGAACTTGAACTTGAATTAACTTGAAAATAAAATAAAGGCAGGCTTGTTCTTTGATCAAAGAGTACAATGAACGGGTAATAACTGCAAAACACATAAAACAGAAGTAAAAGACGATAAACTGCAATAAAACAAAGACGGATAACATGTGAAATGAGCCTAAAAACATGATACGATTTCTCGTTATCAAATTCCCCCACACTTAGACCGTTGCTTGTCCTCAAGCAATCACCCAACGCACAAGATAAACATTTAAATGCAATGTCTGAAACATAGGCACGACGACACTCTAAGTAGTATGAAACTGCTACGCTAATGCTAGATAAATAGGTACTAGATACCAAAAATAAGGATATCATAGTGACACACATCCGCATTTCACGGACAAAAATTCACCCCTATGCAAAACCAATTTGAATCATGCAATTATAACTCGACCTACATTCTCCGTTCTTTTTCAACCTCTTTTTCATTCTAGCACAATCATTTTAAGCCCGTTATCCATACACATTCAAGGCAGGTGAACCTGTTAGTGATTATGATCTCATTTTCAACTTTTTCGCACTTAGCAAATTTTTTGCTTAAGTATCAACTGAATTTTTAAGAATTCGTACCGTTGGGCTAAATGATCAGGTGAGGATCACCTAACTTAGAAGGGACAAATCTTATCACAAATTTTATTCATTATATATATATATATATATATATATATATATATATATATATATATATATATATATATTGCTCGAGATCATACACTTATTTGCATCGGCTTCCTTACTCATGTGTGCTTAGGATGGTGTTGACTACTAGTATAAACTACTCAAGGGGTTACTTAAAGAAACTTAGAATTAAGGCCTTGGCATAATGGTTATTCAAATCAATTTCGCATACTTAGGGAATTTAGGGTTTAGGACGATACCGATATTATCGACACTTTCCCAAGTCTATCTAACAAAGCCTAAAGACTATACTAAAGGTGTGTCATGCTAATGAATCAGAACAATTTTTTTTATTAATGGGGTTCAAATCTAAGGGAATTCTCAAACAAACAAAAAATTATCACGCAATAGGACTTGACAACACATGTATGTCTGGACCAAAAGCTAAAAATATTACATATGAAAATAAACTAAGAATGAAAATAAGACAGTAAATAACAGAAAAGCGGTAAAGCTCCTCCCCAACACTTAAACCAAACATTGTTCTCAATGTTTTAGTGCAAGGTGAAGAAAGGAGTAGTGAAACCTGGTAGGGTGGCTCAATGATGTCGGTCGGGGCCTCTATGGCGCACAAAACCTCCCCTATCGAATGCAGGGTTGGGCACGTGCTGCATGTACCCCCTCATACTTGCCACCTCCATATGCACTCTATTCATATTATCGATGAGGTCAGCCATGTGGAGATTCGTCCGCTCGACAAAGTCAAGTTGAGTCTGCCTGATCTGATGAATGAAGTCCCTCATCTCTACCTGCTGCATCTGAATATTCCTAAGTAGGATATCACGGTCCGCCTCAGCATCACTCCGGTGTCTAAGCTCACTTAGGACGTCATTAAGAGTTGTCCTCATGGAGGTGTAATCATACTCCTCGCGGGGCTGATGTCTGGATGAAGTACCTGCAAAAGAGTCAGGAAAAACTGGTGCGGTGTGTGCATGAGTGTCAGTGTGTGGAGTATCTTTCTCCATGTGATCGGGATCGGGGGCGTTAGGATCGAAGGTCCAATTAGTGATCATGCACACGTTGATACGTGTAGCGCATGGTAAAGTAACGCCCCTAACCTCTCGGTTATTAGTCATTAAGAAATACCTATCGTCCGATTTATTTTTAATGAGGCACATGCTACAACAGTAATCAAGGTCGGAAAACGGAGTCTCTAACGGATCAAGTGTAGACAACTCCGTGCCTAGGTTTAAAGCAAGGGATATGGAAGTGATTAGCCCGCCGGCATAGATAGGGCCTCCAGTCCGAGCATAGGTGGACTGGAAGTGTGCGAGTAAGAATGGTGTCGGGTTAACTTTTGTTCCAGACAATGCATAATAAATAAGAAAAAGGTCTTTAGAATTCACATTGTCGGTATTCTCTCGACCAAAAATAGTACTGGCTATAATACGATGCAAATACCGAATGGTCGGGTTATGAATAGTTGTAGCTTTTGGCCTTCCTAGTTAGTGGTGGTTTTTCCAGTCAGTTGCTACCCAAAGTTGAGAGCACTGGATTCCCAATCGGTCGCTAGTGGGTGTTGGCATGCAAAATCCTCCCCATGAGGGAACAGAAGTAAGTCGGCCGGTTGGTTTTGGTTAATAGCGTATGTTCTGTTGAACATTCTGAAATGTGCAGTGTTGGTTGTTCGTGAACCTCCGATAGGAGTGGTGTATCGAAAGGAGCTCAAAAACTCGCAGGTAAGTCGGATAAATGTAGGACTAGTTAAAGTAAGAAAATGAGACATACCTAAGTTGTTAAGCATCCAATGGAAGCTGTCGTATAAGCCTAAATCACGAAGAGTAGCATTGTCGAGGTACCGTGTTGTTAAGATGTCCCTCTTAAAGAGCTTGTGGTATCTACTCCTCTAATTCTTGCCATCAATTCCCTCGGCGAAGATAATCCCCATGTAATCCACATCTCCTCTTGGTCGAACAACTCTTGGAGACATTTTAAATGAATGAAAAGGAATAGGAAAAGAAGGTTATGTGATTTGAGAAGAAAAGAGTGAATGGAAAGGATAGTGAAGTAAGAAAGTGAGTGATTGTGAATTTATAATGAATGGGAGGAAATGGAGTGGTTGGAAGTTGGAAAGTTTGAGTTAATTGTATATAGAATAAGAAGTTGGAGGGTTTTAATTGAAATGGGTTTGAAAAACGCGCAGGAGGGAGAAGAAAAGGAGGAAAACGTTCTGTTTTCCTTATATGGCGATCACCATTAGGCTTATGCTGAATGCTATCTACCTAAAATGCTGGGACTTTTAAATTCGAAGCGAATGGCGAACACCATTAGCTTAATGAAGAACGACATTATCCTAACATTCATAATTCTGGAAACTTTAAAGATTAAAGCAGGGAAATCAAATTAAGGCTACAAAATAGTTAATTAAAATTATTATCTATAATTAAGAAGCAATGAAATACGTAGGAATGAACATAATAAGCGATTAAATAAAACAATTGACTGAAATGCAAAGTACATTAATTAAACGTAGGTGTAACATAAGTTCATGTCAATATATCGACTATAAAGTAGGCAGATACTGAAAAATAACAACAAGGGAAACAAATTTCGATAATAATTAAAATACTAAACATAGTAAATACTAAAACTCTAGTACAATCAGTTAATACTAGCTATCACTTTGGTGCACGAGAATGCTCCAAAGAATGAATTTGCTGGAATACATGATTGAACTATTCGTTAACGGCATCCATAAATCCTAGGAGATCCACTCGGAGAGAAGTCACTTCTCCTCCGATGAAAATAATAAAAATTAAAACAACTAAAAAGAAAAGAAAAAGATTAAAGGTCGTGGATTGCCTTCCACTTAGCACTTCGTTTAACGTCAGGAGCTCGACTACCGAACTTGTAAATTAGTTTTCCAAGGCCATTTATCGAGCCATCTTTCATATCCCTCACTTTTCCTTTTCTTTCCATTGTACCTTAGGTAAGATGGGGATGATTTTGACTCTTTTTTAGGCATTGGTTGTTCTAACTTATCATTGGTTTTTCTCTTCGACTCATGATCCTCAAACACAGGTGTATTGGTATTGATATTTTCCAATAGCTCCTCATACCCTTCGGATTTGAAGTCCACCTTAACTTCCACAGACCTTCACGAGAAAGGAATCAGTGATTTATAGGGAGGAGCAACAACACAGAGTGCTTCCTTTTTTACCTCTTCGACAACCTCCCTTTTGGGTGGTGTTGGTGGATCTTTTGCAATCTCTGCTCTTTTCTCACATGAACCCTCCTCATTATCACTCTCTTTAGGATTTTTGATAGCTTTTTTGCTGGTGGTTATGACAACATCTACATGTTTCTCAAGGAAGGGTCCTAGAGGTGTATGTGCAAGCAGGGAGATCCATTAATATTTCGAGGTCGGATTTATGGAAATCTTGCGGTTCCTCAAAATACTGGGAGTGGTAATCATAGAAAAAATTTGGGTGATACATAGTAATAGAGATAAGAGTGCCTTAGTATATACGGTGCAACAATGAGATCACAATATTAACTAAATTAGTCTCCGACAACAACGCCAAAAACTTGATGAGCGATGGGTGTGTCTGTCGGATTATGACTGCAAACAGACAACCTATTGTGTAGTTTTAAAAGATTATCGAACCCATAGGGACTAATGATAAAACTAATGTTGTCTATTATTATAGTGCAAAGTTAAGGCTAAAGATTATAAGGGTAGGAACGGAAACGAAAATACTAATTTCTAACAGTTTAAAAGTTATGATAACAAACGATTCAGGAATATGGATTCCGCATACCTAAGGGATTAGGTAGAATCAGGCACTAATTACGATTCTATTACATTATGTCAAAAATACTTACTTAAAGGTCTCGTCTCACACTTTCGCGCTATTGACAAAGATCACACCTCCTAACCACGGGATTTTGCTCTCGCTCGCCCGTTCTAATTAGAAAGTGTATTTTGAAAGTAAATAATATCCTAAACAATGCCTAAAGCGCACTCGTTGATTTTAGGATTGATCCCTAGTTTCCACTATCTGGTTCCTTCCTCACACTCTCGTGCTATCAGATTAAACCTTAACTTGTATCACACTCTTGTGCCAAAATAGTAAAACATACAATTGGAAACTAAAGCCATAACATGGTTAAATCATAAATTTGCACCTATTATTTCTACTGAGTCTCGTCGGTAACGACAGTCCTCATACGTCGGACTCAGAATAAATTAGCAAGACATGATATTATTTGGGAACAACATAATTAAAACATTCAAAGTTAAGAGTAACATGGCATACAAGTAATTAAAGCAGTAAAACATGCAAATATCAAAAGCAGTAAAAAGAACCTGAAATAACTTAAAATAAAACTGGAACTAACTTGAACTTGAACTTGAATTAACTTGAAAATAAAATAACGACGGGCTTATTCTTTGATCCAAGTGTACAATGAAGATGCAAACAAAATAAAAATAGAACAAGTGTAACAATCCCTCGATGTGAGTGATTGTCACTTTTACAGGTAATTTATGCCTAATTCTAAAATGCGATTTCGAAAGCACTTCCGCACAACTTGGATACCTTCAAAAGTCTCCCGCAATCTTATTTATAGAGGTTTTACGACCTGGTAACTCCCTTGGATTGTGCATGGAGAGTGGAGGGAAAATAGTGGATAAAAAACGGTTCAAAACTGCCCACTAGCGCAGTTCTATTACTGCGCAAGAATGGCGAACGCCATTAGGGGAATGGTGAACGCCATTCCTTCCATATTTTAAATGACGTGGCAACAGAGTACATGGAGAACTCCGCCTCCTATATAGCGAACACCGTCTGTGCAGAATGCATAAAACTTGCTCTTTTTCTCCTTTTTTAGCTCCTATTTGGTCCTTTTTGCACGATGCTTCCAAAACTTCAACGATAACAGATAATAATTGCAAAACACATAAAAAGGAAGTAAAAGACAAAAAAATGAAATAAAACAAAGATGGATAACCTATGAAATGAGCCTAAAAACACGATAAGATTTCTCGTTATCAGCGGTCAGTAAGAAGAGACTCAGGGAAGCTGAAGGACAAATAGTTTGGGTTGGTGGTGCTCTAGTAGGAGCCAATTCTGAGCTAGACGCTCGCAACGACAAGTTGGATCAAGCGTTCCGAACTATTAGGGACCTTAAGAAGACCGTTGAGAGGTCTAATTATATGAAGAAAGAGGCTAGAGAGGATTTTGAAGCCCAAATGCTCAAGCTTAGGACCACTCTAAAGGAGTGTAAGGATCTCTTAGGTAAGGAACAACTAGAGAGGGAGAAGATTCACTGAAGCTTCTTGCACAAGAAGTTCAACCTTGGACGTGCTTGTGAGCAAATCAAGAACCTAAAGATGGGGATCTATGATCAATCATACATGGAGTTACAAATCGAGTGAAAATATTGGGAGGAGCGATGCCATGGAGCCTAAGCTTCTATTTCTCAAAGGGATGAAATCATCCATAATCTCCAAACCCTCTACAACGAATGGAGGGACATACATGCCAACATGGTGGTGCTAACTATATATCCTCTCCAAGACTTTCTAGATAACTTGAAGGAGGCTAATTTAATCATGTGCCCATAAAACACCCCCGAAGAGGTCTACCATTTCGTCAAATTCTGCAAGAAGACGATGGTCGAATTCATCATCGACATTGAGGCTCTCCGCAAGTCTCAAGGGATCACTTTTAGGGTTGACATTTAGTTTTCTTATTTGTCTCAACCACTTGTATTTTGAAATTCCCGTGTATTTGTAATTTATATGATTCCTTTCAAAGGATGAATGAAGCTTTTCTGATTCATTTTGTGTGCTTTCCTTTATTATTGATTGCAAATGCAAATTGTTAAGTATTTATTGCAATAAAACAACATGAATAACTAAAGAGTTTTTCATTAATAAAACTAAAAAAAGCATTCATGCATCATTCGCATTTTCAAAAACAAATACATTGAAACTCATCATCCACCCTTTTTTTTGGATCAAAAACGACGCCTCCAAATTGACTTCTTGATACAACGCGCACTGAAATTTGCAAGCAGTCATGGATCAACTAGAAAAAAACCGAGCCGCACTCCGAGAAGAGGTGTCTTAAGTGAGGTCCCAGATGGTGCAAATGATGGAAACAATACAAGAAATCACTAGAGGTCAAGAAATCATGGCTAACATACAATAGGAAATGAATCAGTGTGCCTGCGTTGCTAATCCTCCTGTTATAGAGACTCCAGTCCCTCCTGCTCAAGGCAACCCTCCAATTCATATAGGTGCACTCGGCTATGTCCCTCCTACTACTCTCAATCCTCATGTTATTGAGATAGACGACCACCAAGATGCTTTCTTTAGCCCTGGGGTTGCCTCCTTGTACAAGCTTTTGGTCCTCCTACCAACGAGGTGGAGAAGAAAGTCAAAGCCATCAAAGAGAAGCTAAGACCGATGGAAAGTACCGACATTCTGGGTCTCGATGCTGCCAAAATATGTTTAGTTCTTGGCATAGTCATTCCCGCTAAATTCAAGGTCCCAGACTTTGAAAAATATAAAGGAGCCAGCGATCTGAGAACTCATATTCAAGCCATTATCGTACGATAGCTGCCTACTCTGACGAAGATCGACTCTTTATGCACTTTTTTCAAGATTCGCTAAGTGGAGCATCAATGGATTGGTACATGCAACTAGAGGGTACACATATCTGCACAGGCAGAGAAATGGCTGAAGCGTTCCTCAAACATTATCAGTATAACACTGATATGGCGCCAAATTGCACACAGTTTCAAAATTTGACACAAAGTTCTGAGGAAACTTTCAAGGAATATGCTCAGAGGTGGAGACAGCTAGCGTCTAGAGTATAACCTCATTTGCTTGAATGAGAGTTAGTGGATATGTTCATGGGCAACCTGCAAGGCCCATATATCAATAGGATGGTAGAAAGTACATCCTCAGGCTTTTCCGACTTGGTTTTGGCTGGCGAGAGAATTGAAAACATTATAAAAATGGGAAAGATCCATAATTCTATAAGTACTTCTGGCATGGTAAAGAAACTTTTTTTTTTGCGTATGGTAAGAAGAGGGAAGAGTACACGAATGCTACCTCAGTAATACAAACAAGAACCCCGACATATCGCATTCCATATCAGCAAGTGGACGTCGTGGCACCTCTCCAACAACAACAACAACCTTTCACAATTCCTGTTCAACATCAGCAGCAACCGCAACAATAACAACAATGCTAACAGCAACCACAATGACAACAACAATGTTATCAACCTCAACAACAACAACAACAACAATGACCGCAATATTAGCACCAGCAACAACAAAGATAAAGAAGACCCAAGAGAAGGTTTGACCCAGTTGTGATGCCATATTGTCACATCCTACCATGTCTATTTAGAAAATCACTTATACAGTTAAGGGAGTCGTGAACCCCTCCAACGGTTCTTCCTCCCGGCTACAATGTGAATTCCCGTTACGAGTTCCACTCTGGTGCTCCCGGACATTCCATAGAAAACTGTAAGGCCCTGAAGTACAAGGTGCATGACTTAATCGACTCTAAGACAATTACATTCACGCATAACAACCCGAATGTAAACAATAATCCCATGGCTCATCACAATAAATCAAATGTGAACATGGTAGATATGGACAATGGAAGAAGACTGATAACCTCTGTCGATGAATTGAAAACTCCACTTATCGAGATCAAGAATGTGTTGATAAAAAGCGATGCATTTCCAGTTTATACAACAACTTGTGAATAATGTTTAATTAACCTATAACAATGTGGAATTTTGAAGACCACCATTCAAAACCTGATGGACCAATGGATTCTTTTGATATATCGCCCTTCCATAATTGAAGAAGTATCCACTCTTGAAGTATTGTATGATGAAGTTCCACCTTTGCAGATTCCATACAATCTCTCTCAGATGACCCTCTCAGTAAATCCCATCACTCCTATGGTGATAACAATCCCAATGTCGTTTCCCTATAATGCAGTTTCAGGGGTGTACGGCTCTGCAATCTATATCCATGGCCAAAAGATTTAAGAGAAGCCTATGACATCTAACGAGCCAATAGTGAGCATAGCCATTACAGGTGGGGTCACTAGAAGCGGGAGGTTCTTTGCCACCATATCTCTCCCAGTTGAAAATAACGGTCCTTCGGCCCAAGACAAAGGAAAACAAATTGATAATGCCCAGCAGAGGCAAGATTCTCTACCAGCCAATGAGGTATACGAATTCTTGCGCATCATAAAGAGAAGTGATTATCGAGTGGTTGAGAAACTCAACCAAACTCCATCTAAGATCTCTATGTTGTCTATGCTTATGTGCTCTAAAGCATATCGCGATGCCTTAGTCAAATTTCTAAAATTTGCCCCCATGCTGCAAGAGATCTTTGTGTGCCAATTCGAGGGAGTGGTAAATAACATAACTACTAGTCCGAGCCTGTGATTCAGTTATGAAGAGCTCCCCACCAAGGGAAGAAACCATAATAAAGCTCTGCATATCTCCATTGAGTGTATGGACAATGTGTTATCAAGATTCTTGGTGGATACTGGCTCTTCTCTCAACGTGATGCACAAAAGTTCTCTTGGAAAATTAACCATTGAAGGACTTGTGATGTAGCCGATGAAGGAGAAGGGCGATCCAAAATGCAGCGGAATTTAAAATTTTCTCCTTTAGTGATCCTTACGAATGGGCATGATCAGTGATAGAATCGTTACCTTTTGTGGTGATTTAAACCTTTGATGCAGATCTATGGAACGATCACGAACGTTGAATGGTGACAAAGCCTCTACTCAGTCCACATGAACGGATTCCTTCAATCTCAGTGCTAGCTGCTACGAATGAAGGCTTTGAGTGTGAGAGAGAGAAACGAAATTGCAACTGCACAAATGCTTCTGCACAAGGGTTCTATTTATAGAACCACTTGTGTGGGCTGCAAGATAAAACTTCCACTTAAGTGTATGTGGCCCATATCTTATAATATGCCAAAATCACTTAAGCGCGTGGTACCTTACCATATTTCATATTCTACTTAAGTACATCGTACGTTACGATGTTCTACAATTCACTTAAGTGCACCATACCTTACGGTGTTTCTTAGGTACTCTATCTCTCATCAATTCGTCCTTTTGTGTGTGACCCTGTAGGTTTTCGCAGCATTGGCAATTATATTAAATCACGTATTTAACATAATAAACAGTAAGCGGTATCTAGCAACACATCACTGCTACCTAAGACACGAAAATGTCATGTGATCTGACAAATCCTTTTGTGATAATACTTATGTGTATAATTACCCTTTTGCCCTTATGTCTATATTGAACACAAGGCATATACTGTGTCATCCTTGTCCAGTTCAATATTTGGCCCATAGACATTTATCCTGTTATGCAGGATGGGAAAATTGCATCTAGGTCACTCATGTTCCTCAGCATGCTTCGTGGAGTACCCATCAACTGTCTTTATGGTCATCCAGTTACAGACAATGTTTGATCAGCAATAAGGCACTCGACTCTACATCTAGGGTCCATAGTGTTTTCAGGTCGAAGGGTGGTATACACCATTATCACCATGAGAATAACTTATGACACTTTATATAACATTCTATATAGTATTCTCATAGCGGGTCAATCCAGTATAAATATTACTCTTAATATTCATACCTATGTTTAAGACTTGATAACTCCTTATCCATGATCCATGAGATGTGATCATCAGTCTATATACATAATAGTCTTAATGCTTTAATGTTATCCCACTTCACAATAAAGCTCGACTATTGACACTTTAAGAATAGTGTCCTTATGTTTAATGTGATCTCATGATTAAGTCACACTTGATACATTAAAAGGACTAGCTATTCTAGGTACTTTATTAAACAAACATAATAAAGAAAAAGCCTTTTATTATTAATTAATAATTCAATACAAGTACCAAAATTATTGGCCTCTAGCGCTTACACCAACAATCTCCCACTAGCACTAGAGCCAATCAGGCATACCCCTAATGCCCATAGATCTAGTATGGCCATCATGCTTCTACTACGCAAGAGGCTTTGTTAGTGGGTCAACAATATTGTCAAGTGTAGGTACTCTGCATATTTTCACATCTCCTCTATCTATTATCTCTCAAATGAGGTGATAACGCCTAAGTACGTGTTTGGATCGTTGGTGAGATGGCACCATTGTTATCACAATAGAGGCTAATGGGATCCACAATGCTAGGAAGTATGCCAAGTTCACTAATGAACATTTTGATCCAAACAACTTCCTTTGTTGCACTTGAGGCAGCAATATACTCGGCCTCGGTTGTAGAATCATCAACTATATCTTGCTTTGAACTTTTCCAGCTCACAGCGCCACCATTTAAGCAAAAAACGTAACCAGATTGCGATCTAAAGTCATCCTTATCTGTCTGGAAGCTAGCATCGGTGTATCCAATTACATCAAACTCTTCCTGACCTCCATATATCAAGAATGAGTCCTTAGTCCTTCTCAAATACTTAAGGATATTCTTGACAGGTACCCAATGAGCATCACCGGGATCAGATTGGTACCTATTTGTTGCACTTAAAGCATACGAGACAACTGGTCGAGTACATAACATGGCATACATGATAGATCCTGTTGCAGATGCATTTGGAATCTTATTCATGAGATCCCTTTCTTCCTTAGTTGAAGGGGATTATGTTTTTGATAGACACAAGCCATGTTGCATAGGTATGAATCCTTTCTTGGAATCATGCATATTAAAGCGTCTCTGCACTCTATCTATGTATTTACTCTTACTTAGGCTAAGCAATTTTTGTGATCTATCTCTATAGATCCTGATTCCTAATATATAGGCTGCTTCACCTAGGTCCTTCATAGAAAAGCATTTCCCCAACCAAGACTTTACTTGTTGCAGGGTAGGGACATCGTTTCCAATGAGTAATATGTCATCTACATATAATACCAGGAAAACGATCATACTCCCACTAATCTTCTTGTAGACACAAGGCTCATCTTCGTTCTTGATGAATCCATATTGTTTTACTGTTTCATCAAAGCGAAGATTCCAGCTTCTGGAAGCTTACATAACTTTTGGGCTTCTTCTGGTATGTCAAATCCTTCAGGCTCTGTCATGTACACATCCTCAAGAAGGTTCTCATTAAGGAAAGTAGTTTTGACATCCATCTTCCATATTTCATAATCATGATATGCAGCGATAACAAGTAAAATCCGAACAGATTTAAGCATTGCAATTGGTGAAAAGTTTTCATCATAGTCAACCCCATGAATTTGTTTATATCCTTTTGCAACCAGTCTTGCCTTATAGGTATGTACCTTACCATCCATGTCGGCCTTCTTTTTGAAGACCCACTTGCATCCTATAGGGTTAACTCCTACAGGAGGCTCTACCAAGGTCCAAACTTGGTTTGTATACATGGAATCCATTTCAGATTTCATGGCTTCTAGCCACTTCTCAGACTCAGGACCAATTATGGCCTCTTGGTAGGTCACAGGCTCATCTTGATCCATGAGTAATACATCACCTTGATCAGTTATGAGATATCCATATCTCTCAGGTAGGTGATGTATCTTGCTTGACCTACGCTGGTCTTGTTCTACTTGAGCAGGTTGCTCTTCCACATATACTTGTGGTTCCTTCTCTAATTCCTCCATAGGTGTATCAATGCTTTGTGATTCTTGAATTTCTTCAAGCTCTACGTTCCTCCCACTGATTCCTTTGGAAATAAAATCCTTTTCTAGGTAAACTCCAGTTCGAGCGACAAACACTTTGCCCTCAAAAGGATTGTAGAAGTAATACCCTCTTGTTTCTTTAGGATACCCCACAAATAAGCATTTGTCAGATTTGGGCTTAAGCTTAGTTGAAATTTGTCGTTTCACATAAACTTCGCAACCCTAAATCTTCATGTAAGACATATGTGGTTTCTTACCACTCCATATCTCATATGGTGTCTTCTCAACCTTTTTGAATGGAACACGGTTAAGTGTGTAAGCTGCTGTCAATAGTGCATGTCCCCAAAAGGAGTTTGGAAGATCGACGTGACTCATCATGGATCGGACCATGTCTAACATGCTTCAATTTCTTCTCTCATATACACTGTTCCATTGGGGTGTTCCAGGAGGAGTAAGTTGGGATAGGATCCCACACTCTTTTAGATGGTCATCAAACTCTAGGCTTAAATACTCACCACCTCGATCTGATCGAAGAGTTTTAATATTCTTACCTAGTTGGTTTTGTACTTCATTCTTGATTTCCTTGAACTTTTCAAAGGAATATGATTTGTGTTTCATTAAATACATATAACCATATCTACTGAAATCATCAGTAAATGTGATGAAGTATTGAAAACCTCCTCTGGTTGGTATGTGCAGTGGTCCACATACATCAGTATGTATGAGGGCCAAAAAATCATTAGCTCTTTCACCTTTTCCTGTGAATGGAGACTTTGTCATCTTTCCAATTAAATAAGATATGCATGTCTCATATGATTCATAATCAAAAGAGTCCAAGAGTCCATCTTTATGGAGTTTGGAAATGCGTTTCTCATTTATGTGGCCTAATTGATAATGCCTAAGGTAAGTTGGATTTAACTCATTAGGTTTCATCCTTTTAGTATTAATGTTATAAATATGCACTTCAAGATCAAGGACATATAGTCCATTGTTCATTTGTGTAGTAGCATAGAATATATCATTCAAATAAATTGAGCAACAATTATTCTTTATTATAAATGAAAAACCAAACTTGTCCAAACAATAAACAGAAATAATATTCCTGCTAATTGCAGGTACATAATAACAGTTCTCTAACTGAATTATTAAACCACTAGGTAAAGTCAATACATAAGTTCCTATGGCTAAAGCAGCAACCTTTGCTCCATTGCCAACTCGTAGATCAACTTCACCTTTTGCCAAATCTCTACTCCTTTTTAACCCCTGCACATTGGTACAAATGTGAGAACCGCATCCAGTATCTAATACCCATGATGCAGAAGTAGATAAATTAATTTCAATAACAAAAATACCTGAAGTTGAAGTCTCTACTCCATTTTTCTTATCTTCCAGGTACTTTGGGCAGTTTCTCTTCCAGTGTCCGGTCTTACCGCAATGGAAGCAGGTGCCTTCCTTTGATATGCCTCCACTAGGCTTCAAAGCAGCAACAGTGGGTTTGGGTTTGGCAACTTCCTTGCTTTTCCCTTTATCACCTTGCTTGGTGGGTCTTTTGTTCTGTCTCTTTCCATTTCCGATCATCAAAATAGACTTCCCTTTTGACTTCAGATTCTGCTCAGCAGTTTTTAACATGGCTAGCAGTTCAGGAAGAGATTTGTCCATATCATTTATATTGAAATTAAGGATAAATTGATTGAATCTATCTGGAAACAATTGCAAGATCAAATCAGTCCCAAGTTCCTTTCCGAGGGGAAAACCCAACCTCTCAAGGTTCTCCATATACCCAATCATCTTGAGCACATGGGACCTACAGTGGCTCCCTCAGCTAACTTGCCTTCAAAAAGGGCTTTTGAAACTTTAAACCTTCCATGCCTTGCTTGCTCTTGATAGAGCATCTTCAAGTGTTCGATCATATCGAACGCTGTCATGTTCCCTTGTTGCTTTTGCAACTCTGAGTTCATGGTAGCTAGCATGAGGAAAGCAGTTTCATTGGCATCATCGACATGCTTCTTATAAGCATCTCTTTCTGACTTAGGTGCAGAACTAGGAGGTTCCTCTTCAGGAACAGGTTTCTCCAAGACATACAGCTTTCTATCATGTTTGAGGATAATCCTCAGATTTCGGTGCCAATCCAGAAAATTTATCGTAGATAATTTTTCCTTGTCAAGGATTGATCGCAAAATGTTGTTAGAGGTGTTTGTTGTCATGGTAATCTACATGAAAGTAATGAAAATATAAGTATCAATAACATATTTAATTAGGCCTTTAATTAAATATGCTCCCACTATTTTACTCAAAACAAATGACCCTCACCATTTGATTCGGAAAATCCCGTTGGAAGATTTTCTAGTGGGTCGAGATCCACATTTTACTTTGTCTTAAGTCCGCGTAGGCGGATTACACAAAACTAGGTTATTTAGGGAGGAACTCCTTCCAATTGTATCTAATACAACTCGAGAATATTTAGTTGCGTGAATAACTCCTTATTCCAATCCATCACATGGATCATTTCCAACTCTTGCTTCTAAACATATATAATCTTATTATAATTTGTTTAGTTAAGTTTGGCCCATTGTTTTAGCAATTGGATATTACAATTATCCCATCGCACCTTACTAATATAGAACATGCACCTCGCGTAGGCGAAACCTACATTATTCGATACTAGTCTTGATGAGTGCTAAAACTTGGAAATCATAAACTTAATATTTAATTTGAGGGAATTTGAAATTATTCTGATCTCACTGGCTTATTTATCATATAAATAGTCTCTCACATGCATCAACATACATTCACATGCATCAACATACATAATGAAACAGTTATGGCCCCTAGCGTAATTGTTCTCCCAAGCCAATGAGAGAACCTAAGCTAACCTAATAACGATCTAAGCTTCTCCAAGCAAGATCTTCAAGGTTATCCTCCTTTGATATTGTATTCTTCTCTTTCTTCATAACATTACATTATATAAAAGAAACTCGTTTTACATACGAGGGAGTGAGATGAGAAAAGAAGTTACATTCAGAGATTAAAAGAGAGGCACGACACGCAAGTCGTATTTTAAAATCCCAAAACAAAATAAAGGAAAGCTAACGCCATAACCGATCACCACAAGACAATAATAATAAACACATTATTATTATTAATTTAAATTATGTTAATTAATTAAAACCAAATTAAATTTTGGCGACCGATCACACTACGCAGAGTTAGCTGGGGGTTCCGCTGCTCGGTCAGCAGACGGTGGTTCAGCACTCCCTGCGGACGGGGGTCAAGGGGGAAGCGCCCCTTGCGGGGTTGCAAGGGAAGCGCCCCGACTCAAATTTTTAGTGAACAATTCATTTGAAATCAACGTCATTTTTCGCATCAACACTTGATACTTTAAAGCATAACTCTTGCGCAGTCACAACCCTAATCGCATAACTCTTTGACAGCACAACCCTTGGGTCGTCATTAACCCTAATGCACCAATTTCAAACCGTCAAACACACCTCGATTGTCAATTCAGTATGATTGATCAACACATCATTGCTTTACCATACTAATGTCGGATCAAGAAGCAAATGACCATTGATCGCTCAAAGGAAAACAACCATTAAGTGTTTGAATGAACAAAACAAAAACAATATATCATATATACCATATTTTGCATTAGGATTACTTATATTATATATATAACTTGATGGATCTCAATTGCGTAACCTATGGACGATCGATGTATCGCTGCTTCACCATACTAACGTTGGATTCCGAAGCATAGTTAACATCAGTCATCCAAATCGTACACCCATGATGCCAAATTTAATTACTTGTTTATTCTTTGATTCGTTCTGTCTTTTAATCATATTAATACTGAAAATACAGAAAATAAACAGCTATCAGATGCATGGTTTCGTAACCAGGCCCTGATACCACTGAAGGAGAAGGGCGACCAAAAACGCAGCGGAATTTAAAATTTTCTCCTTTAGTGATCCTTACGAATGGGCATGATCAGTGATAGAATCGTTACCTCTTGTGGCGATTTAAACCTTTGATGCAGAACTATGGAGTGATCACGAAAGTTGAATGGTGACAACGCCTCTACTCAGTCCACACGAACGGATTCCTTCAATCTCAGTGCTAGCTGCTACGAATGAAGGCTTTGAGTGAGAGAGAGAGAAACAAAATTGCATCTGCATAAATGCTTCTGCACAAGGGTTCTATTTTTAGAACCACTTGTGTGGGATGCAAGCTAAAAAGCTCACTTAATTGTATGTGGCTCATACCTTATAATATGCCAAAATCACTTAAGCGCGTGGTACCTTACCATATTTCGTATTCTACTTAAGTACATCGTACCTTACGATGTTATACAATTCGCTTAAGTGCACCGTACCTTACAGTGTTCCTTAGTTACTCTATCTCTCATCAATCTGTCCTTTTGTGTGTGACCCTGTAGGTTTTCACGGCATTGGCAATTATATTAAATCACGTATTTAACATAATAAACAGTGAGCGGTATCTAGCAACACATCACTGCTACCCAAGACACGAAAATGTCATGTGATCTGACAAATCCTTTTGTGATAATACTTATATGTATAATTACCCTTTTGCCCTTATTTCTATATTGAACACAAGACATAGAACGTGTCATCCTTGTCCAATTCAATATTGGGCCCATAGACATTTATCCTGTTACGCAGGATGGGCAAATTCCATCTAGGTCACTCATGTTCCTCAGCATGCTTCGTGAAGTACCCATCAACTGTCTTTATGGTCATCCAGTTACGGACAATGTTTGATCAGCAATAAGGCACTCAACTATACATCTAGGGTCTATAGTGTTTTCAGGTCGAAGGGTGGTATACACCATTATCACCATGAGAATAACTTATGACACTTTGCATAACATTCTATATAGTATTCTCATAGCGGGTCAATCCAGTATAAATATTACTCTTAATATTCATACCTATGTTTAAGACTTGATAACTCCTTATCCATGATCCATGAGATGTGATCATCAGTCTATATACATAATAGTCTTAATGCTTTAATGTTATCCCACTTTACAATAAAGCTCGACTACTAATACTTTAAGAATAGTGTCCTTATGTTTAATGTGATCTCATGATTAAGTCACATTTGATACATTAAACGGACTAGCTATTCTAGGGACTTTATTAAACAAACATAATAAAGAAAATGACTTTTATTATTAATAAATAATTCAATACAAGTACCAAAAGTATTGGCCTCTAGAGCTTACACCAACAGTCGGGCGAGCTAGCAGTAAGCGAATTTGATGTGTTGAGGAGAACAGTAATTGTCGAAGTAGATATTCCCATCAAAATTGTCCCCATGATTTCTTAATTACCTTTTTGTGATGGAGGTATACCCAACTTACAGTTGCTTACTTGGTCGCCCATTGATACATTCGGCCACATCTGTTACTTCAACGCTCTATCAAAAGCTGAAATTTTTGATCAACAACAAACTAGTAGTTGTGGAGGGAGAAGAAAAAATCATGGTGAGTCACTTAGTGTCCTTCTGATACATAGAAGGAGAGAGGAGTTGAAGGAAATCCCATTTCAATCATATTAAATTGTCAACATTGAAACAGTTGGCCCTGTAGGGGAAGAACTGAAAAATGCTGAATTTCCAATGGACTTTCTCAAAGATGCTCTGACTGTCATAAGGAGTGGACACCTTGTAGAATGGGGAAGGATGCTAGAACTTCCTAACAACAAGGATCGCTCTGGATTGGGATACAATTCCCAATACTTAAAGAAGACAATGTCGATAGCTGTAAAGGGGCAAGTGCTCCCATTATCAGATTTCTTCTCAAGCGTCAGGCACCTTGTAGATGGTCATGTATGTGCCACAGAGGATGATAAAGTCAAAGATGAATGACCTATCTTCAAGAAGACCACAGGAAAAGGTGCAACCAATTGGACTATGTTGGGATTACCCAAAGTGACAATGTTTGAGAAGTAATTTCCCTTGTTTTCTGTTTTTCCCTTAATCAATCAAAAGAACCCATGGCGTGCCCAAGTCAAGGGGATATCATTTGTAGGGCCCCCAATGAATTTCCCTTTTTATCAAATTAATGAAAATCACCATATTCCACATTCAAATTTGTGATCCTTGTCTTTCATTTATTTTACTTTTTCACTAAAAAAAGGTCATGTTTTTTGTTTCTCTTTAAATTTTTTCAAATCGTTCTTTTCCCTTCATACAAATAAAAGCATGAACCCTAAATCGTGCAGATCACCCTCGGTTACCATCAGTAATGGTTCCGCTAAAGTCTCATATGTCTTCGACAACCCGATTAATCACGCAGACGAAGACTGTGATGAAGATTATGAGCTCCCTGAAGAGTTAGCATGACTGCTCAAGCAAGAGTCAAAGGTCATCCAACCACATGAGGAATCAGTGGAAGTGGTCAACCTTGGAACGAACGAGGAAGCTAAAGAGGTCAGAGTAGGCTCGGCTCTACAAGAAGATATCAAGGCGAAGTTGGTCAATCTCTTAAAAGACTACATGGATGTGTTCGCATGGTATTACCAAGACATGCCTGGCCTCGATACTGATATTGTGGTTCATCGTCTACCCCTTAAAGAGGATTTCCCCCCGGTGAAGAAAAAGCTAAGAAGGGCTCGTCCTGACATGGCTACGAAGATTAAAGAGGAAGTGCAAAAACAGCTCAGCGCAAGCTTTCTAGTAGTCTCCAACTACCCTCAATGGATTGCCAATATCGTGCCCGTGCCCAAGAAGAATGACAAAGTAAGGATGTGTGTGGATTACAGAGATTTGAATAGAGCAAGTCCCAAAGACGACTTGCCACTACCCCACATTGATGTGCTAATGGACAACACTACTCAATTTTTTGTTTTCTCCTTTATGGACGGATTCTCTGGTTACAACCAGGTCTGAATGGCTCAAGAAGATATGGAGAAGACTACTTTCATAACCCCATGTAGCACCTTCTGCTACAAGGGCATGCCCTTTGGACTAAAGAATTCTGGTGCAACTCACCAATGAGCCATGGTCACCCTCTTTCATTATATAATTCATAGAGAGATCGAGGTCTACATTGATGATATGATTTCCAAATCTCAAATCGAAGAGGAGCATCTAGTCAATCTGGAAAATTTATTTGAACGACTAAGAAAATTCCAGTTGAGGCTTAATCCCAACAAATGCACGTTTGGAGTAAGATCTGGCAAACTGCTAGGTTTTATTGTCAGCCAACGTGGCATTGAGGTAGATTTTGAGAAGGTGAAGGCCATACAAGCTATGCATGCACCCAAAACCGAGAATGAAGTTCGAGGATTCCTAGGTAGATTGAACTACATCGCTAGATTCATTTCTCAACTTACGGCCACTTGTGAGCCTATCTTCAAACTACTTCGAAAGGATCAAGTTGTTATTTGGAACGAGAATTGCCAAGACGCTTTTGAGAAGATAAAGGAGTATTTACAAGAACCTCCCATTTTTATGCCTCATATACCTGGCATACCTTTAATCATGTACCTTACCATTCTTGAAGGATCCATTGGGTGCATCCTAGGACAACACGATGAGACTGGTAGGAAAGAACACAAAATATACTACTTAAGCAAGAAGTTCACCGATTATGAGAGTAGGTATTCAATGCTTGAGAAGACATGTTGTGCACTTGCTTAAGCTACCAAACGCCTAAGACAGTATATGCTCACTCATACAACATTGTTAATATCCAAGATGGACCCTGCCAAATACATATTTAAGAAGCCTTCTTTAACCGATAGAGTAGCCCATTGGCAAATGGCTTTGACCGAGTATGACATTTAACATGTCACTTAGAAGGCTATCAAGGGGAGTGTAGTGTCTGACTATCTAGCACATCAACCCTGTCATACCCTCAAATTTTCCATACCCCATATTATCTTCTTAATCCTTAAAACCCAAGCATGCATCCCACACACATCATCTCATATGCATATATATCCTTAATGGTCACAATAACCCATAAGCCCAAGGCATGGGATTCATCTACAAAGCGCCAAGATCCTCTAATCATTCTTGAGGTGTTCCCAAGCCACCTTAACTTGAATCTCATCCTCAAGCATCCTACAAAGCTTGTAGGATCACTCAAGAGATCTCACTCACTCCCTAAGTCCAATTTGGGTGGTGAGTCGCCTTTGAAGAAGCTTCAAGATTCATCTGGTCACCCAATGACCAACCCCTGGCTCTTGACCCTCCTTTTTGCTTGTACAAGTTTTTTATGCTCCATGACCTTTAACATCCCAATTGGATCCCTACAACTCAAACCCAAGTTCATCTAACCATGGTCCTCGATGAAACTTATGACTCAAGAAACCCTAATTTGGGGGCTTCTTGTTCATTGAGCTTGATCATTTTTGGCCATCCAATCACCATAACATTCATTCAACATAATTTCATTTCCATTACAATCCAAGTTAACAATTTAAACATCCATTTAATCCATGTTGCTAGTAGTTGGTTCACACTTGATTTTTCAACTTTCCATGACTTGATCCACCGACTAATTTGACCTAAAATCATTCCAAAAAGTCCAAAAATTCATTTCCTATCATGATATCATCATTTTAGGTCAAAACATCCATCATTGTGGCTTCAAAAGTAAGAAATCACAGAAACCCTAAAACTAGGTCATGTTGGTTGGTCACATTTTGGAAAGAATGGCCTATGCGAAGTTCCAAAGACCATAACTTCTTCATTTTTCAAGATTTTTAAATTCCACTTCGATCCAAATTTATTAAATAACTTCCTATCCAACTTTTTTTCAAGGTCCAAAACCTAATACATTAAGGAATGGGTTCAATTTTGCTATTATTCAAGCTGGTCCAACATGCCTACCATGCCCTAAAATGATGTCATGACCACGAATTTGACATGTTGCCATTTCCAAACCACAAACCCTTTTGACCTGGTTCATTTTGCATTCAATCAAGTTCATGGAAAAGAACAAATGGCCCAAAATTGAAGAAAAGTGTACGAGCCAATTTCATTTGGCCTTGGTCCAAACATGGGTGACCACCCTGATGCACAAACCAGGCATGTCTCGGCCAGAATTTGCATAATCATGCACCACACCCTTAAACTTGTGTATTCGGATCCCTTTTTGCCTAAGACACGTTATAAAACACTTCAGGACAAGTATGGAAGTCAACTTGGTTGGAAAAACTCCTCACATTGCAAAACTCGACCCGGTGTGCAAATGCTGACTTTTCCTAAAATGGCAAAAAGCAATTTGCATAGCAGACCACTTCTTTTCCCTTTGTTGCTCCTAATTGATGCTAATGGGGAAGACCGACTAGTCTGGAGTGCAAGCAAGGTCAAAACACAGCCACCCTTGTCTCCCCAAGTTCAACCTTGAGCACATTTTCAAGTTGCACCCTTTCTGAAGCAAACCTACATCTCTTTCCATCCAAACCATCCACACACCTTCCTTGTAAATATTGGAAGGTGTCCCCTTCATTTTACACACTTAAAAAGCCCCCAAATCTCTGCTGCATATTTGAACCAAAGCCTCCATAACAAAGTTGTGTTTTTGAGTTTCAAAGTGTTTCAATCTAAAATAACCCGGAACCCTTCACAAACCTTCACCCAAGCTTTCCCTATCCCTAACTCATCCTCCCCATTCCTCATCTAAGCTGAGCTCAGTCATCGAAGTCCTTCCCTGAGCTATTTCTGACTAGGTAAAAATACTCATCTCCTTCACCTAAACAAGTTACCCTCTTGCTCGAAATCATTCACTGGTCATTAGCCCTAACCTTGTAGCTTTGATTACTCCATTTCCATCATTTAATTTTTAAATTAGCTCAAGGTTGTTCATCTAGTTTGTTCATAAGAACTCCACACTCGGAGCCAATCAATGGCTCATGAGTGTGGAGGTTAGTTTGGTTTTGATTGGGGAAGATGATTCCATGGAAAAATCTGACTAAAAACATGTGTTTTTGAGGTTTGATTTTGGTAAGATTCTAAGTTGAAGAAGAACGTTAGCGCATATTTTGAATTCAAACCAAATGGTTGTCACATTCTGATTGGTAGGCTGGCGCGTGAAATCCATTTTTTATTGTTTTTTCTAATTTATTCAAGTCAGTGTGTTTTTATATCACAACTGGGCCATTGGCTTAGTGGGTGAGGGGATGTATTCCCCCATGACCCCAAGGTTAGGGGTTCGAACCTAGTGTGTGCACCCTGGCCACATTTTTCCACTTTTATGTTATTTTGGTTATTTTATTTTTCAATTTTATTTTCTCTTTTGATTTATTTATTAACCCTCTCATTTTTATTATTTTGAAACAATGTTGAACATAAACCCCCCTTATTTTTCCCACTAAAATTTAATGGTGATTTTATTTATTTTATTTGGATTATTTATAATGGACTTTTGAAGTCTTGAAGTTAAAGGCCAATGAAAACTATCCTTTGTCATGATGTTGGTTTGGTGAGGGTTGATTGAACCTTCCTTGTTTCAAAACTACCAATGGATGATCAAATGCTCATCCATGGTACTTTGAATCATGTATAGGTTGTCCACACACCAACTAACTTGGACCATTTGACTTATAGATGAGGCCTATTTGCACATATGTTAAGTTATGGGTTCATCTAATACACTGCCTTTTCATTTTGTTTATACTAACTCACAAACCCTTCTATACTTTGTGTATTTATCATTTTGACTTCTTTATACTAACCATCTAAATTTATAACTTTGCCTTATTCATATAACTTGTTAATATCTCATTTGTTTCAATATAACTTGCTAACCAAAACAACTAAAATCAATCATTCAATTTTGAGTTGTATAATCTTCTTTTTGTCAATCTATTGATAGATGGACTTGAGGTTGAACAACTTTCATTGTTGCAAATCTAGGTAAGTTGATTCGTTGATCATCTTCCTTACTTTGCATCAGTGATAAGTTATCCCCTGATGCGCGATTATTTGAATCTATTGAACTAAATATAGATAATCCTTAAAAGTTGTCCACTTACTCACAACCCTAACTTTACCTTTGTTAACTTTGATTATTACTAACCTCTTATCATTTTTATTATTCATTGTCATTTACTTATTATGTCATTTACTTATTATGTCATTTACATTTAAGTATTCATCATCATTATCATTGTACAAACTCATCATACACACTTTACTATTGTTCTTTACTATAGTCATCATTCAAAAACAACCAAAACATGATAAAATTAAAAGACCAAAAACAATTCACTTTACTTAATCACTTGGACTTAGAGGATTCCATTTAGGACCTTAGCTTGGAGGCCTTTCCTTTACTCTTTTGTGATTCTTTGTAAACATTTGGGTTTCATCTGTAACTTGCATACCTGTTGTAAGAATGGCATCATGGTACCACCTTAGGGGGGCATGTTTGTAAGACCATTATCCTTTGTTTAGCATAGGTAACACTTTTGCACACACAAGGCTTTCTCTTGGGATACCTTACAATGAGACCCTTTTATTTCCTTTTCGGTTACTTTGCATTCGTATTGCATAAGCAACATTTCTCAATCAAATAAATAAACCATTGATCCAACGTCAAGCGACTTCTTCTTAATCAAACTCAAAATACTTAATAACTACGATTAGTATTATGCGCCAAGAGCCTTAAGTGGTGGAGAATGAATGAGAATGGATCATTCCTATCCTCACTCTAATTATTTTGGATACAAGACGCTTAGCTTGTTATCTAGAATAATCACCTCCGCCCATAGACTTTAGTGCAATCTGATCCCAAACTCTTTTCATAAACCTTTTTCTCAAAGGGAAAATCAACACAACCCATCAAACCTTATTTTTGTGCCTTAGGGAACCAACCTAAAAACCCATTTCTCAAAGGTAATAGTAACCAACACACAAAAAATTTCTACTATGAACTACGAAGCTCTGATTCCTCATCCCCGAATGAGTAATACGTAGGCACAAGGGCCCCAATCCTTGGTGAGCACTATAATAACAAAAACACCCTCTCTTTCACACATTCTTTTGAAAAAATAAAACAATGACAGATAAATCCACACGTACGTAAAACAACCCAAATGGTTCCCGTGGAATACTGTGGACGTGAGGGGTGCTAATACCTTTTCCTTGCATAATTGACTCCCAAACCCTAATCGCGATTACGAGATCGACACCTCATCCTTTTTATAGCGCTTCCTGTGCACTTATCTTTTTGAGGGTTTTATCAATTATTTTCCCTCGCCTCTCTGACGGAGGCGCATAAATAAAAATCGGTGGTGACTCTTATGACTCGACTTAAGTTCGAAAGTTCGTCCGATTTTTTCGTTACCCCTGATAGTGACAGTTGGTGACTCTGTTGGGGACCCTGTTTTCCCTAAGCGAGTCTAGCCTAGATTGGGTTTGTTTGTTTATTTTTCACGAACGTGGAGATTTATCCATTATTTTTTTCTGTATATATTGCTTTTTGTTGCTAACATATACATATTTTTCTTTATTTGTCTGCTGGTCCGAATCCTTGGTTTCGTGACGAAGAAATTTATAAGCAATAATGATTACAAAGAAAACCTTGGGTGACAGAATCTCCACCCGAGTATGATATTTTTCTTGAGATATGAGAGGTTGAGTAGAATTGGTTCGTGAGGTGCCTTCCTCGTTAGGGTCGTACGAGAACCTCACTTAGTGGTAGATTCTCTTAAGGGGATTGATGATCACTGTGCTTTCGGCGTAAGCATCATTTCCTTTACTAGAGTCAGTGACCCTAATAACCCTTTTGTTGAACCTATAACCATGGCTAGCCTAGACTGATGGTCATGTAGTATAGGCCACCGAGGTTCCTTCCTTGTAAGGCTCGATATGAAGATCTCACTTAGAGTTGATGACCTTGATGGAGTAGTCGTCAGGCAAGTAAATTGACATAAGCGGATGACAGTTAAGGAAGTCCATGACTCTAGGGGCAGTGTCTTACACCCAACTTCCCAAATGCCCTAGATCATACAAAGCGAGAACCTTGGTTTTCTAAGCAGTCATTATTAAACTCCATGCTTCGTCACAGTGGTCTGAGACCTTGAACCCATGCCTAAAACCTGTGGAAATAAATAAAAACCAACCATTCATTCATGCATACATTCATCATCAAAATAAGAATAAAAGATCTTAAAGATTTTCGTTTGTTCAAATGCTTAATTAAAATACCTTTATCGACACACCATGGATACTTAAACAAGGAAAAACACCTCTACCTTCCGATTCAAGAGTCCTGACATCAGCTCATTGAAGGTCCTCATCTCAAAGGTGACAACCCTAAAGGGCAACCAGTTTAGAGCCAATTTTGGGAACATCATAGATCTTATGATTGAGAAGGTTGATTATGGTGTTATCACTACAATGGCCCAATACTATGACGTCCCCTTAAGAGGATTCACTTTCCCCGACTTCCCAATCTCTCCAACCCTGGAAGACCTCGAGAGGCTCCTCAACCGATAAATCAAAGAATACAACCCCTTTCCTAAGCTGGAAGAAGGTTTTTGTTTGACCGAGCTCTCACTCACCTTGGGTACCAACACCAACAAGCTAGTGGCGAACTAGGGCGTTAAGGGTTCAGTCAAGGGATTGACCCAGAAATTCCTCGAAGCCCATGCCTAGAAAATGTTGAAGTAAGAAAGACCTGAATTCTGCAACGCAAACTTGGCACTCCTGATTCACATAATTGTTCTCTTCTCAAATGTGGACAAGTTTGTGGATCACTTGGCAAATGAAGTCTTTCTAACAAATAATCTGGTGCCTTTCCTACTTGTTGACTTATATCATACCTTTCATACAAGATATGAGAAGAAGGGAGGTACTTTCCTATGTTGTGTTCCTCTATTGCATCTATGGATAAGGGACCGCATGCCTCAACGTGGGCCTTTTACCCAAAGAAATCTGACATGGCCTCAGAAGTTCGTATCTCTCACCGCCAACTCAATTTTATGGTATAAGCGAGAATGGGATACAGAAGACGTCATTGCAAGATGCGAAGGGTTCCCAAATGTACCCTTAATATGAGCGCAAGGTTGCATCAACTACAACCCTGCTATACTCAAAAGACAACCGGGGTACGCTATATTGAGTCCTCTATAGGAAAGATACTTCATTCCTTTTGTCGTCAATACCGTGTACCCGCTCGATTCAAATGTGAAGAGAGTGCGGAAAGCTTTGACAAACATAGTCCGTATTGACCAAGAATGGGGTAAGAAAAAAATCCTAGCCAAGGAACCCTACTTTGTGTGGGTAAAAGAGAGGGATAATGTTATTAAGATGCCATTTCTATTTGATCCTTCTTCATTCTCGTTGATGCCCGAGCCCGAGCCTATCCTACAAGAGGGCATGGATAAGTTATCCAACCAAATCAAAGAGCTTGAGTTGGAGAACACTCAATTACGAGTCAAACTCAATCGTGCCAAGGAACATAACCATGTCTTGGAGGATAAGGGTAAGAAAGTTTGTGAAATGTTCAAGGGTAACAAGAAGAGGCTCCAAATAGCCGAAGGACAGAGAGTTTGGGTTGGTGGAGCTCTACAAGGAGCTAATTCTGAGCTAGACTTCCACAACGACAAGTTGGATCAAGCCTACGGAGTCATCAAGGACCTTTTGAAAACTGTCGAGAGGTTAAATGCTATAAAGAAGGAAGTGAGAGAAGACTATGAAGCCCAACTTCTCGAGCTGAGGACCATTCTCAAGGAGTGTAAGGACTTCCTAGATAAGGAACAACTGGAGAGAGAGAGAGAGAGAGAGAGAGAGAGAGAAGATTCATCGAAGCTTCTTGCGTGAGCAATTCAACCTCGAACGAGCTTGTGAGCAAATCAAGAACATGAAGAGGGGGATCTATGACCAAGCCTATGTGGAGTTACAAAACAACTGTAGAAATTGAGAGGAGCGTTGTTATGGAGCCGAAGCTTCCATTGCTCAAAGGGATGGAATCATCCATAATCTCCAAACCCTTTACAACGAGTGGAGGGACAAATACGGCAACATGGCGGTATTGACTAACTATGCCCTTCAAGACTTCCCGACAAGTTGAAGGAGGCTGATTTGATTATGTACCCAGATAATACCCCCGAGGAGGTCAATCACTTCATTAAATTTTGCAAGAAGACGATGGTCGAACTCATTACTGAAATTGAGGCTCTCCGTAAGTCTCAAGGGGTCACTTTCAGGGTGGATATCTAGTTAGTTTAGTTGTTTCCGCTACTTGTACTTTGCAACTTCCATGTATTGTAACTTGTATTTCCCTTCAAAGGATGAATAAAAGATTTGGGTTTCTCTCTATGGTGTTTTCCTTTATCTTTGATTGTGAAAGTAAATCGTTAAGTATTTCTGGAAATTATTAAACATGATTAACTAAAAGAGCTTTGTATTAACCTAAAAAACAAAAAAATTAATGCATCATTCGCATTTTTTAAAACATAAAAACATAAAAAAAACTCATCCATCCACCCTTTTTCTGATCATAACCCTACTCCAAAGCTGACTTTCCGGTATAATACGCAAAGACACTAGCAAGCAATCATGGAACAACTTCAACATAATCAAGTTGCACTTCTGGAAGAGGTATCCTAGGTACGGTCCTAGATGGGGTAACTAATGGAGACTATACGAGCAATCGCAAGAGGCCAAGAGATCATGGAGAAGATGCAAGAAGAAATGAGCCAGCGGGCTAATGCTGCAAATCCTCTCATTCCTCAGGTGGTTGAGACTCCAATTCCTCCTCCTCCTCCTCCTTAAGTTGACCCTCCAGTCCACATCAGTGCACCCGAAAGTGTTCCACATGTAAACCTTCATCCTCTTGTCGTGCAAATAGATTACCAACACGATGCTTTCATTAGCCCGAGGGTTGCCTCTCAATACGACACCTTCAGTCCGACGACCAATGAGGTGGAGAAGAAGGTAAAGGCTATCAAGGAGAAGCTCAAAGAAATTGAGAGTATGGATGCGTTGGGTCTTGACGCAGCAGAAATGTGCCTAGTGCCTGGTGTTGTTATTCCATCTAAGTTCAAAGTCCTATACTATGAAAGATATAAGGGAAACATCAACCCTAGGACTCACATCAGGGCGTACTACCGGAAGATGGCTGCTTACTCCAATGACGATCGACTCTTAAAGAATTTTTTCCAAGATTCCCTCAGCGGGGCATCCTTGGATTGGTATATGAAGCTCAAGGGCATTCATATTCGTACCCGGAGGGAGATGGCTGAGGCATTCCTCAAGTAGTATTAGTACAATACTGATAAGGCACCTAACCGAATGCAGGTGCAAAATCTCACACTGAGGGTTGAGGAAATATTTAAGGAGTATGCCCAACGGTGGAGGGAATTATATGCCAGGGTACAACCCTCATTACTGGAAAGAGAGCTAATAGACATGTTTATGGGTAACCTATAGGGCCCATATCTTGACAGAATGGTAGGGAGCACTTCCTCGGGTTTTTCTGACTTAGTCTTAGCTGTCGAAAGGATTGAAAATATGATCAAGATGGTCAAGATATAAAACTATGCAAGTGCATCCGATGCAGCAAAAAAGCCTTTTGCTCCTTATGACAAAAAGAGAGAAGACGAGACCAGCGCCGCAGCCATCATCCCAACCAGAAATCCAACTTATCAACAAGTAGCCACTGTGGCTCCTGTTTAACAACAACAACAAACTCTTGTTATTCCTATTCAACAACCATAACAACAACATCAGTATCAACCACGTCAATAACCATAGCAAAATCAAAAACATTATCATTCGCAACATCAACGTCAACAACAACAATATCAATCGTAACAAAAAAGATTTAGGTGACCTGAGAGGAAGTTTGACCCAGTACCAATGCCATATAGCCATATTTTGCCTTGCCTTCTAAGAGGATAACTTGTACAATTGAGAGAGTTAGGACCCCCACCAGCAGTCCTTGTTCCTGGATACGATGCAAATGCCCGTTGTGAGTTCCACTTTGGCGCTCCCGGGCACTCTATTGGAAATTGTAAAGCGTTAAAATACAAAGTCCAAGATCTGATTCACTCCAAGGAAATCACGTTCACGCCTAACGGCCCGAACGGAAACAACAATCATATGCCTCCCCATGATAAGACAAATGTAAACATGGTAGAACTAGACAGTGGAAGGAAGGTGATAACCTTTGTCAATGATTTGAAGACCCCAGTTTTGGAAATCAAGAATGTTCTATTGAGAAACGACATGTTCTCAGTTTGTGCTCAGACTTATGAATACTATTCAAAGAACCCACAACAATGTGAAATTTTGAAGGCTTCTATTCAAACTCTCATGAACCAAGGAATATTGATAATTGATCGACCCTTTACTATTAAAGATGTCTCAACCCTCGAAATTTTGTACGATGAAGTTCCTCCCATGCAAATCCCATATAATCTTTCTCAACTGACTCTTTCAGCGAACCCTGTTACTCCAATGATCATAGCAGTTCCTACACTATTTCCGTACAAGGATACCGGAGTAGTCCCCTGGATGTATGACACACCAGTCTACATCCACGGCCAAAAAGTACAAGCAAAACTGATCAAGTCCGACGACCCGTTAAGAAATATTGTTGGAACCGACGGAGTAACCAGAAGTGGTAGAATCTTTGCACGAGCACCGCCTCCAATTGAGAATGATGGTCCATTAGCCCAGGACAGGGGCAAGCAAGTTGATAATGCCCAACCCAGGCAAGACCCTCTGACAACCAGTGAAGTAGATGAGTTACAACGTATCATCAAGAGAAGTGACTATCGGGTGGTTGAACAACTCAACCAAACACCCTCCAAAATTTCAATGTTATCTATACTGATGTGCCTAGAGGACCACAGAGATGCTCTGGTAAAGTTTTTAAAGGCTTCCCACGTACCCCAAGAAATCTCGGTCTGCCAGTTTGAAGGCGTAGTCAACAATATAGCCACCAACTTAAGTTTGGGATTTAATGACACATAGATCCCCACTGAGGGAAGAAACCACAACAAGGCCTTCCACATCTACATTAAGTGTGTGGACACTGGTTCCTCCCTTAATGTGATGTCCAAGGGCTCTTTGGCTAAGCTGACTATTGAAGAACTTGTCATGAAACCAAGCGAACTGGTAGTAAGAGCGTTTGACGGGTCGAGGAGGACCGTAATTGGTGAGATAGACCTGCTCATGAAGATTGGTCCCCATACCTTCTTCATCACCGTCATTGTAATGGATCTTCATCCAGCATGCAGTTGCCTTCTCGGAAGACTGTGGATTCATTCCGCTGGAGCCGTCACTTCGATATTATACCATAGGTTAAGATTTGTAGTGAACAAAAAGCTGGTAGTGGTAAAAGGTGAAGAATATTTTCTGGTTAGTCATTTAGAGTCGTTCCGCTATATTGAAGGAGATGGGGAGATAAAGAAAATCCCATTTCAATCTTTCTAGGTATTCAACGTTGAAATGGTTTTCCTGATAAGGGATGAACCTAAGAAATCCGAATTTTCGATGGCGTCTCTCCAGGATGCTCTAACTATCATACGGAATGGACACCCTTTGGGTTGGGGAAGGATGCTCGAGTTTCCTAACAACAAGGACCGTACTGGTTTGGGATACAACTCCCAGAATTTGAAGAAGCCTGTGCGGATAGATACAAAGGGATAAGTGCTCCCGCCATCTAAATACTTTTCAAGTGTTGGCTACCTTGACAATGATCGTGTTTGTGCTATGGAAGAAGAGGTTGAATATGCAGGATTGATCTTCACGTAGACTAATGGAAGGGGAGCCACAAAGTGGACCAAAACTGATATACCAGAAGTAACTTTGATTAAAATGTAATTTCCCATGTTTGTTTGCCTTTTTTTATCAAAATAGAAAAGAACACATGTCAAGTCTAAGGCATGGGGGAACTATTTGTAAGGCCTCGCCGAATTTCCTATTTAATGATTAATGAAAAATATACATGTTTTATAGTCAATTTTGTGATCCTTGTTTCACTGATCATTATCCCTAACCTTGTAGCTTTGATTACTCCATTTCCATCATTTAATTTTTAAATTAGCTCAAGGTTGTTCATCTGGTTTGTTCATAAGAACTCCACACTCAGAGCCAATCAATAACTCATGAGTGTGGAGGTTAGTTTGTTTTTTATCGGGGAAGATGATTCCATGGAAAAATCTAACTAAAACATGTGTTTTTAAGGTTTGATTTTGGGATGATTCGAGGTTGAAGACGACCGTTGGTGCGTATTTTTAATTCAAACCAAATGGTTGTCACATTCTGATTGGCTGGCTAGCGCGTGAAATCCATTATTTATTTATTTTCTTATTTATTCAAGTGAGCATATTTTTATATCATAACTGGTCCATTGGCCTAGTGGGTGACGGTATGGATTCCTGCATCCTGACCACATTTTTCAACTTTTATGTTATTTTGGTTATTTTATTTCTCCATTTTATTTTTTATTTTGATTTATTTTTTAACCCTCTCATTTTTGTTATTTTGAAAAAAATGTTGAAGATCAACCCCCCTTATTTTTGCCTCTAGTATGTAATGGTGATTTTGTTTATTTTATTTGGATTATTTTTAATGGACTTTTGAAGTCTTTAAGTTAAAGGCCAATGAAATATATCATTTTTCATGATGTTGGTTTGGTGAGGGTTGATTGAACCTTCCTTGTTTCAAACCTACCAATGGATGATTAAATGTTCATCCATGGTACTTTGAATCATGGATAGGTTGTCCCCACACCAACTAACTTGGATCATTTGACTTATAGATGAGGCCTATCTGCACATATGTTATATTATGGATTCATCTAGTACATTGCCTTTTCATTTGGTTTATAGTAACTCACTAACCCTTTTATACTTTGTTTATTTATCATTTTGACTTGTTTATACTAAACATATAACTTCTTAAATTTTCCTTATACATATAAATTGTTAATATCACATTTGGTTCAATATAACTTGCTAATCAAAACAACTAAAATCAATCATTCAATTTTGGGTTGTATAGTCTTCTTTTTGTCAATCTATTGATAGATGGACTTGAAGTTGAACAACTTTCATTGTTGCAAATCTAGGGTAAGTTGCTTCATTGATCAGCTTCCTTACTTTGCATCATGGATAAGTTTTCCCTCAATGTGCCATACTTTGAATCTATTGACCTAAAGATAGATAATCCTCAAAAGTTGTCCGCTTGTTCATAACCCTAACTTTACCTTTGTTAACTTTCATTATTATTAAGCTCTTAGTAGTAGTAGTATTATTATTCATTGTCATTTACTTATTATGTCATGTACATTTAAATATTCATCATCATTATCATTGTACAAACTCATCATACACACTTTACTGTTGTTCTTTACTATTGTCATCATTCAAAAACAACAAAAATATGGTAAAATAAGTGCAAGATATTTATAATGCATTTGGTCCTTTGTACCTGTAAACCTTTTGTAGAAATTTGTAATTTGAAAATGCCAGGGCTTGTGCCTTGTATCTTTGTACCAACAATGTATCTTGCTATTCAAAATTAATGAACATTTGAAATGAATTTTAAGAACCTTTGTAAATTCAAGTTACCTTGTAACTAAAACTACTTCCTCTAATAGAAACAAGACATGAATGTTATGAATATGGATTGAATGAGTCATCAATATGCACGAATTAAAATGCTAGGGTATGTAATAAAATGATGAATATGATTAGAATGAAAATGAAGTCATGATATGAGAAATATGTGTGACTGATCATGTAGAATGACATTGAGATGTGATGAAATGGATTAATGAAACAAAACTAGGGGTCTTGGGTCTCAAGTCAATGTAAAATAATGAAATATGTAATGAGATGAATACATAAATGATATAAAGAAGTGATTGGAAATAAGTACATAATGTAAAAATGCAGATGCAAATGACCAGATGAAACAATCAACTTATCGATCTAGGGGGAGAATTAGGGTATGCCAACTAGTTTTTCCCTTGCTAACCGAACATAGTGTTGACACTGGTTCTTTTATCTGAGTCTCTCCTTTAATCTGTGACACCATAGTGTTGACGCCGATTCTTTTATCTGAGTCTCTCCTTTAATCTGTGACACCACTATCTGAGAATCTGTTTTCAACTTGATGCTTTATGCCCCCATTTTGGATGCTAACATAAGGCCAATTATTCTTGCTTTATATTCAACATGATTGTTGGTAGTCGGAAACTCAAATCGTAGAGATACTTCAATAGTCAATTCGGCTTCATTCTCTAGAGTGAGTCCAACTCCGCCCCCTTGGTTATTGGATGATCCATCAGTGAATATTATTCAGGAATGTGTCAGTTTCGGTTCTCCCGACGTTATCTCTGCTATGAAATCCGTAAATTGTTGGGCTTTTAACGCCTTCCTAGCTTTGTATGCAACATCAAATTCTGACATCTCGATAGGCCATTTAGTCAACCTCCCCGCCAAATCGGGTCGGTGGAGGATTTGCTACCGCATAAGGTCTGCTCTCACTATTATAGTGTGAGCTAGAAAGTAACGTTATAGTTTTCTTGATGCGGTTACGCGGGCAAAAGTTGCCTTCTCAATCATCTAATATCGTGTTTCTGATCTGAGTAGGCATTTTGAAATGAAGTATACTGAGTGTTGCTGACTGTTAGATTATGTAATGAGGATGTCGTTAACTGCTTCTTCAGAGATAACTAAGTAAAGAAACAGGGATTCTTTCTGCAAGATGCTTAATGACACTCTAACGTCCATTTGAATTGGGACTTTTTCTTCAATAGTTTATAGAAGGGGAAGGCATGTTGTACCGAATTTGAGATGAATCTAATCAGAGTTGTAAGCATCTCGTTCAACTTCATTACGTCTTTCTTCGACGTAGGTGCGCTCATCCGTACACTGCGTCACACTTGTCCAAATTCGCTTCTAGGTAGAAACCCAGGAACTTTTCGGCTCTCACCCCAAAGGTGCACTTCTTAGGATTTAACCTCATATCGGACTCTCTGGAAGACACGGACGAGATGTTGGTCGTGCAATTCCTCTTTGCTTGACTTAATAATCATATCGTACATATATACTTCCAGTGTTTCGATCTCTTCTTTAAAGAATTTATTAATCATCCTCTGAGATATGACCCCTGCATTCTTTAGGTCGAATGGCATGACATTGTGTTTGTAGTTTGCTGATCGGTCACCATTTCCATTGAATTCCCACCGTTAATCCGACATATTTTCATCACTTTGGTAAGATTTATGTTTGTTTTTAGTTGCTTCAGAGTCATTTATCATGTTTTGTTGGTTTAGTATCGCATTGCATTCGATTACAAGTTTATGTCAAAAAGATCTCGTTTATGCTTCGTTTGGTAGTGTCATTGTTACAGGCCATTGAACAGGTTTGAAAGCAATAATGGTGAAGTTATGGATACTCAGAAAGGCAAAAATATGAAGAAACAGCAGGTCAACACGGGCACCCGTGTGCTACAACACTGCCCGTGTTGTTGATCAGGCAGAGCAAAATGGGAGAAGAAAAACAGAGATCAACACGGGCACCCGTGTGGTGACACACGGCCGTGTTGTTTAAAACAGTGCATTAACACGGGCACCCATGTGGAGGAACACGACCCGTGTTGTTGCCTTTGTAGCTTGTGTTGAAGATAATTATCATGGAGAGCAACACGGGCACCCGTGTGGTGATACACGACCGTGTTGTTGGGCGCAGCTTGGAAACCCTAACTTTTGCTTTGTGAAGCGATTCTGCTCATTAAGGGTAGTTTGGACATTTTGCTTGGAAGAGATTGATCTGAAGCTATAAGAAGGCTTGGAAGAGAAAGGAGAAGGCACTTTTTGACGGACGAAAGAAAACATTGCATTGGAGAAGATAGCTACTACGAAGGATTTGAAGGCGGCGAGATTCAAGGGCATCAACCATTGAAGATCAAAATCTCCTACTTCTTTGTAATGTCTAATCTTTACATTATGAATTTTTTGAGTACTATGAGAGGCTAAACCCCCTTATGCTAGGGGGTGGTCCCGATTTAATCGTATGTTATGAATTTGAACAAATGATTTCTTGATTACCATGTTACTTATTTCAATTCAATTGTGTGATGTTATTATGCTTTTGTATCGGACAAATACAAATTGATCTATGACTTTCAATAATAGAATTGTGATTGTGAGGGTTTTCACACAATTGGGTTTATGAATGCATCATCTAGGACTAGTAACTTTTGTAAATCACCGTAAACCTTGATATTTATGATTAAAACCAATGATTAATTGAATGGACATTTGAGTAAGAATTGGTTGTTTAATAGTTTCTTCCTTAAGGACTTAAGGAAGAACATTCTGAGGTTAGGTGATTGAATGTTTCATATGTATGAAGGAAATCTTGACTGAATTCATAACTGGTTAAATCAACCACTCACCCTAGCATATTTTATCTTAATCAATTATTTCTACTATTTTTGTGTTTACTATTATAAATTCCGAAACAACCAAACCATGATCTTTTTGTTCTGATAGAATCAAATTAAAATAAGTATTTCCTACGCAATCCCTGAGATCGATACTTGGAAATAAAACTCCTTATTACTACATCGGTAAAAATAGTACACTTGCTATTTTTCCGATCAAGTTTTTGGCGCTGTTGCCGGGGATTGCCAAAATACATGTTTTAATTTCTATTCTATCGAAATTTTGTTGCTCGCCAACCAAAATTTTATCTGTGACAATTTTGTTATTCAATTCTAATCTTTGTCTAACTTGTTTATGCGAGGTAAGGCCTCAGCGGATTTTCCTTTTGACGCAGATCCAGAAAGAACTCTTCGCGCTAGACTAAGACAAGCTAAGAGAGAAAAATTGGAATTAGCAGAGAAAGTGGAGGGGGAAGTTGTTTTAGTGCACTCAGAGAATTCAGATTCAGACGTGGAAACAGTTCCTGAAATCATGGCTGCTAATCCACCACCACCACCACCAGAGAGACTCCTCGGTGACTATGGTGGAACCAACACCCCGGTGGTCGTATGACAATTGTCAACCAACCGGTTAATGTGGAACAATTTCAGTTGCATCCCATCACCATTAATCAGCTCGAAAGACGGTCCTTCTCTGGAAGAGTGAATGAAGATGCCAACAAGCATCTGCAAAGATTTTTAACCATGAGCACAACACTAAAAATGCCTGGACATAGCGAAGAAGCAATCCGACTTCGTATGTTCCCATTCACCTTAGCAGATGAGGCCGAAGAGTGGTTCTATTCCTTACCTGCTGGTAGTATCACTACATGGGAGCAGATGGAAACAACATTCTTGCAGGAGTATTTTCCCGCATCTGTGTCATTGCGGAAAAGATATGAGATCCTAAACTTCAAACAGAAGGAGGGTGAGTCACTAGGAGATGCCTACAAACGATTCAAGAGAATCCTAGTGGCTTGTCCTACTCACAACATGGATGAAACTGAACAAATGCAAATGTTTGTCAATGGTCTTCGAATTCAAACGAGACAAATCCTTGATTCAGCAGCTGGTGGCTCAGCCAACTTTGCAACAGCCACTGGTATGAAAAAGATAATTGAAGTTATTGCCTCGAACGAGCATTTAGAGTTATATGACAGGGTATCAAGCAAAACTGCAGTTATTGACTTGAAGCTTGAAACTAACAAACAGGTGAAAATTGAAGAAGCTGTTGCTGCGGAGGTAGAGAAAAGGTTGAAAGCACTAAACATAGGTGCTCAGAAAGTGGCTCAAGTGCAACAGGCACCGAGTGAAGTGTGTGGCATTTGCAATGGACCACACAATACTGTTCATTGCTTTGCAACACCGCAACAGATCGAAAATATAATATTTTTAAAGCAGAACAATCCCTACTCCAACACATACAATCCGGGGTGGAAAAATCATCCCAACTTTGCATGGAAAGATCAAAGAGGGAACGTGCAACAGCAGGCACAGGGTCAATATCAAAATCAATATCAGCAGCAGCAACAACAGGTACCTAAGAAGGCAGATTGGGAGATCGCAATTGAAAAGATGGCAGCTCACAACATCCAATTCCAAGAGGAGACTCGAAATAATTTGAAGAACACTACAACATCCATAAAAAATCTTGAAATTCAGATGGGTCAAATCGCCCAACAGTTAGCCTCAAACTCCCATGCACCTGGCACGCTTCCTAGTGGGACAATTGTTAATCCCCGTGATCAAAGTCACATTAAAGTTGTGGTCACCAGAAAAGGAAAAGCTAAGGAACCACAAGTTGACGAACAGGTTGAAGAAGATGGATTGTTGGAAGTTGACTTGGAGATTAGAGAAGAGCCAAAACAAACTGAAGAAGTGGTGGTCAAGCCGACAAGCCAGCAAGAGAAACAAAAACCAAAGATCATTCTTCCTTTTCCGACAAGAACAAAGAAGAAAGATCTCCATGAATTTTTTTTTGAGAAACTCTTAGAATTATTCAAGAAACTCGAGATCAACATACCTTTTGCTGAAGCTCTGGAACAAATGCCGATCTACGCCAAATTCATGAAAGACATCATATCAAAGAAAAGGTCGATCGACAGCGAGCCAGTCATGCTAACTGAAACTTGTAGTGCTATTTTGCAGGGCCTAAAAATTCTGATGAAGAAAAAAGATAGAGGTGCAGTCATTATTCCTTGTACCATTGGAGACAGATCATTCAAAAAGGCACTGATCGATTTGGGAGCAAGTGTTAGTCTAATGCCCCTCTCGATTTACAAAAAACTTGAGTTAGGGGAGGTGCAGGATACTCGCATGACACTGCAGTTTGCGGATCATTCTATGAAGAGACCCTATGGTATAGCAACAGATGTTCTGGTGAAGATTGATAAATTTGTATTCCCGGTGGATTTTGTGATACTCGAGATGCCGGAAGATGAGGAGATTCCTCTCGTATTGGGAAGCCTTTCCTGGAAACTGTAAGATGCATGATAGATATTGAGGAAGGAACCATGACCCTAAAAGTTTATGATGAAAAGCTCAAAATTGATGTGAGGGATACTATGAAATTCAAGGATGACGAAGGGGCGAG
This sequence comes from Lathyrus oleraceus, assembly GCF_024323335.1. NCBI lineage: Eukaryota > Viridiplantae > Streptophyta > Magnoliopsida > Fabales > Fabaceae > Lathyrus > Lathyrus oleraceus. The sequence continues at coordinate 226,711,105 of NC_066579.1, forward strand.
TAAAAATATTGAAGTGTTAGATACAGTTTTTGCTCAATCTATGCAGATCACAACACCCAAGCTTCCTTTGGAGAGAGTTTTGAGTTTATCTATCATTGAGGATACTGAAGGAATTGATGAGAAAGAATCTGAAGTGGTAGCGATGTTAAAGGAACAACCGCCTTAGGTTCGTTCCCGACCGCAACGGTGGGAGGAGCTTCGACCTAAAACATCTTCAGAATCAAAACAGGATATAAAAAAGGGGATAGAGTTGAAACAATTACCAGAACATCTCAAATATGTCTTTCTTGACAATGAGCAAAAATGTCCAGCAATCAACAATTCAGGTTTGAGAGAGACCCAAGAAGGAGAGCTAATCAAAGTCCTAAAGAAATACAAGGGTGCTATTGGGTGGGCGATGAACGATTTGAAAGGAATCAACCCGACAATGTGTATGCACAAGATTTTGATGGAGGATAATCAGAAACCGGTCATCCAACCTCAAAGAAGACTGAATCCAGCTATGAAAGAAGTTGTTCGCAAGGAGGTTGTGAAACTTTTAGATGCGGGGTTAATTTACCCAATATCTGACAGTTCTTGGGTGAGCCCAGTTCATGTGGTACCAAAGAAGGGAGGGACAACTGTGATAAAAAATGAGAAAAATGAGTTGATCCCCACTCGTACTGTTACAGGTTGGAGAGTTTGCATAGACTATAGAAGACTGAACACTGCTACAAGGAAGGATCATTTTCCTTTACCTTTTATCGATCAGATGTTGGAAAGATTGGAAGGTCATGATTTCTACTGTTTTCTGGATGGGTACTCAGGGTACAACCAAATTGCTGTGGCACCTGAGGATCAAGAAAAAACAGTATTCACATGCCCGTATGGAATCTTTGCTTATAGAAGAATGCCATTTGGTTTATGCAACGCACCTGCGACATTTCAGAGGTGCATGACATCCATATTTTCCGATATGCTTTAGAAGCATATGGAGGTGTTTATGGATGATTTTTCGGTTTTTGGATCTTCTTTCGAAAATTGTTTGTATAATCTGTCACTTGTGCTGGAAAGATGTCAACAAACCAATCTAATTCTGAATTGGGAAAAGTGTCACTTCATGGTGAGAGAAGGGATAGTACTAGGTCATAAAATTTCCCATCAAGGGATAGAAGTTGACAAGGAAAAAGTGGAAGTGATCGCCAATCTCCCTCATCCTGTGAATGAGAAAGGTATACGGAGTTTCTTGGGACATGCAGGATTCTATCGTAGGTTCATCAAAGATTTCTCCAAGATCGTCAAACCTTTGACTAGCCTGCTTGTGAAGGATACTCCGTTTCTGTTTGACAAAAAGTGCAACGAAGCCTTCGAGACTCTGAAAAATAAATTGGTGTCTGCTCCTATAGTGATTTCGCCTGACTGGTCTCTACCCTTTGAGATAATGTGCGATGCGAGCGATATAGCAGTAGGGGCAGTCTTGGGGCAAAGAAAAGACAAACGCCTCCACGTCATCTACTATGCTAGCCATGTGTTGAATCCAGCCCAGATGAATTATGCAACCACAGAGAAGGAGTTACTGGCTGTGGTTTATGCCTTTGACAAATTTCGGCAATACTTGTTGGGAACAAAGGTAATTGTTTATACTGACCATGCTGCGTTGAAACATCTTTTTTCTAAACAGGACTCGAAGCCAAGGCTGCTCAGATGGATCTTGCTGTTGCAAGAATTTGACCTTGAAATTCGAGACAAAAAGGGGTGTGAAAACACCGTTGCTGACCACCTATCTCGAATGTCTCCGATTGAAGAGACGGAAGAGGAACATCCCATAAAGGACGAGTTTATAGATGAAAGAATCCTCGCGGTGGTGGGTGTTCCTTGGTTTGCTGACTACGCAAACTACTTGGTGGGTGGTATAATTCCTGACGACTTTGATTATAACAAAAAGAAAAAGTTTCTTCATGATTGCAGGTTTTATTTGTGGGACGAACCATTCTTGTATAAGAAAGGGGTAGACGGACTAATTCGTCGATGTGTCCCTGAGGAAGAACAAAATGAAGTCTTAAAGGCATGTCATGACTCAGATTATGGGGGACACTTTAGGGGAGACAGGACAGCCGCAAAAGTCCTCCAATCAGGGTTGTACTGGCCCACGCTGTTTAAGGATGCCCAAGTCGTTGTGAAGGAGTGTGACAGATGCCAACGGACAGGAAATATTTCTAGGAGGAATCAGATGCCTCAAAAGGGCATGCTTGAAGTGGAATTATTTGATGTTTGGGGATAGACTTTATGGGGCCATTTCCACCTTCATTTGGAAAAAATTATATTCTGGTGGCTGTGGACTATGTCTCCAAATGGGTGGAAGCCGTAGCCCTCCCTTCTAATGATGCGAGAGTAGTGGTAAACTTTCTCAAACAAAACATCTTCTCAAGGTTTGGTGTGCCTAGAGCACTTATCAGTGATGAAGGAACACATTTCTTGAATAAGCTCATGGAGAACTTATTGAAGAAATATAATGTGAAGCACAAGATCGCCACACCATATCATCCCCAAACGAGTGGGAAAGTTGAAGTGTCTAATCGGAAAATTAAACAGATTTTGGAAAAGACAGTGAGTGCTTCAAGAAAAGATTGGGCAATCAAATTAGATGACGCGTTATGGGCGTACCGAACCGCTTTCAAAACCACGATTGGCATGTCTCCGTATCAAATGATTTATGGTAAGGCGTGTCATCTTCCTTTGGAATTAGAGCACAAAGCCTTTTGGGCATCCAAGTTCTTAAATTGTGATCTTGCAAAAGCCGGTGAATCCCGAATTCTTCAACTTCACGAGTTAGAAGAATTTCGTAATCAGGCATATGAGAATGCAAAGATGTACAAGGAGCAAACACGGAAGTGGCATGATCAGAGAATCATCAGGAAAGATTTCTGGGAAGGACAACTGGTATTGTTGTTCAATTCAAGGCTCAAGTTGTTTCCTGGGAATTTGAAGTCAAGATGGTCCGGGCCATTTGTCGTGCATAAGGTTTTTCCCCATGGAGCAATAAAGATTAAGAACCAAAACAATGGAGATATATTCAAGGTGAATGGCCAGAGGCTAAAACCCTATTACAGAGGCCAACAACCTGGATTGATTGACCATATGCGCCTCGCCTAATGAGGTGGACAACCGTCGAGCCACGCGACGTTAAATGAAGCGCTTCGTGGGAGGCAACCCATGTGTTCGATTGTTAACTTATTTTGTTTTTTTTCTTTCTTTTCTGTGTGGGTATGACACGTTGTTGCAGGTAAGGAGTGGAACTTGGAGAGTATAGTCATAATCACTTCTCAGCGAAAGGATGCCAGACCTAAGAAGCATTGCAGAATTCAGAAATTGAGGAAAACAGGGCATCCACACGGCCACCCGTGTGGTGACACACGGTCGTGTTAATCAAAACAGTGGATTAACACGGGCGCCCGTGTGGTGACACACGCCCGTGTTAATTAAAACAGTCGATTAACACGGGCGCCCGTGTGGTGACACACGGTCGTGTTAATTAAAACAGTGGATTAACACGGGCGCCCGTGTGCAGGAACACGGCTGTGTTGTTTGTAACTGGTAAATTTTTGAAATTTTGTGATTTTGGATACTTTTAATGTTGGGCCCCACTTGCTATTACATCTCTTCCCCACCACTTATTCTCACTTTTCTGATTTTTGAAAACCTCTCTCTCCCTCTTCCTCCATTGTTAACCTAGCCTCCATCAAATTAAGCTTCACTTTTCTCATAGCTCCACTCACTTTAACCTCATCTCACCTTCACAAAAATCGTTCCTCTCGCCGTCCTCTACACAGTGACGGTGGCAGTTTTCACTAACCTGTTCTTTGGATTTTGAGAAATTTTCGCAGGTACCATTATGCCCCCAAAGCGTATAAGCAAGGAGAAGGATGTAGCCACGTCTTCTCGACCGAAGCAACGGGTTAGACGCTCTACGAATCCTCATGGCATTTTGTTTGACCAACCGAATCATCAAGAGAGGTATGTGATTCTCGCTAAACGTAAGCTCATTCCGACCCAATATATGTGTGATGCTACACTGGATGAGTTAGGTTTAAAGTAAGAGGTGCACCACATGTTTCACAACATCGGTATGTTAGAATTCATGCAATTCGAAGCACCAACCTTCGCTCGTATCACACTTGAATTCTTAAGTACGGTTGAGTTCAAGATGAGGAGAAGGTGGACAGGTTCGGAGATGGAATTTTATGGTCAAATTACTTTCCGCTTGTTTGATGAAGATCACGAGTTATCCGTTGAGGAACTTGGGAGTATTCTGAGACTCCCGGTATCTGGACCCGGAACCCCTCCGGACACTTTTTCTGCAATTGATTTCTGGAGGGCTATTACAGGTAAAACTGGCTATAACCCTAGCTCGGGAAAAGCTTCTGGAATTCATAGCCCGTGCTTCAGATATGCACAAAAAGGGTTAGCCTACACCTTGTTCGGACGGGGTGATAGTACTGGGGTCGCTGCTAAGGGAGAGTTATTTTTTCTTCATTGCATGGCCCACAATGAGCGAATCAATGCAGCGGCTTTCGCCGCCAATCATTTGAAGCAGGTTGGCCACACAACTACCGGTGATATTTCTGTGGGTGGTATGATCACGCAGATTGCGGGCCACTTTGGGTATGATCAACTCTTGCTCGAAGAGACTGCGGTGATGGGCAAGACTAAGATCGACATGCACACTCTAGTCAATCAGCAAATGATTGCCATCAGGCTGACTCATTACGCTCTGGTGATTCACAATGTGGAAGTGCTCGCACTACCAGCACCTGGGTCCATTAGCATTGCCAATGTTGCTAACTGGTTGTACACAGGTTCAGCCCAAGCTGTAGGGGAAGATGCTCAGTTTGACCTTGACCTTTCAGGTGAGGACATGGAAGAAGATGAGAGGCCAGCTACCCACGGTATGCCACCCCCACATGATTCGAGCCTACATGGTGAAGGATCCTCTTTTATGTCTCAGGACCAGTGGGGTTGGATCCAGACTGAGATGGGAACTCTCCGCACCGAGCAAACCAGACAAGGTGCGGAATTAGATAGACAGAGTGTGGAACTGTTCCGGCAAGGGACAGTCATGGATGACATGCAAGCCATGATGCAACGTCTGATGTTGCATTTCCCGCACGATCCTCCGCCTCCTCCACAACAGTGATCACTGTAAGTCCCCTTTGTGTTTGAATTTAAACATTTAGGTCAATGTTTAGTTCAAGTGTGTGTGTGGGGGGGGGGGGGGGGGGGGTTTCTCCTTTCATGTTTTTATTCTCTTTCAATTTGTTTTGTTTTTGTTATGTTATCGTTATATTAGTATGTTTGTTTGTTTTGTTTGTTTTCTTTTCTTTTGGACCTACTGTGTGTACAGAGTGATGAGAAACGGTTGGACGAGCCCGGGATCAATGGTAGTGGATGAATGACACCCCTCAAACTTAGGCTGATAAGGCACCCCGGAAGTTGATGCAACCTTGAGAAAATAAGTCAGACACAATTTGGGGACACCGGACCAAGAGAGCGGTAGGGAAAAACCAAGTCAGAAAAGAACCACATAACACGAGGAGGCTTCAGAGCTTGCAAGCTAACCAACATGGTGAGATCACAAAAAGCCAAACACTAAATATCAGCATGAGAGTTCATCCAGGTATGACTTTATCACTCTGATTTTGCGTATGTCCTGTTGACACGTCACAGCATGCCAACACACACTGAGGCAAGTTGTTTGTTTAGCCAGGGCCTTTCTAACCATCCCTATCTGTATGTTTCCCTTCGTGAACCCCGTTGAGCCTTAGCCATTTTATTCATCATAAACCCCCTGTTAACTATTAAGCATTATTCATCATAAACCCCCTGTTAACTTTTAATCATTCATTTTTTTTCCATAACTCGGTATGATTGTGTGAATTGCAAGATGTGCAATAAAACTAAGTTTGGGGTGGAAATCTTGAAAGAGAAGGCAAGTGCATAATAAGAGATCATACAAAAAGAAAAATAGTATGTATGTTCTTTAAAAGAAAAAAAAAAGAAAAAAGAAAAACAAAAGAGAAAAATGCACTTGCCGAGACTTAAGACTCTAACACATATAAAATGCTCGAAAAATTTGAGTAGAAAAAGAGTCAAAAGAGTGAAATTAACCCCCAGAGTATACGTGATGCACGAGAAAAAGAGAAAGAAAAATCACACAACATGACTACCGAGTTCAAAACCCTTTGTTATCCATTTTTTTTTGTTTATCCCACCGTACCCAAGCCCCGTTACAACCCAAAAAGACCTCGAAAAGTGTGTGGAATCTGCTGTGGTAGTGACATTAGAATGTATTCAAATTTAAGAGTTTGGTATTGCATAATGTGTTGTGAGTGTACACACCTAACCCTGAGAGATGTTGTGAGTGTGTGAAAAGCTTGCAGGTGACGAGGTTTCTGATGTGGAAATGTGGTAAACTGCCTGAATCAGAGAGACCTGAAACTCAATTGGAAAGGAAGAACACAAATGGTGAAAGACTAGGTTGCATTGTGGAAAATGAATTCGGGGGTGACCTTTGTTTGGACTCAATACATCACTTGAGGACAAGCAATGAGACAAGTTTTGGATTGTGATCGGTCACCATTTCCATTGAATTCCCACCGTTAATCCGACATATTTTCATCACTTTGGTAAGATTTATGTTTGTTTTTAGTTGCTTCAGAGTCATTTATCATGTTTTGTTGGTTTGGTATCGCATTGCATTCGATTACAAGTTTATGTCAAAAAGATCTCGTTTATGCTTCGCTTGGTAGTATCATTGTTACAGGCCATTGAACAGGTTTGAAAGCAATAATGGTGAAGTTATGGATGCTCAGAAAGGAAAAAATATGAAGAAATAGCAGGTCAACACGGGCACCCGTGTGCCACAACACTGCCCGTGTTGTTGATCAGGCAGAGCAAAATGGGAGAAGAAAAACAGAGATCAACACGGGCACCCGTGTGGTGACACACGACCGTGTTGTTTAAAACAGTGCATTAACACGGACACCCGTGTGGAGGAACACGGCCCGTGTTGTTGCCTCTGTAGCTTGTGTTGAAGATAATTATCATGGAGAGCAACACGGGCACCCGTGTGGTGACACACGACCGTGTTGTTGGGCGCAACTTGGAAACCCTAACTTTTGCTTTGTGAAGCGATTCTGCTCATTAAGGGTAGTTTGGACCTTTTGCTTGGAAGAGATTGATCTGAAGCTATAAGAAGGCTTGGAAGAGAAAGGAGAAGGCACTTTTTGACGGACGAAAGAAAACATTGCATTGGAGAAGATAGCTACTACGAAGGATTTGAAGGCGGCGAGATTCAAGGGCATCAACCATTGAAGATCAAAATCTCCTACTTCTTTGTAATGTCTAATCTTTACATTATGAATTCTTTGAGTACTATGAGAGGCTAGACCCCCTTATGCTAGGGGGGTGGTCCTGATTTAATCGTATGTTATGAATTTGAACAAATGATTTCTTGATTACCATGTTACTTATTTCAATTCAATTGTGTGATGTTATTATGCTTTTGTATCGGACAAATACAAATTGATCTATGACTTTCAATAACAGGATTGTGATTGTGAGGGTTTTCACACAATTGGGTTTATTAATGCATCATCTAGGACTAGTAACTTTTGTAAATCACCGTAAACCTTGATATTGTTTATGATTAAAACCAATGATTAATTGAATGGACATTTGAGTAAGAATTGGTTGTTTAATAGTTTCTTCCTTAAGGACTTAAGGAAGAACATTCTGAAGTTAGGTGATTGAATGTTTCATATGTATGAAGGAAATCTTGACTGAATTCATAACTGGTTAAATCAACCACTTACCCTAACATATTTTATCTTAATCAATTATTTCTACTATTTTTGTGTTTACTATTATAAATTCCAAAACAACCAAACCATGATCTTTTTGTTCTGATAGAATCAAATTAAAATAAGTATTTCCTACGCAATCCCTGAGATCGATACTTGGAAATAAAACTCCTTATTACTACATCGGTAAAAATAGTACACTTGCTATTTTTCCGATCATTTGCTTATTCGGTCACAAAGGCAAATTTTCCTCTATTTGGTTGTAGCCAGAATACACGTCCATGAAGAACAAAAATTTGTATCCTACGAAACTGTCGACTAACTTATCTATATTGGGGCACGGATAGGAATCTTTAATGCATGCTTTGTTCAAGTCAATGTAATCAACACACATTCTCCATTTTCTAGAGACTGTCTTGACTAACACTACGTTAGATAGACATTCGGTATACTTGAGCTCATTAAATTAATATCCAACAAACCTTGGACCCTCTTCACAGTTGCTTTTTCCGATTGTCTTCGTCGCCTCTATGATACATACCGAGCACGGGGATCCGTTGCTTTTTCAGATTGTCTTCGTCGCCTCTATGATACATACCGAGCACCGGGATCCACATTCAACTTGTGGCATGTCACGCTGGGTTCTATCCCACGCATCTCATGGAGGAAAACAACAAAATAGTCGGCATTAGCTTTTAAACAATTCAGCAGCCCTTCTTTAACTACGGTGGGCAGGTTGGCTTATATCTTCACGGTTCTTAAAGGACTACTATCCAGCTAGACCATGTATAACTTTAAATTGTATTTGATATTGGAACTTGAATCAAACAATTTACGTTTAAATAAAATTATATTATATAAAACTATAAAATTATCAACAATTTTTTTGAATAAAACTCTCTATAGCTTGAACAATAATAATCTTAATAAATAGTAAATAAAATTATAAAAGAGAAAATGTTCAAATATGTTTTCAGTAGTCTTGATACAAAACTTCTGCTACACAATAACCAGAAATTTCAGGAATTAAATACAGATAATTGCTTCAACTGTAAATTTGCAATCTCCTATTTTAAACTAGTATACAATGATCAAGTAAAGAAAATAAAAATAACATACAGAATATATATAGCCTATATCTTATATCATACATTGTATTTGACCAGCAAAACTTACTTTTGCTGTTCCAGCATAAATCCCGAGCCAATGCGACCGTGATCATACAAATGAATGCAGTTTCAAATATAGATCTGCAACCCAGGTTGCCAAAATCTCGGATTCAGACAATCACCGCGTCGGTGACCGTTAGATCAAGATCAGGCGATATAGATTTCAAACAGATATTTGATTTTGTGGTGACTGCAAGGATTTGGCAACTGTAGTGAATCCAAATTCATTGGTCTGACTGTAAAAGGGACGAAGTTGCTTTCTCAGGGTTTCTTCCTGAGGGGAAGTTTGAAACACCGCTAGTTTGAATTGAAGATGACGATGAAGGAACATTTGGCGAGGCCCCGATTGTGGACAATGCGCTAAAATTGCTGCTAATGTAGGTGCTTGTTCCACTAACAGGTCCTTCGGCGACTAATTTAGGAGGTGGCGGCTTGTCGATTTCTTTTACACCTTCTAGCATTTGAACAACTTTGCTCATCATCGGTCTTTGCGACGGCTGTTCTTGGATGCACCAAAAGCATACCTTAATTGCTCTTGTAACTTGCTCCATATCAATTTCTATATCTGCAAGTCTTTTATCCAAAACCCCTTTGACGTTGCCTTTCTCAAACTCTTCATAGGCCCAAATTGAGAACTTCTTCCGATTTGTTTCGTCGGAAACATCAAAGTTCCGCTTTCCGCTTACAATCTCTAACAAAACCATGCCGTAGCTGTAAACATCGGATTTAGATGTTATGGGAAGATTTGCAATCCACTCAGGGGCCAAATATCCTCTTGTTCCTCGCACGCTTGTCAAGGTTCTGTGTCTATGGTCTTTCGGATTAACGAGCTTTGCAAGACCGAAATCAGAGACTTTAGCAACGTAATTATCGTCCAAGAGGATGTTTTCAGGTTTGATATCACAGTGGACTATACAGTCGCGGCACTCCTCATGAAGGTATGTGATTCCTCTTGCGGTGCCAAGCGCGATATTGTACCGATACTCCCAATTCAACTGTTTTCCCGATTGCTCTTCTTTCGGGAACAAAAAATTATCCAGCGAACTGTTTTTCATGAACTCGTACACTAAAAGCCTGTGGCGTCCTTCCGAGCAAAAACCGATAAGTCTCACCAAATTAAGATGATGAGTACTGCTTATAGTTGCAACTTCCATCCTAAACTGTTTCTCACCTTGCTCAATTCCTTCAAGCTGTTTCACCGCAACAACGGTTTTGTTAACAAGAACTCCTCTATACACAGCGCCGAATCCACCCGCTCCAAGCTTCTCCCTGAACCCTTTTGTCGAGCGCTGAAGCTCCTTGTACGTGAACTGAACCGGTGCACCAGAAGCATACTCAAGAAGAGCATACTGAGCCGACAATACACCAAACCGTGCAGTTTTTCGACAACACCAAAACCATAAACAACCTTCAATAGCAACCACTCCTAAAAGAGTACCCAAAACAACAGCCACAACAACCCAAGCCGGTACTCTTGAACTCTTTTCCTTCACCGTCTCCCCTAAAGACGGCGGTGGATTTGGAGCCAACGGCGGACAAACCTTGACATAAGAAGTACTAGGTAACACAGGACTACGATAACCACTCACAAAATCCACCGACTTAATATAACACTGACCCGTTCCATCCGACATAGAAGTAGAAGCAAAACAAGCACCCGAACCCGAGAGACAATTCCCTCTACACGCCGATATACCAATAAAAAACCCCTGTGACTGGATATCCGGCGGATAAGTCAACAACTGAGTATGATCCAACGTCAACATAGTTTCATTCCCTCGACAATCATTGAGCCTTACTTTCCTCCTACACCCTTTCCTAACACCATTAACCATCTCGAAATTCTCCGACGGGCAACCGCAAACGGGATTCGTATTATTATAACTACATATACCATAGTTCCCACAGTAAGCATAAACCTGACACTGATCTTGAACAGCAGCCCATCTAACAATCGGATTCGAACTACCTCGAGAAGTACTATAAATCCTCAAATTCCCATCACTATCCAATTTCAAAACCCTAAGAACATCACTCCCACCACTACCAGCATCAGCATAGTCACTACTATAAGCAACATCAACAGGACGACTCAAATTCACATCAGAAACTTGCAGAATCCCAATAGATGTTAAACCCAAAACAGGTGAAGTCAAACCATCATTCACACTAGAATTCAAACGGTGAGTCCAAAAATTTATACTATCACTCCAAAACAAACTCAAACTCCCCAAATTCGATAAATTAAACGAATAAGAACCAGATTTCAAAACCTTACCAACGCTAAAATTCTGAGAAGGCAAAAGCGTGTCGGTAAGATGATCAAAGCTAGACCAAATCTCGGTAGTTTCGTTTGAGATCACCAATCTGCCACTTTCTTCAACTGTGGCTGATTTTGCGCCGAGGTTAGCAGTCCCGGAGTCCCAGACGGTGTTGCCGGCGCCGTTGACGAGACGGAGGGAGCCGTTGGTTAGGAACTGGAGGGAGCCACCGGAGTCGACGGAGGTGGAGTTACCGGCTTTCCAGACGATGGGAGCTCCGCCGGAGTAGACGATGGCGGCGAGGAAGGAGGGAGGGGAGGTGGGTGGATCGACGGGGAGGAAGCGGAGGGAGAAGGTGGAAGATGGGGAGGACCATGATTGGTTGGTGTTGGAAGCGAAGAGAGTGGAGCCGGGGTTGATGGCGGCGACAACGGTGGTGAAGATGAGAGAAGCTAAAAATAGAAAGTGGAACATGTTTGAGGTTGTTTGAATGGGATTTGTTGGAATATGTTGTTGGTTGGATACATTTGTAAGGTGTTTTGGTTTTGTGTGAGGAAATTGAGGTTATAGTGGTGATGATGGTGTGGGAAATGGAAGACTTTGACTTGGCTTAGTCTTGACCAATCATGGAGATTCTTTTCTCTTGTTTTGTTTTCTGTAATTTACGTCAGTGTGTGAAGTTGTTATCTTTTTTTTTTCTTTCTTTCAAAACAAACTTCTCATTTTCAAGTTTATATGATCTATCTGTACTAGATATTGAACCGAAATCTAAAAAAGCTAGAGTATAACATAAGGATTTAATACTAGACATTGCACCCACAAATAGAGGGTGACAAACTTCTTGCCCAGCTCTCTTTAGATCCGTCCCAAACAGAAAAAAAAATGGGATTGAGCAAGCATAATTAAAAACTTTAATCTATCTTGTACAGTGTGGATGGGGTGGAGCCAATCCGCAAAACGGTATCTTTTAAATTAAAAAATATATTTTATTATATCAATAATCATATCTAAAAAAATCCATAAAAAAAACAAAACGGAATAAGACGGACGGGTAAAATGGGTTTATCAAACAATAAATCGGATTTACTTTATCATCCCTACTTATAAACGTCTCAAATATGTTATTGTCATGATGTAATTAATAGAAGATCTAAATTTATATTTTAAATATGACATATTTTATTAGATTTTTTTATGATTTAATTATGTCAAATTTAAAATCATATGTGCTAATGAATGTTTGGTCTAACATTTTAGCAAAACTAATATAGTTGATTTTAGAATAATTTTAAAATATTTAACTCTTCTGAAATAAAATTGATTCTGTTTTTAAAGTTGATTCTATTTGACATTATAATTTATAACTTTTAAATTTAAATATAATTTTATACTGAATTTTTTTTTAACTCACATTTATATAAATGCATTCAAATATAAATAGTTTTACATTTAACTAACTTTAATTAAATTCAATCTTATAAAATTAATTCATCCAAAATTGATTCTCCAAATATAAATCACTTATAACTACATGAATCTGTCTTTATTTCTTATAAAATGTTTAAACGAAATCTTCATATTTATAATTAAATTTAAACTCATATTTTTTTAAGAATATGAGTGATATTTTTTATAAATTGAATTAATTTTTACATCTTACTCTTCCTCCTCTAATATTTGGTCTTTTAATATTAATGTAGGTTTTTTTTTTTATTTCTTTTGATTCCTCTATTGACTCTTTACTCTATTTAAATTCGATATCGTTAACTTCACCATATTTATTTAGACAAATTTAACATTCTTCTCATAATTTATAATTAATTTTCATGAAGGGTCATTTTAAATTTGTATGATTAAACACTTTTATGTCGGCAAAATTGATTTTGATATGGACAAAATTAATATAAAAAAAAGTTAAATTAAATTGAGACAAAAAAATTACTTTTAAAAGTAGAGAAATCAAAAGATTATTTAAAAAAAAAGAGAATTGAAAGTAAATTTAAATAGATAGGTGAGTAGTTCTATTGATATTTTTTTCAATGAAAAAAAAAAAGAAATAACGCAATATTAAATTCTTCGAAATTGAATTTCCATAGTATCAGCTAAAGAGATATTAATTAAAAGAAATAGAAAATACTATCAGTTTCTGAATAAGCGAGACTCTCAATTTGAAAAGTCAATCAACATTAACATTCCTTTCGTGTAAAGTGTGAACAAGGATAAACGGTCACTTTTATGAATAAAAGATTATATATAACTCACTAAAGGAGCATACAGATTAGTAGAAGGCATACTCTCTTGAATAAATTTTAGGGTCATTTGAGAGTCAGATTTTCAAATCATATTTTTGAAACCATTATTCCAAGCAATATCATGACCATAAGAAATGGCTTGAAACTCAGCATTAATATTAAAGTTGAAACCAAAACTTCCTACAAAACTTGTGAACCAACCTCCAAAAGAGTTTCTCAAAATACCATCAAAATCGGATGGCCCTGGATTACCAACGGAACTACCATCTACATTGATCATTTTTTTCATAAACCCTAAAGTTAAAAATACAAATTAAATTGTATACATCAGTTGTTTCGAACAAATAAGTGAGGGGATTAAATCAGCATGGCACATGATCATACCAGTATCAAGAAAACATGTAGAAAATGAATATTATCAACCTGTCAGAGCAAGTCTGACGGTTCTGCAACTCCGGCAACCTTCGGGTAAGCTCGAATTTATTCTTCTTTGTTGCTACTTAGTTTTCCTCTCTTCTTCTTTGATTCTCTGTGAGAAATTATGGTTATGTGTTGGTCTAGGTTTGTCTACTTGCAGGTTGTTTAAGCTCTCACACTCATTAGAGCTTCAATTTGAAGCTCTAAGGGCCTCTAATAGAGCTCTGAAATAGTTGATGTCGGAGTAATTTTTACAGAGTAATTTTAGGATTCTTCCTTGTTGATGATGAGTGAAGAGAATAGGACTTATATAAGAGTTTTTAGTGAGAATTTTGTTGTGAATTTAGGATGGATTTAGAGGGAAAATCGGTTGAAGTCAGTTATGATTTTGGTTGAGCTTGTTTAGCAATCCAAGTGAAGGTTGAATGATAGCAATTGATTATATGATGTAACCAAATACAAATGGAACTAAACTCAAATTTTGTTTTAGTTGGAATTCAAATTTGTAATGAATTGTAAATGATAATTGCTTGTAAATGAAATTGTATTTGTCGAAATATGATTTGAAGTGTAATTTAATTTGAAGTTTAAATTTGAATTTCATTTGGTGTTTGTAATAAAATGAATCCTGAATATAATTTGGAGTTAATTTTTACTGTTAAAGCAAAGAAAAAGAAAACGTGAATGTTGCAAAGTGTGGTCCCATGTCAAAATCAGCTAATGCACATGGCGTAAAAGGTGGTTCAAAAAACTCACATGTATCTTGATTTGGCTTGTAATTTGGCTTAAAAGTAACTTGAAGAATGACTTTGAAATGGCTTAAAAAATGCTTAAAGATTGGCTAAAAAATATACTTAGAATGGGCTCATATGTGGCTTGAGAATAAGACTTGAAAATTGCCTTAAAACTCATATGACAATATAATAAAAATCCAATTTAAAAAATGATAAATAATGTATCACCTTTTTTAAATTTGAGAATTAATTAAAATGACTTTTAAAATAAAAATCCAGCATTTACCTCTTTTTTTATAAATAAAATAGGATAAATGAAATGATGCAAAATGAAATTAAAGTTGACTTAAAAAAATCGATGAAGACCCAAAAGTGGCACAATTGACTTTTAATTTGACTTTTAAAAAAAAAGGGGAAGCCAAGCCTCATATGAATGTATGAAATGGACAAGGAAAAAAATGCAAGATGCAAATAACACAAATGAATTTTGAAACAATGCAAATGAACTAGCAACAAAAGTCAATAGAGTTAATCTTTGACTCCTGACTTTCAATTCAAAAATATGATGATGAATGACAATGACGCAGAGGAATCATGAATAGAGAATCAGATGCAAAGTAGTCAAAGACCTTTTACTTCTTATCCTTAAACGTAAAGGGAAATTAACATTCAATGATTCATATGAAAATAATACCTTTGACCATTCATCCATCTGGATCTTTGAGACATGATGCAATGGAATAGATGATGCACTGAGATTAAGAAAAAACTCTTGATTCATCAATCCACAAATGGATGAATGAATACCATTAAGATCAGATAAAATGTCAAAACTCATGACTTTTCACATAAACTCTAATGAATATTTTTTACTGATGGAATATATGATCAAATGAAATGATCATGGCATGCTGATGTAGATGAAGAAACTCAGGGTAAAATTTAGGGTTGACACTAAATATGCGGTGGATTTGGCTCCAAAGTTAACCAAGAATAAGTTGATTTGGTAGAATAAGTACCTGATACTAAAGGTTCCCAAATAAGAATATGATTTTAATTGACATTAGTAAAGACACTAGTCATCTCCATGTTTATGTCCTAAGGAAGATAGGTATACATGATGTCAAAATTCCAAGTACCATAATTATAGACATCCATGATATATAGGTGCGTATCCTACTTATCCACCAAAGGAATTTTGTCACAAATTCTGCCATTTTTGAGTCATTTTTCATACCAAATGAAAATTTCCCATCTCCCTGCTATAGTTATAAAACCTGACTAGAGATCATCGGTTGCTTTAGCAATAGAACACCATGTGTATGATGCTCCATGGTAATTATTTTCCTATAGGATGCGGGCACTACAACAACAAAAACGTCTTTTACCTCGGTTGAAAAATAGGTCTTACCTCGATTTCACTGGAGAGATAATGAATGGTGTCGTGAAAAGTGCACACTTTACCTCTCGGTTTAAAAAAACGATGGGTATTGTGTAAAGGTCATGACATTGATCCCCATGGATACCTTTTGGGAATTATGAAATGGAAAAAACACATGTCCCCTTGGTTTTGATATTTCACCGACGGGTATACCACTTTTTCACCTCGGTTTTCTCATATAACCGAAGGGTAAAACACTTTTAAGTTTATAAAATCTAATGTGGATTGCTTATTTCACTAAACCCTATACTAAACATATAATTTCTCAAAATTCATTAGGAAAATATCTATATGAATAATTGTGTTATATTTGAAGAACAACTTACATTGATTATGATTTTGAAGCATCATGTAACTCATCACCCATCTCACATTCTTTCATGGTTAAAATCTCTTCAATATGTCAAGTTCTTTATTCAACACTTACTTTTATACTAATTCATTATTGAAATCATAAAATTTGTTGCTTTTAAAAATTAACAAATATGGAAGAAAGTTGAACAAAAATTAGAAGTATTGGAGATATTTTAACAATAAAAGAGCATGAGATGAATGATGAGTTGCAAAATGCTAGAAAAAACATTAATCAATGTAAGATATGTTTCTAATATAACATATTTTTCATATGGTTATTTCCAAAATCAATTCAATAGGTTATATGTTCAAAGAGGGGTTAGTGAAACAACAACCAACATTAGATATAATAAACTCAACTCGGAAGAACAAGATGAGAGCTGCAGAATGAATCACAAAAAACATAATATCAATATGAATATCAATCTCAAACTCAAACACAATAAAAATAACTAAACTACAATATATAGATTTAATAAACTCAACTAAAAAAACAACTTACCTTAAATAACATCAACAAAAAACATCAACATCAATAAACAACCTCTTGGATTTAGGGTCTCAACAACAAGAACAACAACATCAATAAACCTATAACATAAATCTATTTAATTAGCAACAACAATAATAAGATTAAGTCTCTAGGGTTTAGGGTCTCAACAATGACTCTCAATAACAAGAACAATAACATCAATAAACCTATAAATAATATTTTTTTAGTAGGAAAAATAACAAGAGGGAAACTCTAGGGTTTGGGATCTCAACAACAACAACAACAACAACAACAACAATATTATTAGTGATGTTTCACGTACCAAATATCTGAAGAAGAAGTAAAATAAAATGATTTGGATCTCCGAAGAAGAAACAAGAGCCCTAAAAACATAACATCTTTGTATTGAAGATGAATGTGTTTATGGCTCTCGTTGTTTATGGTTCTTATGTTAAGGGTTATTCGTTAGGGTTTTATTTGTTTTTTCAGACAAGTGAAACTGAATGCTACAAGCTAAAGTTATATATATTAGAGAAACATATTCACCTTGGTTGGAAAGAAAACTGAGGTGAAAAGTGACGTATTTTTAGATTAAAAGTAAAATATTCAAGAAGTTTCCACTTTTAATGAGATAAAAACATAATATAAATTCGCTGGATTCGAAGCATGTGCACTGAATAAGTTTACCCATAGGTTTCAAAATAACCGATAAAATATATTGTGTATTTTTTTTATATAAAAAAACAGGGCGTGTCCAGGAATTTTACTTTGGTTTTTCGATATGTTAGGTGAAATCGTTGTCATATAAAGTAGTTTTTCTAGTAGTGCTTATAAAGAAATAAAAACATAAACTGCATATGCTGGAATTTGAAGTATGTCCTGAATTATTTTTTCCTTTAGTTATATTCTTAAATAGAGGGAGTTGATGATATTTTAAAAAAATAATAAAATAAAACATGGCACGTTCTGGTTTTATACCTCGGTGTTTCGTTTGGTGAGGTGAAAGTTTTGTCATTAAATGAATTATTTATCGTAGTGGGGCTACAAAATTATATCTAGCTGATAATAATTGAACCTATAACTTATCAGGATTGTGAAGAAACTCTTAAAGATGTTTATCCAACATGGCAACATTAAGAGGTCTAGCTCTCCTGATACCAAGATGACCTCTAGTATAAGGTTGAGTTATGGTTTCCCATTTAACCCACATATTAGATTTTCCTCCCCAAATGAATTGTCTTATACAATAATCAATCTTACTACAAATTCCTTCTAGAAGCCACAAATTATGCATGATATAAATAAGCAAAGAACTGAGCACGGACTTAGCATAACTCACCCTCTCATGCCTACTAAGAATCCACAAATTAAAAGTAGAGAAATCAAAAGATTATTTTTGTAAAAAATAAGAGAATTAAAAGTAAATTTAAATAGATGGGTGAGTAGTTCTATTGATATTTTTTCAATGGAAAAAAAAGGAATAACATAAAATTAAACTCTTGGGAATTGAATTTCCATAAAATTAAACTCTTGGGAATTGAATTTCCTTAGAAAACACTATCAGCTTCTGAACAAGCGAGACTCTTAATTTAAAAAGTCAATCAACACCAAACATTCCCTTCACGTAAGGTGTGAACAAGGATACACTTTCACTCTTTATGAATAAGAGATTGTATATAATTCACTAAAGGAGCATACATATGGGTAGAAGGCATGTTCTCTTGAATAAATTTCAGAGTCATTTGAGAGCATTATTCCAAGTAGTATCATGACCATGAGAAATGGCTTGAAGCTCAGCATTAACATTAGAGGTGAAACCAATGAAGGTGTGAAAAAAACAAGAAATGGGGGGGGGGGGGTTGAATTGGGTTTTACAAGCAAAAAAATTTTCCAAAACAAGAACACCATTAACAAGTTAATAACAAAGAGATAAAAACACAATTATTTTTATCCTAGTTCGCTTGAAACTCAAAGCTACTCCAGTCCACACGCCAAGGTGATTTTGCCTTATACACAAAGACTTAATCCACTATAATCAACAGATTACATAACTTCAATCTTCACCTCTTCAAAATCATCATAGAATTCACCAGAACCATTCAACCTCTCATCACTCACTCTTAATTCAATAACTCAGAAGAGTAGAAGGATCAAGAAGAAGTATCATATAAGAAGAATAAGGATTGGAGTAGAGAGAAAAAGGTCAAGAAACTTACTTGAGGCCACTTTTAGTTCGTATTCTCTGATAAGGTATTTTCGAAATATTTTCCTTTTCTTCGCTCTCTTAATAATATCATGTAGCTTAAGGTGGGAAGATTCAAAGCCCTAAGCTCCCATGCTTTGATTCCTCATAGGGAGCATTTAATTTATGGATTAACACCTAGGGTTCTTGAATGTTTAGGAACCAGTTAGGGATTTAGAGCATGAATTTTGTGAAATTGACACTAGATTTAGAGAGAACAGGGTGAGACAATTTCAATGATGGTTTCAATTTAGGGTTTTGATGACCACTGCCGCTAGAGGAGATTTTTGACGCGATGTCCCCATGTGGCTTTCACCTGAGTCATTGGGCTCACCTCAGTTTAGACTGGTGCATTTTTTGGTTTTTAAATTCAATTTGAAAACTTATTCCCACGTGCTCAATATTACTGAATCCATGGTCTTGCTGTGTTGGAATTATGGGCCTCCATGTGAATGGGCCTAGCTTAATTTCTTGAACCATCACCTTATCACTGTGTTGCACCCCCTTTCTAGAAGATTGGATGCAATGTGCCTTTTTTCCAAGGCCCGTGCGCTTAGAATTGATTATGTCCCCCATTTCCAGCAGTCAAACCTCTTTGGCCCATGTTTATTATTTTAAAATTTCTTGACATTTTCTTCATGTATTGTTCATGATCTTTTTAATTCTACATCTTGATTTTAATTATTTTTTCACCATTATTTTGGAAATAAAATGCATGTTAATTGTTAGTTAATTATCATGTAGAAATTAATATGATTAGGTTTAATTTGTTTTGTTACTAACATTGGGAAATACCTTGAAAAATAATTGATTAAACATGTTAATTCTTGAGATTTTGGTTCATTAATATCTTGGTTTTTAATTCAATTAACATGATTAGGTAGAATAAAATGGATTAATGCCACGTTCATGTTTTGTCTTGATTTTAATTCCATTTTAATTGTCTATATTTTTTATTGTGGTTATTAGATTTAAATTGAAAATGATATTTCAATTTAATGTGATATGCTTGTATGTTTATTACACTCACCATGATATCTATATCATTTCATCATTTTATCATGTCATATTTCATTTCATCCAGTTGTTTTAGAAATTGGATGATAAAGTGATGCACCTCATAAATAGCTGTCGCATCTCGAAAAATACGATTCCTCACGATGATCGCGGAAAAAAATTACGTTCTAACAAAGTCTCCACCGAACTTTATTTATTCCAATGAAGGAATGGGAAAATATCGATAAAACCTTTAGGAAATAGAATAATGGTCGTCGCAACCATATTCGGGTTCGGGAGTGGATTACGTAAGGGGAAGGTATTAGCACCCCTTACGTCAGTTGTACTCAACGGGATCCTTTTAGTTCTAATGTGCGTTTCGTGTGTTAACTTATGTTTGTTTGTTATCTTTGGGTTATAAAAAATTGAAAATAGAAATGGATGAGAACCTCAGAAAGGGAAAGGGGAGGTTTTTTATTAGTGTGCTCGCAAAGATACAGCAATCTTCTGCCTACGTATCCTTATAGTGCAATAAGGAAATCAGAGCATTCGTAGTTTGAGGACTACGGTTGGTTGGTGTCTTTTAGTGAACAACTGTTTAGATCGCGTTCTAAAGCCTAAACGTTGGCTTGTCTACTCTCGGCGGAGGCTTAAGCATTTGGTTTGTTATGCGCATTAGAAAGGATTAACAGTGTTCTTTCTGAAAAGAGTTTTGGTCACACGGGGATGACAAGTTGGATTAGTATGTTGGATATTTTGTTTGACTGGTTGTGTTGAGATATTTTGGTTGGATGACGATTACTCGGATATTCGAGTAAGACAACTCATATCCTAACAGTCGGGAAAGGGAGTAGAAGACTCTAGACCACTTTCTTTTTCATCCTTAATTACAGAAAGGATTTGGTAATAATTAAGGTATTTTAAATGGATGACGAATACTCGGATAATCGAGTAAGACAACTCGTATCCTAATAATCGGGAAAAGGAATAGAAAACTCTAGACCACTTTCTTTTTCATCTAAGTGATTATAAAAATAAGTTTATGTATGGTCGATGTATTTTTAGAATAAACGACAAGTGCTTGAATGACTGAGTAAGACAACTCATATCCAAGCATTTGAGAAGAGGAATTGAAAACTCAAGACCATCTCCCTTTTCGTACAGTTTGTTATGGAAATGATTTGATTAAGTTGTATGTTTGTAAAAAATGATAATTGTTCGACTGACCGAGTAAGAGAACTCATATTCAAACAATTGAGGAGTGAAATTGAAAACTCAAAGTCAACTCCCTTTTCATTTAGCTTATTATGAAAATAATTTGATTTAATCGGGTTTGGAAGTTTGTAGAGGAACGACAATAATTTGACTAACCAAGTAAGAGAACTTGTATTCAAATAGTCGTGGAGAAAAAATTGAAGACTCAAAGTTATCTCCCTTTTGGTTTCTTGTTATAAAAGGATTTGACTTGTTTGTGTTTAACTGGATTAGAAATGACGACCATTTGACTAACCGAGTAAGAAAACTCGTATTCAAATAATCGAGGAGAGGAGTTGAAAACTCAAAACCATCCCCCTTTTCATTTCCAAATGTAATGGTATTGGATTGTGATTGGATACGTTAATTTGATTTGAATGAAAATACTCGATACTGGATCGAGGTTTTAATTTTGTTTTATGAATGAAATGGATTTTATTTAGTGAATCAAACATCTACTCGATTAAAATCGAATAGGTCTCATTGTAAGAAAGCCCAAGAGTAAGCCATGTGAGGTTGATGGCGATGCTTTTACAAGCGATCGACTTACATAGGTGTTTTGAAAATGGGCTCGACTTTGAATCGAGAAGTATGTGATTTATTTTGAAATCGGCTCGGATTATTTTAAAATCGATGAAAGCGACGTGATTTTATCACAATTATAACATATCATGTAGTGTACACTCAAGGTTCAATATAAACAAATAGATAAAGAATAATCATGCACATACACTCCTTAAGATAAATAAACATCTAAATTATGAAGGTCACTTGTGATTCTATAACCAATTAATTAATTGAATGTTTAACGAATTATCTTATTTTAATTAAATAATAAGTAGTAATAAAAAATGAATATAACCAAATAATTAAATATTAATGATGGTAACAACCATATAATTGTGTATTTATTTTTAAAACAATTAATAATAATAATAGTAATATAATTACATATTTACTACATATATAAAAAAATATTAACAATAGTATAATTATAATTTCGAAAATAAAATAAAATAATATTAACAATAGTATAATTATAATTTCGAAAATAAAATAAAATAATATTAACAATAGTATAATTATAATTTCGAAAATAAAAAAAATAATATTAACAGTAGTATAATTATAATTTCGAAAATAAAATAAAATAATATCAACAATAGTATAATTATGATTTCGAAAATAAGATAAAATGATATTAACAATAGTATAATTATGATTTGGAAAATAAAATAAAATGATATTTACAATAGTATAATTATAATTTCGAAAATAAAATAAAATAATATCAACAATAGTATAATTATAATTTCGAAAATAAAATAAAGTAATATCAACAATAGTATAATTATGATTTCGAAAATAAAATAAAATGATATTAACAATAGTATAATTATGATTTCGAAAATAAAATAAAATGATATTAACAATAGTATTTGTTCTATTCTAAACTGTGGGGGTGTGAACAATCAGGGAACATGGGCCTAAGAGCAAAGGAAAAACCCATGAAGGGGCTGGTTAAACTTGTTGACCTAGGGGGCTTCATCTTCTAAACGGTGACAAGTGTCCAGAGTTGGTGACACTTGTCATCGGCACCTCACCAAGCCAAACACGGTTTTAAAAAACAAAAATAGAAAAAATAAATGGTCATTCTTTATTTTCCACTCTCTCTCTTCAAATCAAAACCAAATGAAAGTGCTTTGTACAGAGCGCCTCCCTCTACAAACCCTAAAGCTCCTCTCTCTTGGAGAAGACGACCGGAGACGGCGGCTCATGGCGGAGCCTCCGCTCTCCTCCGTCGCTTCATTCTCTCCCTCTCCTAACTTTGTTTCATGAACCAACCCTCTTTCTCCTTCTCATAATTTCGAGACACACAACATAAAATCATGCGAAAACAAACTCAACCAAAATATCTACAAAAAAGGGAAACTCATGGAAGAAGATAGGTGTGAATCGTTTACCAAATCGGAAGCTCTGAAAATCTCCGGGTTCGGTGAGATCCTCCGGATGCCGGCAACGGTTCTCTTCGGCGAGCGATTCTTCAGTGAGGTGAACTACTTTCCCTTTGCTTTTCTGTAAGTTTTTTAGGTTTTTTTTTTGAATTTCTTGTTGTGTTCTTCTGGGTTTGAAAGAAATTGATTTGTTGTTCTTGTGTTCGTTTTTAGGGTTTTTAGGAATATTAATGTGTTGTTCTTGGTTTTCAAGAAACAAATCACTCTGTTCTCATGTGTGTGTTTGAGAAAAATGCTCTGTTGTTGCTGTTAACTTTTTAGGTTTTTTAGAGAAAATTAATTTGTTGTTCTTGGTGTTGTGTTCTTATGTGCCTTTTTGTTGTTGTGTTCTTGTTGTGTGTTTATGAAGAATTTTTAAGTCTTGAAAAATCCTTTCTTTTTCGATTTTCCCATCCCAGATTATGTGGGATTTAATTTCTGTGGATTTGTTCTGTTTTAAATTATTATTGCAATGCCTTTTTGGATGTTCAAGTTAACCTGCTGGGTAAAGTTTCAAACTGAGTAATTTGTTTAGTTATTTTTTAGTTTTTTAAGCGCTTTTGAAAAGTGCTTTTTATTTAAGCTATTTTTGTTTTCTGCAGATTACAGGTTTGAAGAGACTTGATGGAATGGAAGGTGGCTGCTCTAAGCTTCAAGACAGCCTTGTTTTCGTGCCTAAGTCCAAAGGGATTAATCAGTCCATTGATTTTGGTCTTGGTCATTAGAATTAGGAACCTGTTTCCATCTGTAACAATTTTTTTCACTATAATTACTTAGTTTAGTTTTTTTAGACAAGATGTGTGTTTGGATTATTTGGAACTTATTGAATTAAATTTTAATTATGTAATTACCTTTTAAGCTTTCAAAACTTAACTCAATATTTATTTATCCTAATCAATTTCAACTTTTAAAAACAACACATTTTTAACTTAAGTATAATGACTTAACATAATTCTAACTTAGGTACAAAGAAACTAAGTATAGTGATTTAATTTAAAAACAACACAATTCTATTTTAAATACAAAAATCTAAATATGGGACTTTTAATTTAAAAAAAAACAACACAATTCTATTTTAAATAAAAAAAAAAATCTAAATATGGGACTTTTAATTTAAAAAACAACACAATTCTATTTTAAATACAAAAAATCTAAATATGGGACTTTTAATTTAAAAAACAACACAATTCTATTTTAAATACAAAAATCTAAATATGGAACTTTTAATTAAAAAACAACACAATTCTATTTTAAATACAAAAATCTAAATACGGGACTTTTAATTTAAAAAACAACACAATTCTATTTTAAATACAAAAATCTAAATACGGGACTTTTAATTTAAAAAACAACACATACATGTTTCTAAAAAATGCAAATTTAATTTGGGAACCCATGAAGAACTTAGAACTTGGTATAAATATTTGGGATGTGTAAATGGACTAGTAAATAGTGATCATAGAAATAATAACATGGCTCTTAATACTTACTAATAAAAAAAATAGGTTTTTGGATTAGTAATGTAAATAGATTCAAACCACATTTTAGATTATGAACACACTTATGCAAATGGGCCTTTGAAACAAAGAGATCTCATGGGTAAACCAATAATGGTCGGACAAAATTGGGGTATGACAACTGCCCCTATTTAATTACCTCAAACCGGTAAGTGATAATGATAGTAGTCTTTACGCATTCACGGTGGGAGATAATTAAATACAAGAAGACCCAAATTTTGTCCTAGGCAATGAAAGGAAGAAAATACAGAAAGAAAATGCGGTGAGAAATGGCAAAAGACATCATCCCACAGTAAAATGGAACAATCAAGACTTTCTAGGAGTCGTCAGAACAGTATCTTGGACGTCACAGTCGAGATATGTTAGCAATGGAATGACATCACTAGCTAAAACTCAAGATTTTTCAAGATGCTAGAGCAGTATAAAGAAAATCTGGCATGAGACTCTTCATATCGATGAAGCAGCATCTCAACAGTAAAAGTGAGATTCTTTGTATCAAGTCGAAACAGCATCTTATATGATAAAATTAAAATATTCTAGCAAGGGAAAAATACTTTAATTGAATCTAAGACTCTCCGAGGATATTAGAGTAGTATCTCTAAAAGATCTGAAATGAGACTCTTCATATTGATGAAGCAGTATCTCAAACAGTAAAAATGAGATTCCCTGTATCGAGTCTAAACAGCATCTTATATGATAGAATTAAAATATTCCAGCAAGGGAAAAATACTTTAATTGAATCTAAGACTTTCCGAGGATACTAGAGCAGCATCTCTAAAAAAAATCTGAAATGAGACTTTTCACATTGATGAAGCAGCATCTCAAACAGTAAAAATGAGATTCTCTGTATCGAGTCGAAACATCATCTTATATGATAGAATTAAAATATTCCAGCAAGGGAAAAATACTTTAATTGAATCTAAGACTCTCCGAGGATACTTAGAGCAGTATCTCAAAAAGAAATCTGAAATGAGACTCTTCATATTGATGAAGCAGCATCTCAAACAGTAAAAAGTGAGATTCTCTGTATCGGGTCGAAACAACATCTTATATGATAGAATTAAGATATTCCGAACAAGGGAATGATACCTTAATTGAATCTAAGACTCTTCGAGGATATTAGAGTAGTATCTCTAAAAAAATCTGAAATAAGACTCTTCAAATTGATGAAGCAGTATCTCAAACAGTAAAAGTGAGATTCTCTGTATCGAGTCGAAACAGCATCTTATATGGTAGAATTAAAATATTCCAGCAATGGAAAAATACTTTAATTGAATCTAAGACTCTCCGAGGATACTAGAGCAGTATCTCAAATAGAGAAATGAGATTCTTCAGATAAATGAAGCAGTATCTCGAATATTCATCTGTTGGGGGAATTTTTGAAAAGACTCCTTTGAAGGGAGATTTACTAGAAATGCTCTGCAGGGGAAAAGCTCATAAGAGACTTTTTAGGGTAACCTCTGCTTGGGGAGCAATGACTGTAAAGAAAAGTGCTGGGAATATCATTATTAAAAAAAGTTGAAAAGTGATTTGTTGAGAAATAACCCTACGAGCCTATGTAGGGTAATGACTTCATGTGGAAATGAGGAATGTCCGAGACATATACGAATGACCTTGGATCCTGTTATTTTATATTTGATTTTTGTATGATGTTCCACTTTAGGTGGGAATTCCATGCATGGGATGATGCATGGGATGTATGCAAGTATGCAATTTTGCTGGGGATATTTGGCTGTGCATGTAGGAATTCGAATGATTTTTATTTTTTTTGCTGAAATTCCCATTTTGTGGGAGTGTTATGCATGAGTATGTTGATGCTTGATATGACTGTTTTTTTGAATTTCCTTGTTTGGTAGGAAATTATGCATAAAATGGTGCCTGTGATGCATGTAGGAATGCAACTGGGTAATTGGATATGCCCCGGTTAAGGCATTTCGCTTTGAGGTATGATGCCAACAATATGGATTTTTTATCATTGGGGCGATCAATGGAGATCAAATTTTAATGCCCCTGCTAGGTGGTTTTGGGAATATATTTGGGTTGTTCCGAGTCATTGAAAGGTTCAGACTTTTCAACACACGATACTCCGTCCATGATTTATCAATGTTTCTGTTGGAAATGTGATGGAGCCTTGCCCCGGTCTGGCTATACCATGAGTAAATTTACGAGAGGTATGAATCAGTAGTTGAAAGGACCATAACCGTCTGCAATCAGTCTTGCACCTTTATGAAAGACAAGAGTGAATCTTGGGGACTAAAGGATTCGTCCGCTTACTGTTTCAAAAGCAATTTTACCACTTTATTCAAACATGCATTTTATTTTCTCCAAAAAAATTTAAAAGTGATGTTTATCAAAAATAAAAGGTTCTTTGCAAACAAACAGATAAAATAAAAAATGATTTGGGCACACTTTGTTGAGAAAAAATTCTCTTTTATTGATTTGACCCTTAAATGGGTGATTGTACATAAAGGTGCAATTCCTTAATGAGGTAATTGTTGTGCATAGAAACAAAATGACAATGAGAATTGAGTTCTTATTGAGTTTCCACACTGCTATGATCCTTAGGTCTTTGATAGCCCGAGCACTTTGCTTTTGAAAAGTGAGGCAGATCGATTCTTTTTCTTCGAGGGTACGTCAGATGTCCGTAAGTACAACTTTTTGCCTTGGAATTAATCCCTAACTTTTGCCTGGACCGCCCTTTCGGGTTTTCGATCCACCGGGATACCCATTTTTGCCTGAGTCGCCCTTTCGGGTTTTCAACTCAGCGGGTCATATTCTTTTATGTTTATCCCTAATTTTTGCCTGGATCGCCCTTTCGGGTTTTCGATCCACCGGGATAGCCATTTTTTTTGCCTAAATCGCCCTTTCAAGTTTTCGATTTAGCGGCTTTTATTTTTCCACTTTTCTAGGCGAAGTACTTTTTAACAGCATCAACATTGGTGGGAAGCGGCAACTCATCACCATCCATAGTTGCTAGAATTAAAGCGCCTCCGGAGAAGGCTCTAACCACCACAAATGGACCTTCATAATTTGGTGTCCATTTCCCTCCAGAGTCTTTGTGAATGGGCAAGATTTTCTTCAGTACTAAATCTCCCTCTTGAAATACCCTGGGACGAACTTTCTTGTCGAATGCCTTTTTAAGACGCCTCTGATAGAGTTGACCGTGACCTAACGCTTTCAAGCGTTTCTCCTCGATAAGGTTGAGCTCATCATACCTTGATTGAACCCATTCCGCCTCGTCTAGCTTAGCCTCCATCATGACGCTCATCGAGGGTATCTCTACTTCTATAGGGAGAACTGCTTCCATACCGTATACCAAGGAATAAGGAGTTGCCCCTGTTGAAGTTCGTATCGACGTGCGATAGCCATGTAACGCAAAAGGTAACATCTCGTGCCAATCCTTGTACGTAACAACCATCTTTTGGATGATCTTCTTGATATTTTTATTTGCAGCTTCAACAGCCCCATTCATCTTAGGTCGATAGGGTGATGAGTTGTGGTGCTCGATCTTGAATGTTGCGCATAACTCATCCATGGTCTTATTGTTGAGATTGGACCCATTATCAGTGATGATTTTGTTGGGAATACCATATCGACATATGATGTTATTTTTCAAGAAACGGGCGACTACGTGCTTTGTGACATTCGCATAGGACGCAGCTTCCACCCATTTGGTAAAATAATCTATGGCCACCAAGATAAATCTGTGTCCATTTGATGCTTTGGGTTCTATCATTCCAATCATGTCGATGCCCCATGTAACACCCTTCTAAAATACCCCAAATATTTAATTAAAATAGCAATATATCAATCAGAGTAATTATGCAATTAAGGGTGTCACAGAATCATTTCACACCATTCACCATAATAACTGTCATGCTCTTTTATTAATTCAAAACATAAAGCATTTGCACAATACGCAGCGGATAGAAATCAAATCAATCATGCAAAACATGTAACACATTACATGTAAAATTATTCAACAAGGTAAAACATCCCGTCCCGATGTTACATCTATCAGAGCATGACCCACTAAGGAGACTACACTAGACTCCAAGCACTAGCTTCTACTCAATCACTGCTCGTTACCTGAAAAATAGTTGTAAGGGTGAGTTCCTCAATCGATATAATAAGCATTATAAAATATCATGAAATGTTAAGTAAATTAACGCATTCAATCACCCTAATCAGATCACACAATCCGTAACGGCAATATCAACTCCAAAATCATACTCAACACAATCACCAAAACAACACGTATAATATTGGAATACATCCATTCATATTGTACGCCATACATACATACATTATGCAATGAGACTCCATGCATGCGGTACCGACTATTCGTGAACATATAGTTCAACCTCACCGATCAAATCCAGATACGGCTACCAAGCCCACTAGTCCCACTCATTTGAGACCTAGTGACTCACTCACTAATTCCTCACCATGGAAATTAGCTACCACCCCAAGGGCTATGCTATGCACGCTAATCACCTAGCATGCAAACATCAACAACAATCTACAATGATTTACTCACTAATTCCTCACCATGGGAATTAGCTACCACCATAAAGGCCACAATATGCAAGCTAAATCACTTAGTCATGCAAACATCAACAATCATCCACAATGGACATATGCTCACACTCTAAGCCATAAACAATCCATTCATAATTTCATACATGATAGATACATTCACCGCATTATGCATATCATCATACATCATCAACATATTCACCACATAATCATATCATGTCATACCACATCATCAATCACAGCATTAGCACACTCTACTAATACCTATACTACTCAAAACAACGGGAAATGATCCCTACTCTATCATACATCAGCTAAATTACATTACTCAGCTGAACAACCAAAAACTGCACAACAACAGCACAGAAAAATCACAATCCTGCCCATACGCGTACTGCCTAGTCCCATACGCGTATGGCCCAATTCTCAGCCAATCCCATACGCGTACCACCTATCTCATACGCGTATGCTACGCGTACCACTTCCCCATACGCGTACCAACAGAGACCAAACCACGTTCAAAACATCATCTTCCT
This sequence comes from Lathyrus oleraceus, assembly GCF_024323335.1. Classification (NCBI taxonomy): domain Eukaryota; kingdom Viridiplantae; phylum Streptophyta; class Magnoliopsida; order Fabales; family Fabaceae; genus Lathyrus; species Lathyrus oleraceus. The sequence goes on from NC_066579.1 coordinate 226,741,142, forward strand.
CATCCATACGCGTAATGCCTAATGCCATACGCGTACCAGGCCATCTCATACGCGTATTGCCTAGTGCCATACGCGTATGACCAGAAACCAGATTTCCAGATCTGCTATGGTTTTCTCTGCTACGAGATTCTTCAGATCCAACCTCCCACAGTCCAATTTTACACAGTAATCGTTCATATCATCTAACACGAATTATCCCCTATTCGATTTCACAAATTCTAACATTATTACATCTAATCCCTACGAATTTCCTTCAATTATACTCCAAATTTCGTTCATCCAATATTTCACCAATTTCAGCATACATCATTCTAATCAGGGACAAATCAATGGTTTATCACTACCCATTACATGTTATCCCATAATACCCATTAAACGATGATAAACCCCCCTTACCTGAGTTAATCCGGAAATCCTTCAGCTTCAAGCTCTTCCTCTCTTCAACCCTTGTTCTCTAGCTCTTTGCCCTTTTCCCTTTTCCACTTTCAGAGTCGTTCTCTGTTTTCACGTGAAAACCTCTTTTTACCAAATGGGATCTTTTCTAATTCCAACTTTTATTCCAATAAAATTAATAATCCAATAATAATATTCCAATTATTTAATTAAATTAATAAATATATTATTAACTTAAATTAAATAATTATCTTATTTTTATCGGGGTGTTACAACTCTCCCCCACTAAAAGAGTTTTCGTCCTCGAAAACATACCTCAAGCGAATAACTCTGGATAAGACTCCTTCATCTGGCTCTCAAGTTCCCAAGTTACATTGCCACCTGCTGGTCCTCCCCAAGCTACCTTTACTAAAGCAATCTCTTTACCCCGCAGCTGCTTCAACTCTCGATCCTCAATCCTCATAGGTGATGTTTCGACAGTCAGGTTATCTCTCACCTGGACATCATCTACTTGGACCACATGCGACGGATCATGAATGTACCTCCTCAACTGAGACACATGAAAAACCTCATGCAAATTCGCAAGTGACGGCGGTAAAGCGATACGATAGGCTACCTCCCCTATCCTCTCCAAAATCTGATAAGGACCAATAAATCGAGGTGTCAACTTCTTCGACTTCAAAGCTCGACCAACTCCAGTTATCGGAGTAACACGAAGAAACACATGATCTCCCTCTTGAAACTCAAGTGACTTCCTCCTCTTGTCGTGATAACTCTTCTGACGACTATTGTGAGTACTCTCACACACCAAACTCAAGTCTCTAAACTGCTCAATTAAATCCAATTCCTTAACCATTAACATAGACATATGCAATGATTTCCGACTCAATGCATCAGCCACTACGTTTGCTTTACCCGGATGGTAATTCAAACCAAAGTCATAATCCTTCAGAAACTCTAACCATCTCCTCTGTCTCATATTCAGCTCTTTCTGATCAAACAAATACTTTAAACTTTTATGGTCACTGAAAACCTCAAATCTTGACCCGTACAAGTAATGCCTCCATAACTTCAGAACAAATACCACAGCTGCCAATTCTAAATCGTGCGTCGGATAGTTCCTCTCATGAACCTTCAGTTGTCTCGAAGCATAAGCTACAACCTGCTTATTCTGCATCAAAACACCACCTAAACCCAACAATGAAGCATCACAGTAAACTTCAAATGGTTCTGACGGACTCGGTAATATCAGAATAGGAGCAGTAGTTAACCTTCTCTTTAACTCTTGAAAACCTTCTTCACATTTTGAGTCCCAAACAAACGCTTGCCCCTTTCTAGTCAACATCGTCAACGGTAATGCCAACTTAGAAAATCCTATTCGTATACTCCATAAATACTCCAGGCGCATTAGTCACACCAAAAGGCATTACAGAATACTCATAATGTCCATACCTTGTTCTGAAAGCAGTCTTCTGAATATCCTCAGTTTTCACACGTATCTGATGATACCCAGATCTCAAATCTATCTTACTGAACACACTCGCACCAACCAACTGATCCATCAAATCATCAATCCTCGGCAAAGGATACCGATTCTTGATCGTCACTTTATTCAGTTGCCTGTAGTCCACACACAATCTCATAGTACCTTCTTTCTTCTTAACCAATAACACTGGTGCACCCCACGGTGACACACTCGGACGAATAAATTTCTTATCCAACAGATCTTCCAGCTGACTCTTCAATTCAGTTAACTCAACAGCAGACATACGGTACGGAGCCATCGATATCGGCCTAGTACCAGGTACCAAATCAATCGAGAACTCAACTTCACGCTCTGGCGGTAATTCATTCACTTCTTCCGAAAACACATCAGGAAAATCACACACCACAGCTAGATCGCAAATCATCAGTTTATCTTTAGCCTCCAAAGTCGTTAACAGCATAAACAACTCTGCTCCATCTACTACTGCCTCATTCACCTGCCTTGCTGATAGAAACAAACTCTTTTCTTCCTCAATCTCAGGAAAGATCACAGTCTTATCAAAACAGTTGATATAAACTCGGTTAAACACCAACCAGTTCATACCCAGGATAACATCAACCTGTACTAGTGGAAGACACGCAAGGTCCATTCCAAAGTCTCTACCAAAAATACTCAAAGGACAATTCAAACAAACTGAAGTAGTAGTCACTGAACCCTTCGCAGGAGTATCAATCACCATACTACCATGCATCTCAGATATCTCTAACTTAAGTTTCACAGCACAATCCAAAGATATAAAGGAATGAGTCGCACCTGTGTCGATAATAGCTACAAGAGGAAAGCCATTAACATAACACGTACCTCGGATCAAACGATCATCTGCAGAAGTCTCAGAACCCGATAAAGCAAAGACCTTGCCTCCTGACTGGTTCTCTCTCTTCGGTTTAGGACACTGTGGACTGATATGACCCCCCTCTCCACAGTTGAAACAAGTCACAGTCTTCAACCGGCACTCTGCAGCCAAGTGACCACCTTTGCCACACTTGAAACACTTCTTCTCAGCACTGGTACACTCATGGACACGATGTCCAGCCCGACCACATCTGTAACACTTAGCAGGGGCACTAGAGTCTCCCCCACTAGGCCTCTTCATCCCACTCTGTCTCTGGAAACCTTTGCCAGCTGCATACGGTTTCCCATGATCATTCTGATTCTTGCCTTTCCTATCAACCCTCTGCTGATAGCTCTCCGCTCTGGCTTTGGTATCCTGTTCAAAAATCCTGCAACAGTCAACCAAATCAGAAAACACTCTAATCCGTTGATACCCAATAGCCTGCTTAATCTCGGGACGTAACCCGTTCTCAAACTTCACACATTTCGAAAATTCCCCAGTAGTCTCATCATAGGGAGTGTAATACTTTGACAGCTCTGTGAACTTAGCAGCATACTCAGTAACAGACCGATTGCCCTGCTTCAATTCTAAGAACTCTATCTCTTTCTTTCCTCTGACATCCTCTGGAAAGTACTTCCTCAGGAATCTCTCTCTGAACACCGCCCACGTGATTTCAGTACTTCCAGCAGCTTCCAACTCAGTGCGGGTAGCAACCCACCAATCATCTGCTTCTTCTGACAGCATATGCGTACCGAACCTGACCTTCTGGTTATCGGCACACTCAGTCACTCGGAAGATTCTCTCGATCTCCTTCAACCACTTCTGAGCACCATCTGGATCGTATGCTCCCTTGAACATTGGAGGATTGTTCTTCTGGAACTCACTCAGTTGACGAGCAGCTCCCATTCCCACAACATTCGGATTCCCTCCAAGTACTCCAGCTAGCATACCCAGAGCCTCAGCAATCGCAGCATCATCTCTACCTCTTCCAGCCATCTCTATTCTGAAAACCCAACAACTAAACAATAAGTACTGATAGGGTTATACAACACCTATCCCGTACAGGGGAAACAGAATAATTACGACTCGACTCGACCGACTATGCTCTGATACCACTAATGTAACACCCTTCTAAAATACCCCAAATATTTAATTAAAATAGCAATATATCAATCAGAGTAATTATGCAATTAAGGGTGTCACAGAATCATTTCACACCATTCACCATAATAACTGTCATGCTCTTTTATTAATTCAAAACATAAAGCATTTGCACAATACGCAGCGGATAGAAATCAAATCAATCATGCAAAACATGTAACACATTACATGTAAAATTATTCAACAAGGTAAAACATCCCGTCCCGATGTTACATCTATCAGAGCATGACCCACTAAGGAGACTACACTAGACTCCAAGCACTAGCTTCTACTCAATCACTGCTCGTTACCTGAAAAATAGTTGTAAGGGTGAGTTCCTCAATCGATATAATAAGCATTATAAAATATCATGAAATGTTAAGTAAATTAACGCATTCAATCACCCTAATCAGATCACACAATCCGTAACGGCAATATCAACTCCAAAATCATACTCAACACAATCACCAAAACAACACGTATAATATTGGAATACATCCATTCATATTGTACGCCATACATACATACATTATGCAATGAGACTCCATGCATGCGGTACCGACTATTCGTGAACATATAGTTCAACCTCACCGATCAAATCCAGATACGGCTACCAAGCCCACTAGTCCCACTCATTTGAGACCTAGTGACTCACTCACTAATTCCTCACCATGGGAATTAGCTACCACCCCAAGGGCTATGCTATGCACGCTAATCACCTAGCATGCAAACATCAACAACAATCTACAATGATTTACTCACTAATTCCTCACCATGGGAATTAGCTACCACCATAAAGGCCACAATATGCAAGCTAAATCACTTAGTCATGCAAACATCAACAATCATCCACAATGGACATATGCTCACACTCTAAGCCATAAACAGTCCATTCATAATTTCATACATGATAGATACATTCACCGCATTATGCATATCATCATACATCATCAACATATTCACCACATAATCATATCATGTCATACCACATCATCAATCACAACATTAGCACACTCTACTAATACCTATACTACTCAAAACAACGGGAAATGATCCCTACTCTATCATACATCAGCTAAATTACATTACTCAGCTGAACAACCAAAAACTGCACAACAACAGCACAGAAAAATCACAATCCTGCCCATACGCGTACTGCCTAGTCCCATACGCGTATGGCTCAATTCTCAGCCAATCCCATACGCGTACCACCTATCTCATACGCGTATGCTACGCGTACCACTTCCCCATACGCGTACCAACAGAGACCAAACCACGTTCAAAACATCATCTTCCTCATCCATACGTGTAATGCCTAATGCCATACGCGTACCAGGCCATCTCATACGCGTATTGCCTAGTGCCATACGCGTATGACCAGAAACCAGATTTCCAGATCTGCTATGGTTTTCTCTGCTACGAGATTCTTCAGATCCAACCTCCCACAGTCCAATTTTACACAGTAATCGTTCATATCATCTAACACGAATTATCCCCTATTCGATTTCACAAATTCTAACATTATTACATCTAATCCCTACGAATTTCCTTCAATTATACTCCAAATTTCGTTCATCCAATATTTCACCAATTTCAGCATACATCATTCTAATCAGGGACAAATCAATGGTTTATCACTACCCATTACATGTTATCCCATAATACCCATTAAACGATGATAAACCCCCCTTACTTGAGTTAATCCGGAAATCCTTCAGCTTCAAGCTCTTCCTCTCTTCAACCCTTGTTCTCTAGCTCTTTGCCCTTTTCCCTTTTCCACTTTCAGAGTCGTTCTCTGTTTTCACGTGAAAACCTCTTTTTACCAAATGGGATCTTTTCTAATTCCAACTTTTATTCCAATAAAATTAATAATCCAATAATAATATTCCAATAATAATATTCCAATTATTTAATTAAATTAATAAATATATTATTAACTTAAATTAAATAATTATCTTATTTTTATCGGGGTGTTACACCCCATATAGAGAAAGGCCAAGGTGATGCTATGACATTCAGCGGGGTAGGCGGTACATGTATTTTGTCAGCATAAATTTGGAACTTGTGGCATGTTCTGGTGTAATGATAATAGTCGGTTTCCATTGTCAACCAGTAGTAACCTGCCCTTAGAATTTTCTTGGCCATGGCATGCCCATTGGCGTGCGTACCGAAAGAACCTTCGTGTATGTCCCTCATAAGTTGATTTTCTTCATGTTTGTCCACACACCTCAACAAAACCATGTCGTAGTTTTGTTTGTACAATACCTCCCCATTCAAGAGGAATTTTGATGCCAATCTCCGGAGGGTCCTTTTGTCAAGGCTGGAAGCCTCTGCCGGATACTCCCTCTTCTCCAGATACTGTTTGATATCAAAGAACCAGGGTTTACCATTTGGATCTTCTGCTATCGTCAGGCAATGAGCAGGTTCGTCAAAACGTCTAATCTCAATATGAGGCTGATGGTTGGGCCATATTAATTTATACATGGAAGCCAAAGTTGCTAAGGCATCTGCCATTTGATTCTCTTCTCAAGGAATATGAAAGAAAGTGATTTCGTCGAAGTTTGGGAGTAGCTTCAGCACATAATCCCGGTATGGAATTAGGTTAGCATGTCTTGTTTCCCAATCACCTCTAATCTGATGTATGACTAGAGCGGAGTCCTCGAATACTTCTAGTATCTTGATCTTCAACTCAATAGCTTCTTCCAACCCTAGTATGCAAGCTTTATACTCGGCTATGTTATTTGTGCAGGTAAAACAGAGCTTTGCGGTGAATGGTAGATGGAAATTCTTGGGAGACATCAGCACTGCCCCAATTCCATGGCCTATTGCATTTGAGGCGCCATCAAACATGAGCGTCCGGCCTGCTCTTGGCTCGAGGCTTTCCTCTAGTTCGGAGTCTTCAACATCCTTAACAGCCATGATGTCCTCATCTGGAAAGTCAAATTTCAAAGATTGGTAATCCTTCAGTGGTTGATGAACAAGATGGTCTGCTAGTATGCTTCCCTTGATCGCTTTTTGTGTAACATATTGGATATCATATTCTGACAACAACATTTGCCATCGAGCAATCCTACCAGTGAGAGCTGGTTTCTCGAATATGTACTTGATGGGATCAATTTTAGATACCAGCCAAGTGTTCGCTGTGAATTTTTGGCGAACAACCTCTGGTTTACCAAAACTTGTACAATTGGGTTACTTGCAGGATCAACCACACAAATCCTAGGACATGTGCAGATCTAAATGACTTTGAAGATATCTAGAACAACTTTCATATCTTTCATTTTTGTTCTCCAAATATTTTATGTCGAAAGATGTTGATTACAACGTTTAAACAAACGTAAATTTGACAAGATAAGATGAATGGCAGAAAATAACTAACGAAATATAAAGTGTCGAAAAGAAAGTGCAGAAAGATAATTGACTGGAAAACGTAAAAGGAATTTGTAAAGAACTTTAAACTTTATAAAATAAACTTTGAAGGAGTTGGTGTTTGTTTACACATACATGTTCCAAATATGACTCTTTTCTCTCACACGGGTACTTTGAGTATTTTCAGGAATTTTGTACAAGTAAATTTTCACACCTTTTTTCGATAACAACTACCCTATTTATATACAAATAGCATAACTGTTACTAACGACCAAATCCTAAAACTGTGACAAATGGCTTTCTTCTTTTCGCCAGATGCTTCCACGCGTCTTCTGCCAAACGTCACAACTCCTCTGAATTTGAATATTTACACTTTACGTCGAAATGATGTCTCTCTCCAGACTTTGTCGAATTTCGAACTAATACAACATACTCCATGTCTGTCAAAGGTGCCTTTCCATCTGCAGATATCTTGTCGAAATGTCGAAGCTTCAATTTTGTCGAAGTGTCGAACAACACTTATCAACCAAAACCGTTTATCCCATGTCATCATTTGTCGAAAGAACCATTCTGCATACCAAATCTCATGGCGTCGAAAACGCATGTATACAAATTGCCCCCCAGCAAAGACGTTTCGACTGTTTTTCTGGAGAAACAATCATTTGTTGTCAACCAGTGTTTTGATGCCATGTCAATTAATCTTTATTAAATCCAAGTATGATAATCTCAATTTCCAACACAAATTCATCATTACACTTTCTCCAAAATGTCATGTCTAGCCCATGTTCAAAGTCCACTTCCATCTTTTCCTCACATCATGGTCTCTTTTCAAATTCCACCTCTTTAACACTCCCATCAGAATCGGCCACGTGTCCCACTATCATGATTACCATTCTAAAGCGTTTCATCATCTTCTTCCTATAAATACCCATAAACCTTTTTCTTTAAACCCTTTTCCGCTTCAGACTACTTTTCTTCATACCCATTTCTTAAGCTTTCATACTCTCCTGAGAAAAATTCCTAAGTTCTTCTTAACAATGGCGCCTCAAAAACCTTCAAGCAGCAGACATTCCAAGAAGAAACAAGACTCGGCTTTCTCTCCTGTGCATGATTTAAAAGAACCAATGACCATTGGAAATCAACAGTATGTTCCAGAACCTCCAAATGAGAAAGAGAAAGAATGCATATATAAATCCCAGGTATTAATCCCTGTTCTTATTTCTGGAAACTGTCATGCTATGTTAGGTCCCCTTCCAAATTTAGAGATTAAACCAGATCGCTTAAAAGAATTTTTCCCATCTTACTTTCACACAAAACCCATAGGCGCTGGAAGAAAACCCCAGCCTAAAGAGAAAGTTGTAGAACAAAATGACCCATCGAGTTCGACGGATACTGGAGAGTTGGACTTAGCCTATTTGAATTACCCCAGGATATTTAGAACTTGTCCATGGTCGAAAGACCCTTCTGACTAAGTATCTTGGTTAGATAAAATCGAAAAAGTTAAAGGGGCTTTTTGGAAAGAGGTAGGCATTTTCGACCTTATTCAGTTGTCGAGAGTAGGACCCAATATCTGTCCAAATATGCTTTTGGCTTCTCTCTACTTCTGGGATAGTACCTACAACACCTTTCATCTCCCTTGTGGGATGGTTACGCCCACTCTTTTCGACGCGGCAGCCATTGTTGGCCTTCACCCCAACGGTATAGACTTCGACCCTACTGTCTTAAATGAAGACACCATCGCTTTCGAGACTAGCCTCGTCCCATACTCCTTATTTATGTCCTATTATCATGACAAGAGTACTACTGAAGTTTCAGATGTCGAACACATAGCTTTTCTAACTTTGTGGCTATCCAAATATGTGTTTTGCTCTCGCTCCCTCCAGGTTGCTAAGAAATTCATTACCATAGCCAATCAGCTTCATGCAGTCACAAAACTATGCTTGAGCGAAATGATTCTGGCGAACCTTTATGAATCTCTGAGTGAGAGCGTACATCTTTTGAAAAACGCCAAAACTCAAGGTAAAATCAACTTATCAGGACCTTTCTGGCTCTTGCAATTATGGCTCAATGCCACATTTGAAGCTAATTTTCCTGTAGCACCAGAAGTAGATGAAGAAGAAGTAAAAAATAGGATTGTTGAATGGCCAAGGTTGGTGCTAATAACGCCAACTGATGAAGGAATCAGCCTTTGACAAGCTTTCAAAAGCTATATCATGATGTTTGCCAAGAGGTATCAGTTTACTTCGACCATGGCACCTTTTGCTGATAGAAAAATTGGACCTAAGTGGTTCACCCAACAATTGCCTTTGGAGATGCAGAAGGATGAAAATATATTTCTGAATGTTTGGGAATCATTCTTAACCCCTAGGTTCCTTTTTTCTTACCGTAACACCACTAAAAACCAAATTGCTTTGATAGTTTATCAACCCAACCTTGTTTCTAGACAGTTTGGCCTAATCCAGATAAAACCTCGACCTATATTTCCCAAGAAAGGCTCCATCATCTTTTATAACTCCCTTCATACTGAAGACGAGGGCAAAGAACTGTCGAAGAAACTGGCTGATGATTCTCTCGACATTCGACCAGTTATATTTCGACCATCATTCCTATGTACTCCTGAGTTTGACGAATGGTGGAAAGATTATTATTCCAACAGATTTTTCGACGTAGTTGCCTTTGCTACACATTTGACTAATGCTTTCGCTTTTGTGCAGGATCGGACCAAAAAAGGTATTCAAAGACACATTAGGAAAATACAGAAATTTCAAAAGTATTTCGAAACTGTGTATAAACCTGATGATCTTAGTCGAACCATACACGAAGCAGCAGCAGAATTGAAACGCAAACTGACGGAGAAGTTTGGAAAACTGTCATTGCCTTCAAATCTTCGACTAGAGGCGCGCTATGACCTGGCTTTCAGTTGTCATCCACCAAAATTCCCTCCTTTGCCAACCGCTGAATTTGGCGTGGCATTTAGCCCTCAATTTCCAGATTGGTTCGTTTGTGGGGATTTTATGAAAATTCTCCGTCAACAGTACAAAAAATCTGCTGAGCGTGTGGTTCCGACTAAGTATCATCTGGGCGAATACCCAGGACACCTTCATATTGGAATAGAACACGTTCGCGTGGAGGATCCCATTCTTGAAGGTGTTCACAGAAAAACATGATTTTTCCTTTTGTTATTCTAACTGTATTATCATGTATTTCTTATATTTGTTTCTGAATCTTCTTTCTTTCCCTAGCCGTGAGGATTCCTGCCAAGAAAAAGTCTGTCGAAGCGTCGCCCAGTGCTGCTAAGAAGCATTCGACAAAGGTACAACACATCACTTCTTCTCATTTATTTGTTTCCTTTTAAGAAACTAACTGCTTTGGTTTGCATGACTAGGCAAGTCGAAAACCCCCAACAATCCAAAAGAGAAAGAGTGAAGAGGAGAAAGAAAAGGATAAAGTCCCTAATGAAGAGTCTGGTGACGAATCCCCAGAGTTAATCCCTCCCCCTCAGAAGAAGAAGAAACTCACGAAGGTCTCTTCCCAAAGGTCCATCGTAAAATCAACTAGGAAGGATTTTGCAAGTACTCCCCCTGATAAGCCTCAGTCGAAAGACACGGAGAGTGGGAAATCCAGCTTTAACACTAAGATTCCTGAGGTGAGTCTTTATTTCGACTGTATAAGTTCACCTTCTTTGCATCTTTTCTTCTAAATCTTAGAATTATTTTCAGGGACAAGTGGTTGTCGAAAGAACACCTGAGAAAATTCTGGAGGAAACAGTCCTAGAAGAAGATATCCCCACAAGTGATCATGAAATGCAGACTGTGGCAGAATTCGACGCTATAGTGGGTGAAGCTTCTGAAGATGAATCTCCTTCTCCTCCAGGATTAGATGCTGCAGCTCAGGGTGATGATACTGACATGGAAGCTGGGGTCGAAGACGATCATGAAAACGAAGCTGCCAAAGATGGGGGTAACCAGTCGAAACACGCAGAGGCTGAGCTAATTTTAGAGCGAAACACTCCACCTGCTCCTGACCAAACACAAGGGAGTGGCAAATCAACTGGTTCGACTAGTTTCTTTCGCGAGGAGCTTGAAAATCTCAAAGTGCAAAGACCTTTAGAGTATCTGAAGGTCATGCTTAGCACCCGTTTTAATTTCCAGGATTCTTAGCAGAGCAGTTCGACCACTTCTGGGGCAACTTCTGAAGCACCATCACTTGCCAACATCTTGACCAAAATTAAAACAAAAATCCTTGATGTTGATTTGTTCAAAATTTTGGAAGAGAACTCTCTTGCTCACCTTGAACTTAAGAAAATTTTGAAGCAAGTGAATGTCTTGGAAGCTTTTGCTGAGGTTGGAAGTTTTGTGATGGAGCTGATGACCCTTATTGACTTGGCCACTGCAGATCTTCATCGTCAAAGAGATCTTACCAATCAAATCTCCTCAAAGTCTGAAACTCAAACTGCTGAATGGGATGCTGTTTCGACTTCGACTGACAAAGTTTCAAAGTTGCAAAAGCTTTCTGAAACTTATGTCAAAGAGGTTGTTGCTTGTGATGACAATATCCAAAAATGGAAGAAACAGATAGCAGCACTTCAAGAAAAGATCTCTCAAGAGAAAAAACGTAGGGCATCCATACAGCAACCCAAGCAGAGCGAGATTTACGAAGAATTGAGAGTGGGTATTCGACATGCTGAGAAGGCCCAACAACTTAGTCAAGAGATTGAGACTCTTTCCACTCACAAAAGTCTTTGTGATCATCGAATCCAGTTTCAGAGGCAGAAATTCGCCACTTTGAAGGAAACTTTTGCCAGTATTAATTTGTAGTCGAATTGATTTAACAATTCTCAGCCCTTTGAGGCTTTTTGTAATGACTTTAATGCCATTTTTATTTGGCAAATCTTATCACAATTATGTTTGCAATTATTCTATCATTATTTTTACTTCCTGCAATATTGGCTTATATTTTTTCAAATACTTGCCATTTATCTTTAGGATTCTCTCATCCTTCCGTATTTCTTCAATCTCATACGCGCCGTTTGAAAATATTTTCAAAATCTGGAAAGGTCCTTCCCACTTAGGAGACCATTTTCCCATTAACTTATCTTTTCGATCCATAGGAAGGATTACTTTCCAAACGAGATCACTAATTAAGAAGGTCTTGAATTTTACTCTCTTATTGTAAGACTTTTCGACTCTTTCTTTTTGTCTTCTTATTAGATCTAGCGCACGTAGTCTTTCTTCGTCCAGATCAACCAATTCATCCATCATCATACTCCAATATATATCTGATGGGATTTCATGATGCCTTTGCACTCTAACTGACTGCAAATATATTTCGACTGGTATAACTGCATCATGTCCGTAAGTCAACTTAAATGGAGTAGAACTCGTTGCTTCTTTAGGAGACGTTCGACAAGCCCACAAGACTTGATCTAGAGTCTTATGCCAATTTCTAGGTTTTTTCCCTACATGTTTCTTGATCAAATTTATCACTACCTTGTTGGCTGCTTCAACCTGCCCATTGGCTTGAGCATAGTAAGGTGTCGAAGTAAGGAGTTTAAGACCTGTTTCTTGTGCAAATTTCTGCATGTTTTTACCAGTGAACACAGATCCTTGATCTGTTGTTATTGTTTCAGGTATCCCAAATCTGCAAATTATGTATTTTTGGATGAAGTTTATGACTGCTTCTTGATCCATATTTACCAATGTTATAGCTTCAATCCATTTAGTGAAATAGTCTATCCCAACCAAAATGTACCTTTGTCCTTTTGAAGAGGCTGGTCGAATTTCCCCAATCAAGTCTAAAGCCCATCCTCTAAATGGCCAGGGCTTTATGATTGAATGCAGCTCACTTGCAGGAACATGAGGTATGCCTGCATGTACTTGACACTCCTGACATCCTTTTGCAAATTCGACACAGTCCTTCAGCATTGTTGGCCAATACATTCCTTGTCGAAATAATAACCACTTCATTTTGTGACCTGCTTGGTGTGCGCCACACGCTCCACTGTGTACATTTGACAAGGTTATGTAGGCTTCGTCTTCACCTAAGCATTTCAACAAGATTCCTTCTGCAGTCTTTTTGAACAATTCATTTCCCAAAAGTACATAACTCAAAGCTCTGTATTTTATCTTTCTTTCTGCTTTCTGATTTGGGTCTTGTAGATAATTCTTGATAGGCTTTCTCCAGTCTGAAATTCCTGAATCATCTATGTTGAATATCTCAAAGTTTTCTTCGTCACCGTATCCTAATCTTATTGACTCTAGATCTGATGGGGAGAACTTGGTGGATACGACTCTTCCTCTGACTTCAATGGCTCCTTCTAACTTTTCCTTCGACACTTTATATCCAGATGCTAGTTGAGAAAGATCGTTCGCTTCTTGATTCTCCAACCTGGGGATGTGTCTGAAGACCACACTGTCGAACTCCTTGAGAAGTCTATTGGCTATTACAAAGTACATGATTAAATTTTCTTTCACACATTTATACACTTTAGTCAACTGCTTTATCACCAGTTCGGAGTCGCCCATTATTTCGACTCTTGTTGCCCCCAATTTCAACAAGATTTCAAGTCCAGCGATCAAAGCTTCATATTCTGCTTCATTATTTGAACACAGACTTTCAACTTTGTACTTGAATTTTGTTGGAATTCTGTCAGGAGAAATAACCAACATCCCAACGCCAGTTCCATTTTTATGACTAGAACCGTCGAAATACAGTTTCCAAGGTTCTAATTCGACATATTCCACATCTTCGTTTATAGAGTGGTCGGCTATGAAATAAGCGACCACTTGTCCTTTCACAGCTTTTAAAGGCAGATATTTCAAGGAGTATTTTGTTAATGCTAAAGCCCATTTTCCAATTCGACTATGTAAAATAGATTTAGATAACATATACTTTATTACGTCGAAATGGGAGGTGTCGCATTACGCGAAAAACCGGCGGGAAAACAAGAACAACAGAGCCGCCACCGTGCGTTATTTATCCCAAAAGAGGGAAAGGAAACGCTCAGAGTAAACCTGGAAAAAGCATGGTCTCGCGACCAAAGAGAATGGGATCGGGAGTCGGTTATGCGAAGGGAAGGTATTAGCACCCCTACGCATCCGTCGTACTCGACGGGATCCACGCACAATAGGAAGGAAATGGTTGCTAAAACACTGCTCACAGACACACACTGGCTGAAAGAGACACAAGAAAACAGACTGAAACTGACTCGGCAGGACATCGCGTCCTGGGCCTACTTAGTCTATCAAGCATAGACATCAGAGTCTAAGTAGTTCGGACTGGGGAAACGACACATGCTCGCTAGGATATCGCATCCTATGCATACGTATCTCCTTTGGACGAAGGAGAATCAGAGCATTCGTAGCTCGGCTAACACGCACACAAACAAACACAGGCAAAGGCAAACGTGGAGCCTGAATGCCAATCACTGGACTTACATCAGCATCCGAACCAAAACACACACAAGAAGGCAAACATGGAGCCTGAATGCCAATCACTGGGCTTACATCAGCATCCGAACCAAACGAACTCACACTGGAACCCGAACGCCACTCGATGGACTTACATCAGCTTCCAAGCATACAACAAGAAGAAGGGTCTCGATTGCAACCAAGGCAAGAGAAAGGGAAGGTCTCAATCGCAACGAGGGTGAGAGAAAAGAATTGGTGTTAGTTGTTAGTCAAACTCGACAAGACATCGCATCTCGTGCCTACGTATCTCATCTGGACATGAGAATCAGAGTTGCCGTAGTTCGGCTAAACTATTCCTGTTGGTTTGTGTTTTTTAAGTGGACAACGTCACTACGCAATCTACCGGATGCTCGACCTTTGGAGACTTACTCACCTGTAGTAGAAGGAGTTGACGTATCCTTAAGAGGGGATAATGTTTGTTTGTGTCTTAGGAAAGCTCAAGCAAGAAAGGAAGTCCTATACGAAGGAACCGTGCTACCTTAATTGTCATGCAAACGAGACTACGCGGAGTCTAGCAAACCTAGGGGATACAATCACATCACACAAACATATACAGCATGAAATAAACACACCAACAAGGGGCTCAAACATCAGGGCTAGGCTTTAGTCGAGGGGTCATATCAACCTCAACAAACAAGCCTCTGTATCGGGGTAAGGTTAGCTCTTAACCTTGCCATTGAGGGGCTAAGGTGAAGCTGATGAAAGGTGAGTGAAGATTAGACTTCACAGCTCTTATCCCTGACCAGGGAGAGCTTCAGACAAAGGAGCGTGGGTCCAGAATGGAGGGACCCTTCTACGCTCAAGACTCTGACTCGATTGTGCAACAGCACAAGATCTTGGGTTTGTGTCCCAATGCATCAACACACAGCCGTGTGAGCAGAGGGACGACTCAACAGAATAGCGGGGGATAGATTGCATATCCCTTGGGTTCCGCCAATTGCCTCATAGAGGTCTTCACCTGCTTGGGCACAAATGTAAACAATCACAAACATCGCCTCTTAAGGAGGACTTCAGACAGGTGCCTGGCCAAGTAACAGGCCAGGTCTTCCAGACTACATGAAGAATAGAAGTCCTACCTCAAATGGTTTAAAAACCAAGCAGCAGCAAGCAAGTTCTTAAAGAACTGTAAGCGACTAAATGTACCTGAAATCAATCAAGTATCATCAGTACTCAGACAAACCAACAGTAAACAACAAATTGTTAATCAGTTAATCTGTACAAAGCAACACAAGTTAATGCACACAAGTGCAAGCTATAATCCCAAGCTCAAGCTTTAATCCCTACAACACAAAGCCAAGTTAGTTTATAAACATCAACCAAACTCAATTCAAATTTCCTTGAAGCAATCTCCTTAAGCATTGTGCATTTCATCCTGAAAATCCAAACCAAATGTGAGAAACTAGACCACTAGGCCAAGCCTAGGGTCCAAAGGGATAAAAAAAATATAAACAGAAAGCAAAACCAATCCAAAATCACATTCAAACAAATAGAAAGCAAATGCAATTGGTCTCATGCTCATATCATTCACCAATATCAATTCATGCACAATATACCACAAACTAGGTCAAATACAACACCAAAAGTCCAAACAGAATGACTTCAATCAAAGGCATACCAAAACAATTCCAAAAATCCTCAAATAATTCACACCTAAACAGGACACAATCAACAAGTAGCATGTCAATTTTCAGCTCAATTGGACAAAATAAAGTAGGTCAATGAAAATCATAAAGTCGGCAGCAATTCAAACAAGTCAACACATGGTAACAAAATGAGCATCGACTTTAATCACATACCAAACAGTGAAAACAATTAAGAAATGGATGGGACCAAAGCCAAACTACACCTAAACATGTTATGAATCACTCCATCAAATTTCACATTCATATGATATAGTATGAGCATTCAACAACACATGTAAAGTTTGTTACACAAGAACAACCCAAAGATGCTAAACAGCAATCAAAAATCCAAATCAATTAGAAAAGGGACCAATTAAATCCACAAAAATTCATGTTGAAAGTTAACATACATATTGTATCTCATGCAAAAAATCAGAGCCATAGGCCTAATGGAAGCATGGTAAATTAATTCATGAACTCAGCATGGCATAGTGTGACACATATTGTCACACTCAAATTGAATAAATCATATCTACCAATCCAGAGGTCCAAAAATCACAAATGATACATGAAAATCTCCAAAAATGTGTCAAGAATCACCATATGAAATTTCATTAATTTTGGATAATGTATGAGTATTTGGTGATTAAAATGGCAAAACATACAATTATGTCACACATGTCAAAGATCAATATACCATTCCAAAATTTTACCAGGCACAACTTACACTACTATGCCTAAAAAAAGTAGATAAAATTTGGAAACTAACAAAAGAAGTCCCACCTAATTTGGACTAATATTGAATTTTTTTATGATTTTTATAAGTTTTGATTAATTATGATAATATTTATTTAAGTGGAATTCGAATTAATTAAGTGCTAATGGCATTTCCGTAAATACCAAAACATGGTACAACCTTCATTAATGCCGTGGCAGCTCCTCATTGGTTCAGTTCGGCGGGAAACACAATTTGAAAGGAGGAAGGTGCTGCAGCGGATTGGATGCACGGGATTTCCAGAAAGTTTCACGTTCTTCGCATGCGTTCTTCGTCCATCAACAGCAGATTTGGTCACGAACAATTTTTAACCAAACTGCACAAGCCGTATACCAAACTCTTCCTCTTGCAATGTAGATTACAAATATGTCCACGAAATCGTCTAAAGATTAACGTACAAAAAGATCTAATCGAAAGAAGTTTCACACATAAATATTCGGATCAACATATCTAGCTCAATACTTAACGGAATCGCGCGATTCAAACATCAGATTAACCTACATTCTACGAACTATCTAAGCCATATCTTGATTTCACGAATTAAAGATTTCGAAAAATCACCTTCTTGAAGTGCAGCCGTGAAATTCTCGTGTTATTGGCCTTGATTCTTGAAAACAGATCGTGATTGATGATTATGAAGATGAATGATGATGATTTCGCAGCTCAACGATGCACGGATCAGTGGAAAATCGTAACTGCCATGTGAGAGCAAGCTTGTAGCAGCTGGAGTTTTGGACGGTTTTTGCTTCAATTTGCTACAAACAGAACTCTAATATCACCTGCAAATGAAGATTCAACCAAGGATTCGCAGAAACAATAGTGAATTATTGAAGAATTGATGAAAAAGTGTATGTGGAAATTGGAGAAAAAGTGAGAGAATTTGAGAGTTTTTTGGATGAATCTGAAAAAATGATTATTCATTTGAGTTTCTGTTATAATTAGGCTTATATACCATTGCCTAATCCACTCTTAAATCATGATTAGCAAAAAAATGATAATTAGTGAAAAATGCACATTTAAGCAATTTGGCATTTTTGCCCTTGGAGAGTTCCATGCAATGTAACAGTGATTTTTCAATTTGAGCAAGTCATAATTTTCATTTAGAAGCTATTGGAATTGGTCCCATGCCAAAATTCCAAATATTTTGAAAGTTGGACCATTTTGCCCTTGGTTTTTAATTAGTGCACTTGAAAAATGGCCTTTTTATGTGAATGCTTTTGGCAAAATGTGGTGATGGATTATGAAAATACACATTAAATGTGATTTTCTCAAAGAAAAACCATCCAATTTGGCCACTCCAGGTGAAAGTTATGGCACTTTGATTTCGGGCATTTTCTGAAAATGACTGGACCATATCTTGCTAACCACACATGGGAATTTCAAGTTCTTGGACTTTTTGGAATGGTGAGATCAAGATCTTCAACTTTCATGTTGGACAAAATTCCATTTGAAGCTTGTATGATGAAGTTATTTTGAGGAGAAAAAGTTTCCATTTTGGGCAGCTGAAATTACAGGACACCTGCTATTTTTGGCAACTTTTGATCTGACCTCCAAATCTTCAACCTTGGTCTTTGGTATGTCAAATGAGACTTGTGTGGACATTAATGAGGCCTTTCAAACCATTTCCCACCTTCCAATCCATAAAATCAGGCACAGTTGACCACAATTGACTTTCTAGGGTTTCTGGTTGACTGAACAATGACTGATGACTTCTGAGCATCCAATCTTTGGCCAAATCACTTCAAAATGATCCTTAGACCATATGAGCTTGATAAATCCACCCTAGGGCTTTGTTCCAATGAAAATAGCACATGCTTGCTTGTTTTGACTGATTTTCCTGATCAGTTTAACCTAATTTGTCAGTGGGCTTGCACTTGGGCAAATGGACAATGCAATGTTATACAGTGGACCCTGTTATGTTAATGACCTAATATGAAATGAATGTACAAAAGGTAGGGTGCAAATTTGAGGTGCTACAGCTGCCCCTGTTCAATCAACTGGGAACCCGAACGGATGAGAGCAACGACTGTCAGACTTTCAGGGTAAACAGGGATTGAATACCAAGAACCGTAGAAATTTGCACACTGCTGGGATTTGTCTTTCTTGTTTTTGTTGTTTTTTTTTCAGAGGTACAAGCACATCCAAACATCGACACACGATGAATGGGAACAGAAATCATCTCAACTAGATGCCAACGGACAACTAGGAAAAACTCAACGTTTACCAAGACCAACGGAGAGGTAAGTCAACTCTACTGGGGATAACCAGGAAAGGATACAACCATACGTCAGCGGACGTAATGGGAAAAACTCAACGTTTACCGAAACCAACGGAGAGGTAACCAGACATCATCGGATGAAAGGCGGGGATAGTGATACAACCATGCGTCAGCGGACGAAATGGGCAAAACTCAACGTTTACCGAAACCAACGGAGAGGTAACCAATCATCATCGGATGAATGGAAAGAGATATACAACCATACGTCAGCGGACGAAATGGGAAAAACTCAACGTTTACCAAGACCAACGGAGAGGTGAACCAACTTGGGGAAAGGTACAACTAGACGTCATAGGACGACTAGGAAAAACTCGACGTTTACCAAGACCAACAGAGAGGTAACCAATCATTAATGAATGAATGGGAAGACTCGACCAGACGTCATAGGACAAAAGGGAGAAGCTCGACGTTTATCGACACCAACGGAGAAGGAGAAAACTCAGCCAGACGTCATAGGACGAAAGGGAGACTCAACGTTTATCGACACCAACGGAGAAGGAGAAAACTCAGCCAGACGTCATAGGACGAAAGGGAGACTCAACGTTTATCGACACCAACGGAGAAGGAGAAAACTCAGCCAGACGTCATAGGACGAAAGGGAGACTCAACGTTTATCGACACCAACGGAGAAGGAGAAAACTCAACCAGACGTCATAGGACGAAAGGGAAACTCAACGTTTATCGACACCAACGGAGAAGGAGAAAACTCAGCCAGACGTCATAGGACGAAAGGGAGACCACAACCGGACACCAAATAGGACGTTTACTGGGGATTCTGGCTGGGAAATCAACCAGACATTAATGAATGACTGGGAATAGGGTATACAATCAGACGTCATCGGACGAATGAGAAAAACACAACGTTTATCGAAACCAACGGGGAGGTAAATCCGCTTGGGGAAGGGTACAACTAGACGTCATAGGACGAATAGGAAAAACTCGACGTTTATCGACACCAACGGAGAGGAGAAAACTCTGAGGGGAATCATATGGTATTACCAAATGATCTGTAGGGAATAAGCAACTAGACATCATCGGACGACTAGGAAAAACTCGACGTTTATCGACACCAACGGAGAGGAGGTTCAACTGGGGAAGACCCTGTGGGGAAAGATATCAACTATACGCCAACGGACGCATAGGAAAAACTCGACGTTTATCGACACCAACGGAGAGGAGGACTCTTCTAGGGAGAGCGAACACAACCAAATCATCAATGGATGATGGGGAAAAACTCGACGTTTATCGACACCAACGGAGAGGAGGAAAATCACTGGGGATCAAGGTCATGAAAGAGAGTAGACAGGAAGGAACACCAAGGATGCCGGGTTGTAGGCAGAAAACAGGTGACCGACCAAAACGTGAATTGGTTTGTGTTCAAAAACACTCAACATCCTGAAGAGGGCTAGAAAAGCAATCTTGTTAGAGGATGGACATTCAATTCCACAAGGAATACGAATCTTACTCGACTGGGGAGGACGACTTCGACCCAAGAGCGCGTGAGACAGATTACCTATAGCCGTCAAAACGTAGATAATAGACTCGCATGGAAGATTATCCATAACCGGGTTGGAGGTTGTTAGATGGATAAAACGACCGAAATCACCCTGAAGAGAGCGAAAGCAAACTTGTTAAAGGATGGAAATTCGATTCCACAAGGAATACGAATCTTACTCTGCTGGAGAAAACAATCAAAAGACTGACCAGAGAGTGCATGAGATATATCATCTATAGCCGTCAAAACGTAGATAACATACTCGCATGGAAGATTATCCATAACCGGATTGGAGGTTGTTAAATGGATAAATCAACCGACATCATCCTGAAGAGAGCAAAGGCAAACTTGTTAAAGGATGGACATTCGATTCCGAACAAAGGAATACGAATCTTACTCAACTGGGGAGGACGACTTCGACCCAAAAGCGCATGAGACATATTATCTATAGCCGTCAAAACGTCGACAATACACTCGCATGGAAGATTATCCATAACCGGGTTGCAGGTTGTTAGATGGATAAACGACCGACATCATCCTGAAGAGAGCGAAAGCAAACTTGTTAAAGGATGGATATTCGATTCCACAAGGAATACGAATCTTACTCTGCTGGAGAAAACAATCAAAAGACTGACCAGAGAGTGCATGAGATATATTATCTATAGCCGTCAAAACGTAGATAATAACCTCGCATGGAAGATTATCCATAACCGGGTTGTAGGTTGTTAGATGGATAAACGACCGAAAAGAAAGGCATCAGGGTACCAGGACTAGGTATGCAAAAGCTGACCAATCAAAAGAGGATAAAATTGCTAACTCGGAGCAAATACCCAAAAGAAAGGGGAACACCCACTGGGGACAATACTGCTTGATCAAGGCAAGTATCCAGAGGGGAAAAGAATATCAATACCGCAAACTGGATACTGATAACTGCAAAGAGGGGATTACATCTACCGGTTAGTAGGCAGAAAACCACGGAAAAGTAACCAGTCATCGATAAGATGAGCACACAGGGTTAACTCCACCAAGGGGATGAAAGTGGGATTTTACAACTACCGATTTGTAGGTAGAAAACCACAAAGATAGGACTTACAACTACCGGTTTGTAGGTTGAGGCCAACAAACAATCTCCGCCATGGGATGAAAGTGGGATTTTACAACTACCAGCTTGTAGGTAGAAAACCGCGACGATAGGACTTACAGCTACCGGTTTGTAGGTAGAGGCCAACAAATTCCGCTGAGGATAAGATGAATGAGTGCCGGTTAGTGAGCCACTATTCATTCATGCCCCAGGGCAACACAAGAGACAGTCAACAAGAAGCCAATTTAGGATCGATCCAAAAAGGCAAACTGAATCAAGACTCATCCTAATGAGGAAAGAACTCAATAGGGAAAACCCATCCCATTAGGGAGGGAACGGAAGCAACCGTCACCCACGAGGATGTATCTCAGTGGGGAAATGGCAGGAAAGGATTGACACTTTCTGCTTAAGGGGTAGACTCTACATGGAGAGATCAGACACACCCACACCTACTAGGGGAATTAATCCAGGCTTGCAAGATGCTACTAATCGGGGAGTAACAACGCTGGGGATACCCACTCACTTGCAGAGTCACTTGTTGAGAAAACACCAACCTCCCAACCACGTGGAGGAACCCAACTCTGAAGCCGATCCAATGGCGCGATGCTAAACTCTTTCCAACAACCCAATCTTGGCTGGTCACCACGGCCTAGGGCTAATGGACATGTTTGCAATGTTGATGCATGAGTTTTTTTTGTTTTACACAATGCCCCATGATCATGGAAATGCTATGCACTAATGATGCAATATGCTATGCTTGTCTAAATGATGGATGCATAAAAATACGTCCCCTCCAGAGACAACACCGGGGAACTCCAGGAACTGTGCTGAGGATCTCGTTATCACGTCAATTTCCACCCTGCTGGGGGAAGACAATCCTCGCTGGGGATGAACTCCATCGAACCCGAACTGCTTGGCGATTACCCTGCTAGGGGAGGCAACCCATGCTTGTCTCTACCGGGGATGATTTCACCGGACTCGGTCCGCTTGTGGGCCTTGCTGAGGGAAAACCATCAACACAACCTCTGCTGGGAAGACAGCTTCAGACTTGGAAAACAATCACAACTCCGCTGGGGATATGGTAACCTTCAGGCTTGCTGAGGAGGCACCGATCGCGAATCTGCTAGGGAAATGACACTCTCAAACCCCTTGGGGAAATACGGCCTATCGGACACGGTCCGCCCTTCGATTCGTCGAACACTGGTGTTCACCATCCTACCGCAGTGTTGACTTTCCACTTTTGAGAATTCTCAGACTCATCTGAACTCTTCTGATTCATCACCTTGTATTCCCGGCTCCTCCGTACTCCACGGGGATCGGACTCCTGGGATTCATACAACTTTCCAGTCCTCAAACTTTGAAGAGTCTTCTTGATTAACTACTTCCAGGATCGTCGTCCTTCTTTCGCCGTCTTTTCATTATTCGTCTATCCCTTTGCCCCTGGTTGGACTCTGTGGGGATTTCTTTTTTTTTTCAAAAGGCTTCATATCACCACCTGTCAGCGAATGAAGATATCTAACAGCACCTGCACAAGAGATTGTTAGGTAAAAGCGTGCCCCAGGCGTGCCCCATATTTCAACACCTAGGTCACCCAAACTTCCGAATAAGATTTCTAGATTTCAATCTTATAAGCACGCATCGGAAGGGACCTCTATGTTTCAAAATGCAAATATTCTTAACAAAACGAACGGATGTTTTCGTAATCAAAGCGGTAATGAAAACCAAAACAAAACTATTTGACTGAACACACATTTACTGACTGAAACAAAAAAGGTGGCTCAGAACTGAGCGACGCACAGGAAGCAAACCCTGGAAAGAGGTGATTGCGCACAAAAGGAAAACTTATCCTAATGGCAATGTGAAACCGTGATCTCATCGGGTTCCAACTCGGTTACACCCCATATGTCCTCAAGACTTTCCGCACTTTCGGCCTTCTGAACAAGACGCTTCCGATCGATCTCTGTCGGATATTATCCAAGTCATATCTCAAGCACAAACGATCATGTTGGACGCAGTTGTTCGTTTCAATCCCTCTTTTGCCTGGACCGCCCTTTCGGGTTTCAGTCCACCGGGATACCCTTTTTTGCCCAAGTCGCCCTCGTGGGGTTTTCGACTTGCCGGGTGTACAAATTCTTTTCATGTCTATCCCTAACTTTTGCCCGAACCTTTTCTCTTTTTTCCTTGGTTCGCCGGGATGCCCTTTTTTGCCTGGACTCTTTTATTCTTTTTGTCCAGCGGGTCTTTCCTTTTTTTTTTCCACGAAGTATCTTCTAACTGCGTCCGCATTCACAGGGAACGGAAAATCTTCGTCATCCGTGGTCGTCAACAACAAGGCTCTATCAGAGGAAACCTTCTTAACCCCGAATGGACACTCATAACTGTTTATCCACTTGCCCCACGATCGTCTTGAGGAGGAAGGATCCTTTTCAACACCAACTCTTCCATGCTACCCACGAGGTCGCACGTCTCGGTTAACAACACGTTTCATTTACTGGGTACAACTGCCCCATGACAAGTAACCGTCATCCCTCTTCCTCAGCCAGGCTCAACGCGTTATACCGAGCCCTCATCCACTCGCCCTTTTCTAACTTCTCATCCATCTGGACTCTCCACAATGAGATCTAGCCTCCAGCAGGCAATATCACTTCCATCCCATACTGAATGAGGAAGGTGTTGCCCCAGCAGATGCATATACCGAAGTACGACACTCAGGATACCGACTTCGTACTCAGCCACCATCGTTGGTGCATTCAAATGTTGTCGGGGAAGCACTAGCTCATTCACTGTAAACTCTCCCCATCAGACATCAGAATCCGTTCGGATTCAGGGTCAGGCCCCTCCTCCGGGATCGGTCACTCTCAATCTTTCGATTTGAGTACCTCGAGATGTCCTCATCAGGGACTTCAGATTTCCTTGGTTGAGAATCATCAATGGGTTGTTGGGCGAAATAACCATACAATACCCTCCTCTTGATTGCTTTCTGGGAGGTATACTGAATATCGGATTCAGTCGACACCATTTGCCCTCTCGCAACCCGTCCGTTCAATGCTATCTCCTCAAGCACATACTTGATCAGATCCATTTTGGACATCCACAAAGTGGTATGAATCAGCACACTGTCTCAGTCGGCGAACAACCTATGCCAAAGTACATCCAGTTTTCTCAAGCAGTGAGTGTATTGTTTCACAGTCGATAAACTTTTTGCTTAGGTAAATTGCATGCTCTTTTCGACAAGACTAGTCGTGTTGACACAATACACACCTCATAGACCCCTTTGAGGACTGTCAAGTACCAGATTAACAGTTGTTCATCCCACGGAAGGTATCAGAATCAGAGGTTCCTGCAACTTATCTTTTTTCATTTTTCAATGCCCTTTGGCAATCATCATCCTACCTGACCGTTTGACCTCTTTCTTTTTTCTTGTTCAGGCGTTTCTAGTATTGTTTTTTCTTTTCTTTTTTCTCCTTTTTTTTTAGCAGGATCGACCTCGACTCCTCTTTCGTTCACAATAAGCCTCGGCAGCTTGCTGGACAACACTCCATAAGTGCACTGATTCGAACTCAACAGTACGAGTTATCTCAACCGGTCAAACAACTTGCCCCGGTCTACCGGATGCCCCTGTTCTGTTTGGGACTTTGTCATCATGTCCTCAACATGGCATTCGCTTTCATGATGAATCAAAGTCACCATAGACCTCTGATATGTGGCACCGGCCTTCTCGAGACGGAATGGCATCACCTTAGGACAAGAAGGTACCCCTTGTGTGATGAACATGGTTTACTTCATATCATCTGGCAGCAATTCAATCTGGTTTTGGCCCAGAAGCCATCCATGAAGATAAACACTGAGACCTGAGCTGTACTATCAACCAATACATCAATGTGAAGTATCGGGAATTCATCTTTCGAACTAGCTCCATACACGTCTCGATAGCCCACACACATTCTCATCTTTTAGCACCGGTTTCCGCCTCACTGGAGGACAGCCTTCTCTCCATGGTAGCTCGTGCCCCACAACATGGGTATTCCAACCTGGTGTATCTTGATGCAACCAGGTGAAGATATCAACCTGCTCTTTCAACAGGGCTACCATTCTGTTCTCGACTCGCCTCTGAAGCGGCCTCAACTTTCATTTCCCTTCTGACCTCGGCGGTACTTGGGATGACAATCTTGACTTGCTCCTCGTGTGGTTGAATCACCTTCTCCTCTTGTTTTAACAACTTGGCTATTTCCAGCAGATCACAATCTTCTTCGCCTTCTTCTTCGGCATGATAGCTTGGATTGTCGAAGTCATACAAAGGTGTAACCGAATTGTTATCAATGAGATCAGGAAGGTAATCACTTTTGTGGTCGGAACCAAATGACTCAAAAGGAAAGAGAATAAAAACATTGCCATTTTTATTTTTATTTTTAAAATTGTAAAAAGTGAAAAACAGGGAACACCGCTTTTGATCACAAAAACATCCATTTATTACTGATGCAAAATGTTGCAAAATGAGACACATGAGGTGGCCCTTACAATGGACCAGTACGTTTCGGGCGAAACATATGGCTTTCATGCAAACAAAATTAACACAGAAAAACTACTCTTCCGGATGAGCGACAGTGATGCTTTTGGAGGCCTTCCAGTTGCCTGGTACGCACGACTTTATCCACAGCTCTAGCTCGCGGTCGCGGTCGATCTCTTCACTCACTGAACAAGCATGATCAGAATTCAGCATTCCTGCACTGACGAAGATGTACGGTGGACGACGTCCTCTGTTTGGTCTAGACGACTCTTGATCTGGATAGCCAATCCCGAACATGTCTGCCTTTACCGGTGTTGAGTGGATCCATCAGTTTGGATTTGTTGCCCCTAGCAGGAAATTTGAACAGACGGGCTATGCGCACCGGTTGAATACTGAAACCTACAAAACAGCAAATGGGTTAGTATGACTCACACATGCAGTGTCTGTCCGTACTAGAAATATTTTGTCCTTTGATTCCGGTTTCATCGAGACAGATAAAATTTTATCAACAACATTCTGACATCTGGATGTCTCTCAACCTGAGTCTCTGTTAAAAATAATGGACCCTGAGTACGGACAGACATGAGTTGAATGCAGATGAATGTGAAATGAGACCGATGCAAATGCATGAATGCAAGTCACTGTGCCACCAAGTCATTTGAAGACCCATTCTCTGAACCAGTCACAGCCAACTGAATCACCATAAATCCGACTTGGGGGAAGTTCCGAAATAAACGGAACCGGAGATTACATCACTATCACAGAAACATCCGCTGAACGGATGACAGCCAGATCCTTTGAACAGGTACTCTCAAATCAACCCGGGGATCCGAAATAAACGGAACCCGCTGATAAACCACGGACAGAACTCCGGCGTCCCAGAAATAAATGTCCATAATTCACAGTCATCACCAGTACCAAGAGTCACCGACAAGTCACCAACAAGTCAGCAACTGTACCTGTAATGATCATTCCCTCCCACTCACGGGTGTCATCTAGGCCAGGGTAAGGTCAAGAGAAACGCAGGATAAACAACCCTTTCAAGAATATCATCCTGTGCACACCAGATGTATGCACCAATGATACCCCATCAGGATCTGAACTGCTCGTGATGTCAATGTTCCGCTAAGTGGCGTACACCACCCGCTTCCCATGAATCACTCTATTCCTAGGTTTCGTAGATTTCACTCATAGCCTGGGTATTGGGCCTTTTACCTCGAGTAACTCCCACCCCCAACAGAGAAACACAGCCAGCACAGCAGATGAATATGAATGAATGCAAACATTAATGCAAACAATAAACAATGAATGCAATAAATAACACAACAAAAAGCAACCAAAGCCCTAACCTAGAGAGCGCTAGGAGAGACTCGCTCAGGGAAGATGGACCAGCACAGGTCAACATCATCTACATATCCCCAGCAGAGTCGCCAGCTGTCGCATTACGCGAAAAACCGGCGGGAAAACAAGCACAACAGAGCCGCCACCGTGCGTTATTTATCCCAAAAGAGGGAAAGGAAACGCTCAGAGTAAACCTGGAAAAAGCATGGTCTCGCGACCAAAGAGAATGGGATCGGGAGTCGGTTATGCGAAGGGAAGGTATTAGCACCCCTACGCATCCGTCGTACTCGACGGGATCCACGCACAATAGGAAGGAAATGGTTGCTAAAACACTGCTCACAGACACACACTGGCTGAAAGAGACACAAGAAAACAGACTGAAACTGACTCGGCAGGACATCGCGTCCTGGGCCTACTTAGTCTATCAAGCATAGACATCAGAGTCTAAGTAGTTCGGACTGGGGAAACGACACATGCTCGCTAGGATATCGCATCCTATGCATACGTATCTCCTTTGGACGAAGGAGAATCAGAGCATTCGTAGCTCGGCTAACACGCACACAAACAAACACAGGCAAAGGCAAACGTGGAGCCTGAATGCCAATCACTGGACTTACATCAGCATCCGAACCAAAACACACACAAGAAGGCAAACATGGAGCCTGAATGCCAATCACTGGGCTTACATCAGCATCCGAACCAAACGAACTCACACTGGAACCCGAACGCCACTCGATGGACTTACATCAGCTTCCAAGCATACAACAAGAAGAAGGGTCTCGATTGCAACCAAGGCAAGAGAAAGGGAAGGTCTCAATCGCAACGAGGGTGAGAGAAAAGAATTGGTGTTAGTTGTTAGTCAAACTCGACAAGACATCGCATCTCGTGCCTACGTATCTCATCTGGACATGAGAATCAGAGTTGCCGTAGTTCGGCTAAACTATTCCTGTTGGTTTGTGTTTTTTAAGTGGACAACGTCACTACGCAATCTACCGGATGCTCGACCTTTGGAGACTTACTCACCTGTAGTAGAAGGAGTTGACGTATCCTTAAGAGGGGATAATGTTTGTTTGTGTCTTAGGAAAGCTCAAGCAAGAAAGGAAGTCCTATACGAAGGAACCGTGCTACCTTAATTGTCATGCAAACGAGACTACGCGGAGTCTAGCAAACCTAGGGGATACAATCACATCACACAAACATATACAGCATGAAAT
This sequence comes from Lathyrus oleraceus, assembly GCF_024323335.1. Taxonomy (NCBI): domain Eukaryota; kingdom Viridiplantae; phylum Streptophyta; class Magnoliopsida; order Fabales; family Fabaceae; genus Lathyrus; species Lathyrus oleraceus. Next base: position 226,770,204 of record NC_066579.1, read on the forward strand.
AAACACACCAACAAGGGGCTCAAACATCAGGGCTAGGCTTTAGTCGAGGGGTCATATCAACCTCAACAAACAAGCCTCTGTATCGGGGTAAGGTTAGCTCTTAACCTTGCCATTGAGGGGCTAAGGTGAAGCTGATGAAAGGTGAGTGAAGATTAGACTTCACAGCTCTTATCCCTGACCAGGGAGAGCTTCAGACAAAGGAGCGTGGGTCCAGAATGGAGGGACCCTTCTACGCTCAAGACTCTGACTCGATTGTGCAACAGCACAAGATCTTGGGTTTGTGTCCCAATGCATCAACACACAGCCGTGTGAGCAGAGGGACGACTCAACAGAATAGCGGGGGATAGATTGCATATCCCTTGGGTTCCGCCAATTGCCTCATAGAGGTCTTCACCTGCTTGGGCACAAATGTAAACAATCACAAACATCGCCTCTTAAGGAGGACTTCAGACAGGTGCCTGGCCAAGTAACAGGCCAGGTCTTCCAGACTACATGAAGAATAGAAGTCCTACCTCAAATGGTTTAAAAACCAAGCAGCAGCAAGCAAGTTCTTAAAGAACTGTAAGCGACTAAATGTACCTGAAATCAATCAAGTATCATCAGTACTCAGACAAACCAACAGTAAACAGCAAATTGTTAATCAGTTAATCTGTACAAAGCAACACAAGTTAATGCACACAAGTGCAAGCTATAATCCCAAGCTCAAGCTTTAATCCCTACAACACAAAGCCAAGTTAGTTTATAAACATCAACCAAACTCAATTCAAATTTCCTTGAAGCAATCTCCTTAAGCATTGTGCATTTCATCCTGAAAATCCAAACCAAATGTGAGAAACTAGACCACTAGGCCAAGCCTAGGGTCCAAAGGGATAAAAAAAATATAAACAGAAAGCAAAACCAATCCAAAATCACATTCAAACAAATAGAAAGCAAATGCAATTGGTCTCATGCTCATATCATTCACCAATATCAATTCATGCACAATATACCACAAACTAGGTCAAATACAACACCAAAAGTCCAAACAGAATGACTTCAATCAAAGGCATACCAAAACAATTCCAAAAATCCTCAAATAATTCACACCTAAACAGGACACAATCAACAAGTAGCATGTCAATTTTCAGCTCAATTGGACAAAATAAAGTAGGTCAATGAAAATCATAAAGTCGGCAGCAATTCAAACAAGTCAACACATGGTAACAAAATGAGCATCGACTTTAATCACATACCAAACAGTGAAAACAATTAAGAAATGGATGGGACCAAAGCCAAACTACACCTAAACATGTTATGAATCACTCCATCAAATTTCACATTCATATGATATAGTATGAGCATTCAACAACACATGTAAAGTTTGTTACACAAGAACAACCCAAAGATGCTAAACAGCAATCAAAAATCCAAATCAATTAGAAAAGGGACCAATTAAATCCACAAAAATTCATGTTGAAAGTTAACATACATATTGTATCTCATGCAAAAAATCAGAGCCATAGGCCTAATGGAAGCATGGTAAATTAATTCATGAACTCAGCATGGCATAGTGTGACACATATTGTCACACTCAAATTGAATAAATCATATCTACCAATCCAGAGGTCCAAAAATCACAAATGATACATGAAAATCTCCAGGAATGTGTCAAGAATCACCATATGAAATTTCATTAATTTTGGATAATGTATGAGTATTTGGTGATTAAAATGGCAAAACATACAATTATGTCACACATGTCAAAGATCAATATACCATTCCAAAATTTTACCAGGCACAACTTACACTACTATGCCTAAAAAAAAGAAGATAAAATTTGGAAACTAACAAAAAAAGTCCCACCTAATTTGGACTAATATTGAATTTTTTTATGATTTTTATAAGTTTTGATTAATTATGATAATATTTATTTAAGTGGAATTCGAATTAATTAAGTGCTAATGGCATTTCCGTAAATACCAAAATGTGGTACAACCTTCATTAATGCCGTGGCAGCTCCTCATTGGTTCAGTTCGGAGGGAAACACAATTTGAAAGGAGGAAGGTGCTGCAGCGGATTGGATGCACGGGATTTCCAGAAAGTTTCACGTTCTTCGCATGCGTTCTTCGTCCATCAACAGCAGATTTGGTCACGAACAATTTTTAACCAAACTGCACAAGCCGTATACCAAACTCTTCCTCTTGCAACGTAGATTACAAATATGTCCACGAAATCGTCTAAAGATTAACGTACAAAAAGATCTAATCGAAAGAAGTTTCACACATAAATATTCGGATCAACATATCTAGCTCAATACTTAACGGAATCGCGCGATTCAAACATCAGATTAACCTACATTCTACAAACTATCTAAGCCATATCTTGATTTCACGAATTAAAGATTTCAAAAAATCACCTTCTTGAAGTGCAGCCGTGAAATTCTCGTGTTATTGGCCTTGATTCTTGAAAACAGATCGTGATTGATGATTATGAAGATGAATGATGATGATTTCGCAGCTCAACGATGCACGGATCAGTGGAAAATCGTAACTGCCATGTGAGAGCAAGCTTGTAGCAGCTGGAGTTTTGGACGGTTTTTGCTTCAATTTGCTACAAACAGAACTCTAATATCACCTGCAAATGAAGATTCAACCAAGGATTCGCAGAAACAATAGTGAATTATTGAAGAATTGATGAAAAAGTGTATGTGGAAATTGGAGAAAAAGTGAGAGAATTTGAGAGTTTTTTGGATGAATCTGAAAAAATGATTATTCATTTGAGTTTCTGTTATAATTAGGCTTATATACCATTGCCTAATCCACTCTTAAATCATGATTAGCAAAAAAATGATAATTAGTGAAAAATGCACATTTAAGCAATTTGGCATTTTTGCCCTTGGAGAGTTCCATGCAATGTAACAGTGATTTTTCAATTTGAACAAGTCATAATTTTCATTTAGAAGCTATTGGAATTGGTCCCATGCCAAAATTCCAAATATTTTGAAAGTTGGACCATTTTGCCCTTGGTTTTTAATTAGTGCACTTGAAAAATGGCCTTTTTATGTGAATGCTTTTGGCAAAATGTGGTGATGGATTATGAAAATACACATTAAATGTGATTTGCTCAAAGAAAAACCATCCAATTTGGCCACTCCAGGTGAAAGTTATGGCACTTTGATTTCGGGCATTTTCTGAAAATGACTGGACCATATCTTGCTAACCACACATGGGAATTTCAAGTTCTTGGACTTTTTGGAATGGTGAGATCAAGATCTTCAACTTTCATGTTGGACAAAATTCCATTTGAAGCTTGTATGATGAAGTTATTTTGAGGAGAAAAAGTTTCCATTTTGGGCAGCTGAAATTACAGGACACCTGCTATTTTTGGCAACTTTTGATCTGACCTCCAAATCTTCAACCTTGGTCTTTGGTATGTCAAATGAGACTTGTGTGGACATGAATGAGGCCTTTCAAACCATTTCCCTCCTTCCAATCCATAAAATCAGGCACAGTTGACCACAGTTGACTTTCTAGGGTTTCTGGTTGACTGAACAATGACTGATGACTTCTGAGCATCCAATCTTTGGCCAAATCACTTCAAAATGATCCTTAGACCATATGAGCTTGATAAATCCACCCTAGGGCTTTGTTCCAATGAAAATAGCACATGCTTGCTTGTTTTGACTGATTTTCCTGATCAGTTTAACCTAATTTGTCAGTGGGCTTGCACTTGGGCAAATGGACAATGCAATGTTATACAGTGGACCCTGTTATGTTAATGACCTAATATGAAATGAATGTACAAAAGGTAGGGTGCAAATTTGAGGTGCTACAGGAGGAAATATATACATCAACATGTTTTATATAATGCTTCAATTTCATACAAGAGAAGTATACACATAGACATAGCTTTTCTATAATACTATATCTAGTTTCAGCATCGTTCAGGACTCTACTGAGATAATAAATGGCTCTTTCGACGCCATTCTCATCTTCTTGACACAACATACTTCCTAATGTTTTGTCTGATGCCGAAATGTACAATCTCATACTTCTTTTTCTGCAAGGAGACATCAGGATTGGGGGACTAGCCAGGTATTCCTTGATTTTGTCGAAGGCCGCTTGCTGTTCTTGCCCCCATGCGAAGTCTTCCTTCTTTAGTCGAAGTAGAGGAGAGAAAGCTTGTGTCTTCCCACTGAGATTGGAGATGAATCTTCTGAGAAAGTTGATTTTCCCTAGCAGAGACTGCAACCCCTTTTTGGTTGACGACGCTTTCGCCTCCATTATGGCTTTGGCTTTGTTTTCATTTATTTCGATCCCCTTCTTGTGGACCACAAAACCTAAGAAATCACCCGCCTGCACACCAAAAGCACATTTTAGTGGGTTCATTTTCAAACCAAACTTCCTCATCCTTTCAAAGGATTGTCGAAGATGATCTATATGACTTTTCCCTGAAACAGACTTAATCACAATATCGTCAATATACACTTGCATGAAAGTCTGAATAAAGTCGTGAAAAATGGAATTCATAGCACGTTGGTAAGTTGCTCCAGCGTTCTTTAAACCAAAAGGCATTACTACCCATTCGTACGTTCCTATTGCTCCAGGATAACGGAAAGCCGTTTTAGGAACATCTTCTTCAGCGATAAAAATTTGGTTATAGCCAGAGTATCCGTCTAACATACTTAAGTACTCATGGCCGGCTGCAGAATCTATGAGCATTTCTGCCACTGGCATAGGATATTCATCCTTTGGTGTAGCCGAGTTTAAGTCTCGAAAATCAATGCATACCCTAAGTTTGCCATTTTTCTTAATTACTGGAACAATATTTGCAATCCATTCGACATACCTGGTTGTGCGGATGAACTTGCATTTTAGAAGTCTTTCGACCTCTTTATTTATTTTCGACAGGATTTCTGGTGCGAAGCGTCTCGGAGTCTGCTTTACTGGCTTCTTTCCTTCCATTATCGACAACTGCATTTCGACCAAACTTCTGTCAAGACCAGGCATCTCGTCATAATCCCATGTGAAACAGTCTTTGAACTCTTTCAGCAACTTGACTATTTCGACCTTGAACTGGGGGTCTATTTTTGCGCTTATGTAGGTTGGTCTATTCTCTGCCCCCACTCCTAAGTTTATTTCTTCTAATGGATCCTGCGCCACCATCTTCTCGTTAGTTGACACTGGATCTTTTTCGAACCCTAGAGGTTCGTCGTCATAAATGGCGTCAAGCTTTTGGTGTTGCCATTCGCCCATTTGGTTGTTATCATGATCTTCTACAACGTCTTTTTGGGGACATTGTTTGTTGGAGTTTTCTTTGCTGGCTTCGACAGCCATGTATTTTACTTCAGCCTCAAGGGCCTCTTTGAGTTTGTTTTCGGCTATGTAAGCCGTAATCTTTTCGAGCGCTGATTGTTTACTCGTCATCGTCAAATTCGCTTCCCCATCCCGTTGGCGCTATATGAGTAGTTCCCCACATGTAAGTTTCGCCAATTACTTCTTTATCCCACTGGAAACCATGTGTAGGATGAAGGTACATGGAGCAGTAGGCATTGTCTATCGCTTTTAAGTAGAATTCGGCTGGACTGCATGGAGGTATGTGAGCCAGGTTCTTGTCGAAGCTTTGATTGTTGACATTGTTTATCTCTGTCATGCAGTAGCTTTGATCAGTCTCAATGTTTTCGACGATCCCGTCTGGCCTCCATATGGCTATTCGCTGATGCATTAAAGAGGGTACGACTCCTACGCCATGAATCCACTCCCTTCCAAGCAGTAGGTTGTAGTTCGCCCTTGAAGCAATGACCATAAACATCGTTGGCCTTGTTATGGTTCCAACGGTCAGATTCACCTGGATAACGCCCATGGTGGTTCCTACTTTTCCTTCATAATTCGACAGCACCATGTTGTGGGGTTTCGCGTCTGAGTCGTCTTTCCCTATCTTCTTCAGCATGAAATGGGGCATCAAATTCACTGTTGCTCCCCCATCCACCAGTATCTTATTCACACCAACATTCTCCACCTTTCCTTTTATGAATAAAGGCTTCAAATGCGCTTTCATGGAGTCATCTGGTCTTTCGAAGAAAGCGTTCTGCTCTTCGACGCATCCATTATTCATAACGTAGTAGCAAACGGGCCTGTGTGCCATTGTTTCCTCTTCCATCTCGTCTTCTTCTTCTTCGACCTCCATAACTCTATCATAGTCTCTAGGGAGAACAGAGACCACGTTGCAGATCACATTGAAGGATGATTCTGAGTCAGATTCGAAGTTGTCAGTTATTTCGTCATCTTCTTGCATCTTCTCTTTCGACGTCACGGGTTCGACAATGCTGCCAGGATTGATCTGGAGGGAGGCCTCTTTTCTGCTCCTTATCTGACGACTGTTACTAGACTCCGCTTTATCTTTGCTGTCAGTGTCTTTTTCATTCACGCTCTTTTCTGCAGCCTCTTTTTCTGCCCTCTTCTGTCTCTGGAATCTCCTCCATTGGAATCTAGACATGGGGTTTTTGCCTTTGTAATTCTCTGAAGGATATGGTCTTGGCTTGTGCTTTTCCATTTCCTTCTTGCCTTCCATCGAAGCGCCTCTCTGAACCTCAAACTTTCCCCATTTTTTCTGCCCCTGGGCATCTCTAATGGGTTGAACCCATTTGTCATCCGTTGCTTTGCCAGATGGTTTATAGGTGTTCTGGCGTATTTCTCCATGCCTCCACTGGTGGTGATCACTTCTCCTTGGGTCATATCTTACTGTTCCCCAATTCTCTTTCCTCTTGGCTTTATCCACTGCCTCCAGGTTGGTTGCTGCCTTCCTGTCGAAAATCGCACTGCAACGTGGGCACAACATTACTTCGGTTTTCATCCTTTGGCACCTTTTGATGAATTCTATTAGATTTTCCTCCTCTTTAGGATACGCCAGCCTCTGGTGCTCCTTTCGACAATGATCTTCGCCCACTTCGGCCTGGTCCTTCTGAAATATTTCCACCATGTTTACCCCAACATTTCTTTCGTCAGCGATGCTTAATTCGTTCATCTTTCTAATGAGTCTCTCCTCTTCGCCTTCGACGCCTTCTGGTGTTTGGTCGAACTTTTTCTCTGGGCAGCAGCACCAAGATATATTCTTGGGACCATGTTTGCAACAACATTTGTTCCAATTCCTTTTGGGGTCTTCCATCACCCTCCGCAGAATTCCACTGACCACGGGCTTCAAAGGACCATTAACGGCTTCCGCTTTGATTTTTGTGACTTCTTCACTGAAAGGCCCCATAGTGTTGACGCAGTTTGCGACATCACCTGTCCTTGTTTGATCAAGATCAAGGCCTTCAGTAGCCTTGTTTTCAATAATGAGGTCTTCAGTAACCTTCTTTTTCGTATTAGGGGAATGCTCAATTGCCTCAACTGTTTCTTCATTGTTGTCTGAAGAAACATCTCCCCAACCGCTTGGTTGGATTGTGTTGATGTTGATCTGAGAGCTTGCCGGTGTATTGTACTTCATAAGATAATCAAACTTCCCACTTGGCTGTCCCAAGCGGTCCCAATTTCCCTCTTGTCGAAACTTCGCATCTTCGACGGTATCGTCACCGTCCCTTTTGTCGAAACCTTCAGTAGTTTCCATCCTTTTCTATTTGTCGAAGCCTTCAGTAACTTCAACTTCGTTCTGGCTTGTGAGATCATCAGCAATCTCAACCATGTTGATGTTTGTGTCGAAACTTCCAAGGGCCTCCACCATTTCCAAATTGCCATCAGGAGCAACTTCGATCTCCACCATGTTCACGATGGATGGTTCAGCGTAGTGGGCTTCGACCGGCTGCATGGGATTCGAATCGATCCTTATCTGTTGTTTCGGTTTGTCACCAAACTTTAGCCTTCCGTCACGGATAGCATTTTGAACGAGATCCCTGAAAAGGAAACAACGAGACGTTTTATGGCCTAGAAAATTATGGTATTTACAAAAACCTCTCTTTTTTCTGTTGTTCCATAGGCGGTTCTTTAGCGCCTGGAGGTTTTATTAATTGACCATCTTTAACCAACAGATCGAAAATTTCGTCGCATTTGGTGATGTCGAACGTATAAGTCCTTTTGGGGAACTTATCGTTGGTTTCGACTGGGTTTCCGTTCGACGGAGTTAGCACTTTGCACGAATAAGGCGGGCCTTGCTTTAGTTCTGCTAGGTCAATCTCTTGTTCGTCGAAGTTACTTGGTTCGTTTTCTTCGTACTCATCATCTTGGCGAACCCCTACGTAGGCCACCCTTTCTTTTTTATTCTTATTTGCTCTGAATTTTTCGTCCCTTAACCTTTCGACCTGTCTCACTCTATCTGCTAATTGTTCCATATCCCTCATATACTGGGTATCTAGTTTCTTCCTTATAGAATAATCTAGTCCCCCTGCGGCCATTTCGACCAACTCATGTTCTGGCACCGGGGTGAAACATCTAGCCTTTAGCAATCTGAACCTATTTAAATAATCATCTATTGGTTCTGAGTGTTTTCTCTTAACACTGGCTAATTCTTTCAGACTTATTTTTGTTTGTCCCATGTAGAATTGTTCATGGAACAGTCTTTCTAATTGGGTCCACGTATATACTGAGTTTGCAGGCAAAGATGTAAACCAAGTAAACGCGTTTTTTGTTAAGGAACTAGGGAAATATTTTATTTTCAAATTTTCATTACGGGCTATTTCCCCTGCTTCGATCAGATAACGTGCTATGTGTTCTATGGTGGACTCTCTAGTATCCCCTGAGAACTTTGTGAACTTAGGAACTTTCCACCTTGGTGGCAGTTCTTCTTGCAGAATATATTCTGACGGTGGGGAAGCATAACTAGGCCTTTGTAATCCCATGTTCATCCCATTCTGTGCCATTATCGTTTCGACCATGGCCGCTAAATTATTTTCGACAGGAGGGTTATTATACCGGATCCGCTGTTGCAACACAGCATCCGCGTCTTGGCCTCTCTGGATTACTATCCTTCTAGGTTCTTGTGAAATAGGGACTTCGACACGGGGCTGTTCGACTACATCCTCTTGGTTTCTGACGTTTGTCTGAGGATTGTCTAAAGGCATTTGGTTTATCGTAGGCTCTTCCTGGACTGCTACCAATGGGTTCTAAACCACTTGTTCTCTGTGTCGAGTTTGAGGGACTCCAAAGAAATCAGCAATACGCGTCATTTGTGCTGCCAAGAATTGGTTTGTTTGGGCGGTGTTTTGTATTAGAGGGTTAAACACCGCTCCCATTTGTTGTGTCAACATTTGGACCATGTCATGATTACTCTCGTCCATTTGTTGTCTAATTACCTGCGCAAAATTATTTTTTATCGGCGGCACGTAAAGTGGTTGTTGATTTAGTCTACTCATGTTTCCGCCATATCCTGATCCTTGTAAGGGTGAAGACATATTGGCCATAGAATCAGAATATACTACCGGGGAATTGTGTAGATTTGCCATTACTGAAGTTGGCATTCCAAATGGTTGTTCCCTACCAGGCAGAGGCATGGTGAAATTTGTCACAAAAGGCCTAGAAGTGTTTCCCACAGGAGGGGGTGTCCCAACGGGCATTTGTTGTGCCCTGAAGGACGAACTAGGCGCATTCTGCGATATTGAAACCGCTGGCATTGACCCTGTTGACGAAGGTACAGCCTCTGACACAGAGACTGATCCTACATTGCCTCCTGTCGAAGGGACAGAGTTGGATACTGGGATGGCTTCATTTGGATTAGAATTATTTGGATTATTTGGCTGATTCGCCATTTTCCTTACTCTTGTTCTTTTTGGTATTTCTACGTCGGATACGGCTAATTTACCGCTTCTCAGTCTCACACAACGAAGAACAAACTTTGACTAACGATTATCTAAGTTTCTAGATTTCTGCGCTGTCCCACTGGGCGTGCCAATTTGTTCGCTGTGAATTTTTGGCGAACAACCTCTAGTTTACCAAAACTTGTACAATTGGGTTACTTGCAGGATCAACCACACAAATCCTAGGACATGTGCAGATCTAAATGACTTTGAAGATATCTAGAACAACTTTCATATCTTTCATTTTTGTTCTCCAAATATTTTATGTCGAAAGATATTGATTACAACGTTTAAACAAACGTAAATTTGACAAGATAAGATGAATGGCAGAAAATAACTAACGAAATATAAAGTGTCGAAAAGAAAGTGCAGAAAGATAATTGACTGGAAAACGTAAAAGGAATTTGTAAAGAACTTTAAACTTTATAAAATAAACTTTGAAGGAGTTGGTGTTTGTTTACACATACATGTTCCAAATATGACTCTTTTCTCTCACACGGGTACTTTGAGTATTTTCAGGAATTTTGTACAAGTAATTTTTCACACCTTTTTTCGATAACAACTACCCTATTTATATACAAATAACATAACTGTTACTAACGACCAAATCCTAAAACTGTGACAAATGGCTTTCTTCTTTTCGCCAGATGCTTCCACGCGTCTTCTGCCAAACGTCATAACTCCTCTTAATTTGAATATTTACACTTTACGTCGAAATGACGTCTCTCTCCAGACTTTGTCGAATTGTCGAACTACTACAACATACTCCATGTCTGTCAAAGGTGCCTTTCCATCTACAGAAATCTTGTCGAAATGTCGAAGCTTCAATTTTGTCGAAGTGTCGAACAACACTTATCAACCAAAACCGTTTATCCCATGTCGTCATTTGTCGAAAGAACCATTCTGCATACCAAATCTCATGGCGTCGAAAACGCATGTATACACCAAGTTGTGTGAGTTATCATGTATTGCCTGAGATGTTTAGCATCCCATGTGAGTGCACAACAAGTCTTCTCGAGTAGTGAATATCTGGTCTCACAATCATTAAATTTCTTGCTCAGATAATAGATGGCATGCTCTTTTCTACCAGTCTCATCTTGTTGTCCCAATACACAACCCATGGATTCATCGAGCACGGTTAGATACATGAGGAGAGGTCTTCCTTCGGCAGGGGGCATTAGAATCGGTGGCTCTTGCAAGTATTCCTTGATTTTATCAAAGGCTATCTGACAATCCTCATTCCAATCCACACCTTGATTCTTCCTCAGAAGCTTGAATATTGGTTTGCATGTTGCAGTGAGGTGAGAAATAAACTTGGCGATGTAATTTAGTCTCCCTAAGAAACCACGAACCTCCTTCTCAGTCTTTGGTGCAGGCATGTTCTGAATGGCTCGAACCTTGTCAGGATCTACTTCAATTCCCTTTTGGCTTACAATAAAGCCTAAAAGCTTCCCAGATCGAACCCCAAATGTGCATTTATTAGGATTAAGTCTCAACCTAAACTTCCTCAAACGAGTGAATAGTTTCTCCAGGTTGGTGATGTGCTCTTCTTCTGTTTGGGATTTGGCAATCATGTCATCGATATACACCTCAATCTCTTCATGAATCATGTCATGAAAGAGAGTCACCATGGCACGTTGATATGTTGCCCCAGTGTTTTTTAAACCAAATGGCATTACTTTGTAACAAAAGGTGCCCCAAGGAGTAATGAACATGGTCTTCTCCATGTCTTCGGGATCCATTTTAATTTGGTTGTACCCTGAGAAACCATCCATGAAGGAAAACATGGAGAATTGAGTTGTGTTATCCACCAGTACATCAATGTGAGGTAACGGGAAATCTTCTTTGGGACTAGCTTTGTTTAAGTCTCGGTAGTATACGCACATGCGGACTTTTCCATCTTTCTTTGGCATCGGTACAATGTTGGCAACCCATTATGGGTATTTAGCGACTTCCAGGAAACTAGCGTCAAACTTCTTTCTCACCTCTTCTCTGATCTTGAGAGCCATATCAGGTCGCGTCCTTCTTAGCCTTTGTTTGACAACAGGGCATTCTTCTTTAAGGGGAATCTTGTGGGTCACGGTATCAGTTTCTAATCCGGGCATGTCTTGGTATGACCAAGCAAACACGTTGTCATATTCATGGAGGAGCTCTATCAGTCTCGTCTTCACTGTATCTTGAAGCGTTGCGCCTACCCTTACTTCTCTCTTATCTTCTTCTGTCCCAAGATTGATAACTTCAACGTCTTCCTGGTGTGGTTGAATAACCTTTTCTTCTTGTCTGAGTAATCTGGCCAACTCTTCAGGGAGTTCTCAATCTTCCCCTACTTCGTCTTCAGCTTGGTAGATTGGACAATCAAAGTCATATTGGACCATAGCAGTGTCGTTATTAATAGTGTCGGTGGTATTTCTGCATGTTATGATTTATGCAGTTTATTTAGAAAGTGCGTGCATAAAAAATTGATTGCCATTTTCATAAATAGATCAAAACTAAAGAAAAGGAACAAAAATTTGAATGCAAAACGTCATTTCATTAATGATAAAAACTCTTGAAAAAGATAAAGGAGGCCCTACGACATGCCACTGTGCCTTGGGCAGAGCACAAGGTTTTGTCTAAAAATGATAAAATTACTTTTGAAATATTTGGGGAACTTCCACAACTTCCAGTTTGTTAGTTCTTCATTAGGTGCGGCTTGACGCATCCAGTTGGACACCCCCTCCTTGCGGTCTTCTTCACTGATCATTGCCACCTGCTTGCCAAAGATGTGGCCAGCGCTGGTGAACATTTTCTCCACAGAAGGAATCTTCTCTTTGTCAGATTGGCTACCAGCTTTGTCTGATGATGGGTCATACCCCAGGCCAAACTTGTCTCGTTTCTCTTTCACTTCCACCACTTTGCCCCAGTCTTGTGCATCTTCACTCTCCATAACAACTTTTGCTCCCTGCCATGAGGCCATGGATGGTCCTGATTTCGGGACCTCCAAGGTCTGTTGAATGGCCATCATGTTCACTACTTCCAAGGATTGGAAGGGTGTCTCAGTGATTTCGCCATCCACCTCGATATATCGAAAAGATGTTAAGTGACTGACTAAGATATCTTCTTCTCCTCCAACCACAATCATTTTGTCATTTGTGATGAATTTTAGTTTTTGATGCAGAGTGCAGGTGACAGCACCTGCGGAGTGAATCCAGGGTCTCCCGAGTAAGCAACTGTAACCAGGATGTATATCCATGACCTGGAATGTAATATTAAAAATTGTTGGACCTATCTTGGTTGGTAAGTCAACCTCTCCTATCACTGCTCGCCTTGAGCCATCAAATGCTTTTACGATTAGGGTGCTGGGCTTCATACTTATCCCTTCCACTGGAAGTTTTATCAAGGTCTTCTTTGGCATGACGTTCAAAGAGGAACCTGTGTCTACCAACACCCTTGACAGTATAGTATCCATGCACTTCAAGGAGATGTGGAGAGCCTTGATATCGTTCTTTCCTTCAATCGGTAGTTCATCATCATTAAAACCCAAGAAATTTCCAGTAGTCGCACAAGCTATCACGTCATCAAACTGTTCTATTGTTATGTCCTTGGTGATATGAGCGGCGCTCAATACCTTCAACAACGAATTCTTGTGTGCTTCAGAGTTAAGTAGGAGAGATAACATGGAAATTTTGGAAGGTGTTTGGTTTAGCTGGTCCACCACCTTGTAATCGTTTTTCTTGATTATTCTCAAAAACTCCTCAGCCTCCTCACGAGTGACACCAGCTTTAGGAGACAGGTGCATGTCTTGCATCCCCTGATTAGGAATGGGGATCTGGACAGCAGCCTCCTTCCCTTTAGCTCTCTCAGAAGTATCAGCAGTTCTTGGTGCGAACACTCGGCCGCTGCGCGTCATTCCTGCTGGGCCTACAATTGAAGTGACATTTGGTTCGTTAATCATTAGAGGTTTATCTTCCTACCCCTGCTTAAAAGCTCTGGGCTGATATATCCATGGGACTGCTTTCTCATCTTTATATTCGAATGGTGCTGGGAACTCTATAACCAACGGGCTTATAGGTATTTCTACTTTGACCTCATCATAGGGGATATCTACCACGGCTATCTCTTCCTGACGCTTGCTCTTGACACGGTAAGTTATCTCTAACTCGCCTCGGTCCAGCATTTGTTGTATAAAACTCCTCAACTCTTCATTATTCTCTTCCTTAACCAGCTCTTCCAGGATCAAACCACTCTTCAGCAATTGCGCTCCTATCATGGTGATAGGGGTTTGAATCTCTTCAACCTTACGGATCAGTCTGCCTTCATCACTCTCCTCAATGGCACTGACGGAAGCATCCTTATACGTCGGCATAGGGTTGGTATTCACGTTCAGGCGTCTTGGAATGAAAGAAACGGCCTTGGCTTCGATCAAGTCTTGTACTCGATTCTGAAATGCGAAACAGTTTTCCAAGGTATGACCAGGTGCTCCCATGTGAAATTCGCAATGGGCATTAGCATCGTATCTAGGTGGATATGGAAAAACGGCTGGTTTTAATTCCCTCAATGTTAGAAGGCCCTCCTTCTGTAGATATGGGAATATATGACTATAGGGTACTGGTAGAGTATCAAGTTATCTTCTTGGAGGTCTTGGCTTGAACTGTCTTGGTGGTGCGGTATTTTGCTGATGATGATGTTGTTGATGTTGTGGTTGATACATTTGCTGTTGCTGCATTGGCTGTTGATAGGGTATAGGTACCACGGCGGCGACTTGACCATATGAAGCTTGTTGCTTTCCTTTATAGTTCCTGGATATGGCATTTGTTTCACCTTCTCTTTTCTTCGGGAAACCTCCAAAATATTTCTTTGGTGCGCTAGGTGCTGTCACTGCTCCAGGAATCTTTCCATCCCTCAACCCCTTCTCTATGTGGTCTTCAATTGTAACTAGATGTGCGAAGTCAGATGCTGCACTACTTACTAATCGATCAAATAATGGGTCCTTCAAGGTGTCCACAAATATACCGGTCATTTCCTTCTCAGACAATGGTGGCTCTACCTGAGCAGCCAACTCTCTCCACCGCTGGGCGTATTCTTTGAATGACTCACTCTCCTTCATAGCCATCCCTTGCAACTGCATTCGATCGGGTGCCATATCTAAGTTGTATTTGTACTGACGGAGAAATGCGTAAGCCAAATCCTCCCAACTTTGAATTCGGCCCTGTTCTAAACTCATATACCATCTCAGAGATGCTCCACTCAAACTGTCTTGGAAACAGTGTACGAGTAGTTTGTCATTTTCGGTATGAGCAACCATTTTCCTGAAGTACATCACCAAGTGACTTCTTGGACAAGTCTGTCCTTTGTATTTCTCGAAATCAGGGGTTTTAAATTTAGCTGGGATGACTAAATTCGATACCAAACGCATGTTCATGGCAGAAGCACCGAAGATGTTGTTTCCTTCTATGGCTTTGATTTTCTTTTCCAGGGCACGGAGCCTATCTGCAGCGGGATCTGAAAGTATCTTAGGCTTTGGTTGACCAGGCATATAGAATGCATCATACTGGTCATCTCCAATCTCGGATCCATAATGAGTAGACGTATCAGAAGGTTCTGCACGGTCTCCATCTCCTTTGCCTCCTACTGGTATCTGAACCAATCTCTTCTTCGTGGGGACGTAACTTTCGTCTTGGGGATTAGGACCTGGTGCGCCATCATTCCTTCTTGCCCTAGCTTCTTCCTCCTTGCTCCTCTCCCTCTGAGCGATTGCAAGCATTGTCTCCAACAGCTGATCCATCTTCTCCTGGATCGTATTGATGTCTGTCCTCATGGTAACCTGGTTGGCCTCAACTTGCTCTAATGTCATTTTGTATTTTCTTCACGTCTCGTATCGGTGTTGATTAGTCAGTGTGGCTGGATAAAGGGTAAAAAGGTTGGGTAAGTTTTTTTTGATTTTCATAAAGTGTGTTGCATAATGAAGATGCGAATGTTATGCATATTTTATTTCCAGGGAGTCGTTCGAGTTTCATTAGTTGTTAGTAATTCGAAGAAATAAAAAATACTTAGGATAGCAATAATGGAGTAATTTTGAAACATCATTCATTCCAATACATAACATAGAGGTCCAAAAAAGTCATAGTTCAAAAGTATATTTGTTAAAGGAACAAAATACAAGACATAAGCAAATTAAACAGCTGGCTTTCTGGCCTGAAGCTCTTTTAGTTCCTCATTGAACCTCTTCAACAACCCTTTGCAGAGCAGAACGAAATTGATTATGGCTGGAGGAATGGTATCTTCTTTCAACTCTTCGATTGCGTCTCTCAACCTCCATGGCAATTCTTTAGCTGCCCAATTACAGAATCCTACTAGCCCATCGAGTTTTGCACGAAACTTATCCCTGTCCCCTTGTAAGAAGTCTATGGTCTTCTTAAAGGATTCATAATATTCAATCACATAGTCTCGTTTTTTCAACCATATGGAGCTGTCCTGGCGTAATGACTCTAGCTGGTTCTTCCAATAGCTTACAGACTCCCTGGCATCTCTTACTTCTCGACACTTCTCTTCCCATATCATGGGTGACACCCTAGAAGCTTCAGTGGCTATTTTCTTGAGTTGGAGCTCCTGATCTACTTCAGTTTTTGCATGAAGAACAGAATTGGTGAGTTCTTTTATCTGAGCCCCAAGTGTATCCCTTATCGTCTTGTTTTCCTTTGTAGCTAGATGCCACCAACGCTCATTGTCTTGACATTCTTTCTGAGCTTGTCGTAGTTGACCTTTAAGAGTATCCAAACAATGATCAGCCTGTTCTAATCCTACTTTAATCTTCTTTCTCTTATGTTCCTCCTTGTTGAACTTTTCCACATGTGCTTGAAGTTGTGCTTCTTTTCTCTCAAGATCCCACTTCATATTGTTTTTCTCATTGATGGTTTGCTGGAGTTTTATCTGCAGCTCTTCATTCTCTTTTTCTAACTTTGCCATGGCGGTCTTGAGTTCCTCCATTTCTTCAATAGGGACATGGGTGAGCTTAGGTTCAGGAAGAGGTATAGGTGTCTGAATGACAAATGGCATTTTAATTATTTGCACCCTTTCCTTTACCCATTGAAAATATGGTTCTTTTGTAATCCCATTTTCTTTCCCTAACTCAGCTTTCCCTTTTCGATTGATATTCTTCCAAGCTTCTTTGATTCGCTGGAATAAGCTAGGATTCTCAACCCCAAAGTCAAGTAACAAGAAAGCTTCCAAAGAATTTGCCTCTGGAGGGCCTTCCATTGGGTAGCCAAGTTGTCTGAGAGATAGAACTGGATTAGCATTTACACATCCTTGAGTTCCAATGAGCGGTAGATTTGGGAAATCTCCACAACTGAATATGATGTCTGCGTTGATATATTCTTTGGAGTACCAAGAGAGATCTTCAGATCGGAGTGATCCCAATCTCTGAGGCCAACTAATATCTGTCTGTTCAACCCAAGCACCTGTCTTCGAAAGATGTTCTAGAAACCACTGATACAATAAAGGAGCGCAATAAGCAATCAATCCCTTCTTCTTAGTATACCTATGACTTATGTGATAATAGACATCGGCTAACAAAGTGGGTACTGGGTTCCTAGTAAGGAAAACACAAATGGAAGTCATGTCTACGAAACCATCCATATTAGGGAACAGGACGATGCCATAGGTAGCCAATGCAATAGCAGAGTAACAAGCATCCCAACTTTCTGTCTTCAATAGGGTATGAGCTCTTTCCAAAAGAAAACTTAGTGAAAACCCTTTAGTATTTCCTTTGGTCTCTAAATTGTCTTTTGCTTCCTTTTCATCCATGTGAAGCGCACTGGCAATGACCTCGAGGGGCAAAGATTCATCTGTCCCTTCAAATAGTGACTTGTCCTTCATAGGAATCCTAACAAGACGCTCGAATTCTTCCAACGTTGGTGCAAGCTGGAAGTCTTGGAATGTGAAGCATCTTAAAGGTAAGTCATAAAATTGGGCTAAAGTGATCAAGGCTGTATGGTCCACTTGTTGATTGAGGATGCTGAGCAAATTGCCGTAATTCTTTCCAAAGTTGATTCTGTATACAGGGTGCATCTGAGAGACCAAGTTACGTAAATTCTTCAGATCGGGGTCCTTGAACTTGAAGGAGTAAATGTTTCTTTTGCTTGATTCCATGTTTCTTGAATTCCTGCAACTCATGATACTCAGATTCCTTGGAAATAAAATAGTATGAATGTTATGCTATGAATGATATTATGCGTGCCACATGTAGGTTAATATACAGGTCGTGCGAGTGGGTATTCTTGGTTACTAAACAAAACCCTTTTGGTAGAATGCTAAAGGTAAGAAGTTCCCAAAGTCATCAATTAATATCTAGGAAAGTTATTGTCATGATGAAAACTCATATGCAAATAACATCCCCAAACAAAGTTTCGTCTGGGTGAGGCCTTCGTATGGTCCCAAAGAGGAAAACTCCTAGTGGCCCCATACTACACAACTCTCGAGTCCAAGGTTCTAATAAGGTTCTCAGAGTCATAGATCGAGGTTGGGAATACCACTGTAAGGTAGTAATACGCCCAAGGGATCTCATCTAATTGGGGCTTTCGTATTAACCTAATAAGTCTGAGACTTTTCAGGTAAATACTACATAACCACCGGATATAATGGGTTAAAAGGTCCCTAGAGTCATTGATCCAACTTGAGAATACTATCGTCGTGACGAAAACTCGTCGGGCAATAATATTTCAAGAGAATCTCCTCTAGGCGGGGTCTTCGTTTCTTCCCAACAAGGAAGACTCCTTGTGGGCGCCCACTACGCAACCACCAACTTAATCTTATGGTTTTCCTCAGACTCGGGTGAAGAGCATATCTCACAAAGTATCATCAACCGGAGCATCCCCAATAAGACATAGTCAATAAATAATTATGATAGAATAATAATAGCAAAAATAAAAAATAACAGATAAACAAACAAGATTAACACACAATACATCAATTGAACTAAATTAGGCTTCACTCTCTCATGCTTGGAGCTATTCCCCAGTAGAGTCGCCATCTGTCGCATCTCGAAAAATACGATTCCTCGCGATGGTCGCGGAAAAAAATTTATGTTTGAACAGAGTCGCCACCGAACTTTATTTATCCCAATAAAGGGATAGGAAAATATCAATAAAACCTTTAGGAAACGGAATAATGATCGTCGCAACCATATTCGGGTTCGGGAGTGGATTACGTAAAGGGAAGGTATTAGCACCCCTTACGTACGTTGTACTCAACGGGAACCTTTTAGTTCTAATGTGCGTTTCGTGTGTTAATTTATGTTTGTTTGTTATCTTTGGGTTATAAAACATTGAAAATAGAAATGGATGAGAACCTCAGAAAGGGAAAGGGGAGGTTTTTTATAAGTGTGCTCGCGAAGATACAACAATCTTCTGCCTACGTATCCTTATAGTGCAATAAGGAAATCAGAACATTCGTAGTTCGGGGACTACAGTTGGTTGGTGTCTTTTAGTAAACAACTGTTTAGATCGCGTTCTAAAGGCTAAACGTTGGCTTGTCTACTCTCGGCGGAGGCTTAAGCGTTTGGTTTGTTATGCGCATTAGAAAGGATTAACAGTGTTCTTTCTAAAAAGAGTTTTGGTCACACGGGGATGACTAGTTGGATTAGTATGTTGGATATTTTGTTTGACTGGTTGTGTTGAGATATTTTGGTTGGATGACGATTACTCGGATATTCGAGTAAGACAACTCATATCCTAATAGTCGGGAAAGGGAGTAGAAGACTCTAGACCACTTTCTTTTTCATCCTTAATTACAGAAAGGATTTGATAATAATTAAGGTATTTTAAATGGATGCCGAATACTCGGATAATCGAGTAAGACAACTCGTATCCTAATAATCGGGAAAAGGAATAGAAAACTCTATACCACTTTCTTTTTCATCTAAGTGATTATAAAAATAAGTTTATGTATGGTCGATGTATTTTTAGAATAAACGACAAGTGCTCGAATGACTGAGTAAGACAACTCATATCCAAGCATTTGAGAAGAGGAATTGAAAACTCAAGACCATCTCCCTTTTCATACAGTTTGTTATGGAAATGATTTGATTAAGTTGTATGTTTGTAAAAAATGACAATTGTTCGACTGACCGAGTAAGAGAACTCGTATTCAAACAATTGAGGAGTGAAATTGAAAACTCAAAGTCAACTCCCTTTTCATTTAGCTTATTATGAAAATAATTTGATTTAATCGGGTTTGGAAGTTTGTAGAGGAACGACAATAATTTGACTAACCAAGTAAGAGAACTTGTATTCAAATAGTCGTGGAGAAAAAATTGAAGACTCAAAGTTATATCCCTTTTGGTTTCTTGTTATAAAAGGATTTGACTTGTTTGTGTTTAACTGGATTAAAAATGAGGACCATTTGACTAACCGAGTAAGAAAACTCGTATTCAAATAATCGAGGAGAGGAGTTGAAAACTCAAAACCATCCCCCTTTTCATTTCCAAATGTAATGGTATTGGATTGTGATTGGATACGTTAATTTGATTTGAATGAAAATACTCGATATTGGATCGAGGTTTTAATTTTGTTTTATGAATGAAATGGATTTTATTTAGTGAATCAAACATCAACTCGATTAAAATAGAATAGGTCTCATTGTAAGAAAGCCCAAGAGTAAGCCATGTGAGGTTGATGGCGATGCTTTTACAAGCGATCGACTTACATAGGTGTTTTGAAAATGGGCTTGACTTTGGATCGAGAAGTATGTGATTTATTTTGAAATCGGCTCGGATTATTTTAAAATCGATGGAAGCGACGTGATTTTGTCACAATTATAACATATCATTTCGTGTACACTCAAGGTTCAATATAAACAAATAGATAAAGAATAATCATGCACATACACTCCTTAAGATAAATAAACATCTAAATTATGAAGGTCACTTGTGATTCTATAACCAATTAATTTATTGAATGTTTAACGAATTATCTTATTTTAATTAAATAATAAGTAGTAATAAAAAATGAATATAACCAAATAATTAAATATTAATGATGGTAACAACCATATAATTGTGTATTTATTTTTAAAACAATTAATAATAATAATAATAGTAATATAATTACATATTTACTATATATATAAAAAATAAAATAGTTTTAACAATAGTATAATTATAATTTCAAAAATAAAATAAAATAATATTAACAATAGTATAATTATAATTTCGAAAATAAAATAAAATAATATTAACAATAGTATAATTATAATTCGAAAATAAAATAAAATAATATTAACAATAGTATAATTATAATTTCAAAAATAAAATAAAATAATATCAATAATAGTATAATTATGATTTCGAAAATAAGATAAAATGATATTAACAATAGTATAATTATGATTTGGAAAATAAAATAAAATGATATTAACAATAGTATAATTATAATTTCGAAAATAAAATAAAATAATATCAACAATAGTATAATTATAATTTCGAAAATAAAATAAAGTAATATCAACAATAGTATAATTATGATTTCGAAAATAAAATAAAATGATATTAACAATAGTATAATTATGATCGAAAATAAAATAAAATGATATTAACAATAGTATTCGTTCTATTCTAAACTGTGGGGGTGTGAACAATTAGGGAACATGGGCCTAAGAGCAAAGGAAAAACCCATGAAGGGTCTGGTCAAACTTGTTGACCTAGGGGGCTTCATCTTCTAAACGGTGACAAGTGTCCAGAGTTGGTGACACTTGTCACCGCCACCTCACCAAGTCAAACACGGTTTTAAAAAACAAAAATAGAAAAAATAAATGATCATTCTTTATTTTCCACTCTCTCTCTTCAAATCAAAACCAACCGAAAGGGCTCTGTACAGAGCGCCTCCCTCTGCAAACCCTAAAGCTCCTCTCTCTTGGAGAAGACGACCGGAGACGGCGGCTCACGGCGGAGCCTCCGCTCTCCTCCGTCGCTTCATTCTCTCCCTCTCCTAACTCTGTTTCATGAACCAACCCTCTTTCTCCTTCTCATAATTTCGAGACACACAACATAAAATCATGCGAAAACAAACTCAACCAAAATATCTACAAAAAAGGGAAACTCATGGAAGAATATAGGTGTGAATCGTTTACCAAATCGGAAGCTCTGAAAATCTCCGGGTTCGGTGAGATCCTCCGGATGCCGGCAACGGTTCTCTTCGGCGAGCGATTCTTCAGTGAGGTGAACTACTTTCCCTTTGCTTTTCCGTAAGTTTTTTAGGTTTTTTTTTTGGAATTTCTTGCTGTGTTCTTCTGGGTTTGAAAGAAATTGATATGTTGTTCTTGTGTTCGTTTTTAGGGTTTTTAGGAATATTAATGTGTTGTTCTTGGTTTTCAAGAAACAAATCACTTTGTTCTCATGTGTGTGTTTGAGAAAAATGCTCTGTTGTTGCTGTTAACTTTTTAGGGTTTTTAGAGAAAATTAATTTGTTGTTCTTGGTGTTGTGTTCTTATGTGCCTTTCTGTTGTTATGTTCTTGCTATGTGTTTATGAAGAATTTTTAAGTCTTGAAAACTCCTTTCTTTTTCGATTATCCCATCCCAGATTATGTGGGATTTAATTTCTGTGGATTTGTTCTGTTTTAAGTTATTATTGCAATTCCTTTTTGGATGTTCAAGTTAACCTGCTGGGTAAAGTTTCAAACTGAGTAATTTGTTTAGTTATTTTTTAGTTTTTTAAGCGCTTTTGAAAAGTGCTTTTTATTTAAGCTATTTTTGTTTTCTGTAGATTACAGGTTTGAAGAGACTTGATGGAATGGAAGGTGGTTGCTCCAAGCTTCAAGACAGCCTTGTTTTCGTGCCTAAGTCCAAAGGGATTAATCAGTCCATTGATTTTGGTCTTGGTCATTAGAATTAGGAACCTGTTTCCATCTGTAACAATTTTTTTTCAGTGTAATTAATTAGTTTAGTTTTTTTAGACAAGATGTGTGTTTGAATTATTTGGAACTTATTGAATTAAATTTTAATTATGTAATTACCTTTTAAGCTTTCAAAACTTAACTCAATATTTATTTATGCTAATCAATTTCAACTTTTAAAAACAACACATTTTTAACTTAAGTATAATGACTTAACATAATTATAACTTAGGTGCAAAGAAATAGATGTGCAACACCAAACCTCATCCTTACAATGTATAAGGAAAGTAATAGCTTGATGTATGATATCAAAAACTGTGATAGTTGTGTTTCCAGCATAAGAAAGTATTAATAACACTAAAGTGACCTCTAGCTTATTGAATTTCAACAGGTTTATCATTTAGGAAGCTCCAAAGTTGCTCCACTTTAGCAAACTGAACATGAGTTTCATAAACACAAAACACATATGGGTTATGTGTTTTGATAAGATCCTTGACATGGACCATAGTGTTAATACCAAAGGCTCCATAAATGTTCCAAGACATGATGGAAACATTTTGAAACCAATCCATAAATAATCATGTTTGAAGCAGGGACCAAACACTACTACAAAATAGACATTTCATAACACTCATTTTACAATGGTCTTCTTGTTAACCATGTCAATAATTTTTTTGGGCGCTTTTTATGTTGTCGAAAACATCATTTCTTCCATAAATAAAACTCGAAAACATCATTTCTTTCATTAACAAATTTCAAAACTCCATCACCTCTTCTCCGACTTGAATGAGACAAGGAAAACATGGATTAAAGTTACAATGTTTGTTGTTGTTGTGAGAAAATTCTTTACTTTGAATAAATTTGGATGATGGCAAATTTTTGGCAAGATGTGTGATACTCCCCCTGAGTTTGTGCATATCTGCATTTCTCCCCCTTTGTCAACATCAAAAAGAGGAAGAAACAGGTTTATCAAGGCAACATAAAAAAGAGTTTGTAGCAGGACATGGCAAAAAAATTGATAAAAAAGCTAGCAATCACAAAGAAGGAAGCTTCAAGGTAAAGAATCACTCACAAAGAATGACAAATAAGGGCAATAACAGTAGAAGTAAACAGAAAGTGAAAAGCATTTGAGGATTCGAACGAGTTTAAGAATTACATAAGCTAAACCATATATTGTGCAACAAAATAAGACTTGAGCAATATGAGATGAAATGCAGTGAAATGAAATGATGATGGGTTAATGGGGATTGTGGCCACCACAGGACTCCTCATCATCTCTATCATGATCTCTGTAGCTTGGCGGAGGCGGAGGAGGAGGCATTGTGTCTGGATTTTGGCCCATGAAGGAGTAGTGCCTAAATCGGTCCTGAACTTCAATACTTCTAAATCTGTCCATAATACCAGGATTTTCACGGCAGTCGTCCATAAAGCCATACATTTCATTGTAGAAAACTTGGTGCCACTTAACCAAGTCTTGGTGCCAAGAGTGTTGATTCTGATACATCCGTGTATGCTCATCATGCCATTCACGATGCTCCTTATGCCACTCATTTTGTTGGACATGCCAATACCGTGCCTCTTCATGACGTTCCTTGTTAGCAAGTTCCATTTGTTGAAGCATATGAGTGATGTCCGCAGTAGGTATTGAAGATAAAGTACCACCGGAGAACGGAGGAGCAGTAGGTTCAGGCACATAGTTGGTTGGAGACCACCTTCGTGGCACCCAATCACCCCAACCAGCATTGGCCTCAGCTGGAGGCACATTTGCTTCAGGCGCATCCTGCATTTCTTCATCAGGCTGATCTTCAACAACATGGATTCGTTCCGAAGGCACATCAAAGTTGTATATTCTTGTTTTGGATTTTCTTTCAAAGAAGTAGAAGCATTTACGGTCCTTGTCCCACCGATATCCCATATGCGATAAAGTGGAAGAGTCAAACTCTTGAGCAGCAGATGGAGATAGGAGAGGAACTAGAGGGATTGCAACCTTCCAAAACTTAAGAATTTTCATTATTTGAGAGGCATAACCTAGAGCAACATTCTTGGAGCTGTTGCGCGCGAAAAATAGACGTTTTACAAAGTAATTTGCCCAATTCAAGAGAACCTTATTTTGCAGAATGTAGAGAAGGTGTATGCTTGCCCTGTCCAACCGAGAATGTCCACTGTTTGTTGGACGCAGAATGTGTGAGATGATCCAATGAAGAATACGCGGAGTTTTCTTAATCATACCAGACGTGACGTGTTCATCCTCACTCAGCGGTCTGTCTATCTTTAAGATAGATGTAGTAAAGTCCTTCATGTCAAATTCAGTATCAAAATGCAGGTCATGCCAGGACTTGAAAGTTAGCGACGGAGACGGAATTTGAAACACCGTTTCCCAATCAGAAGCTTCAAAAGTATATGTTCTGACACCGATAGAACACCTAAACATATAGCCTCTACCAGTTTGTAAACCAGCATAAAAGGCCCGGATGAAATCCTCATGGTAGTCATCCTTTGTAGACAAGAATGACCCGAGTCTTTGTGCATCTAGGAGTTCAACCACATCATGGAGATGCAGATGAATAGCATCATTTTTATCAAAGACATGGGGTTTCATAACTAACCTTGTCTTGAAGGAATCCTCAAATTCAGTAGCAATTGCTGGATGAAGCAAGTCTAAGGCATTTGGAGGAATGTCCGGTGGCTGCTGAGAAGTACCAACTGGTTCCTTTCCTTTTCCTTTTCCCTTTGCTCTGGTTGGAATGGTGCGTGGAGGCATGGTGATGAGAGATTTAGGGTTTTAGAGTGAGTGATGATGAGGAAGATTAGGGTTAGCCGCTGGTTTTGGGGTTTATGAGTACTGATGATATGAAGTATTGAGATAGGAAGTGATAAGGGTGGCTGATGTGTCGATGCATGAGAGAGAAAAAGATATGCATTTAATTCAAATAGCATCAGTATGTGTCAATGCATGTGGCCATGGGTCGATGCATATCAGGCATTTTTGTTTTTAACAGGTTTATGTATCGATACATGCGACGGATGGATCGATGCATCCTGAACTAGTTTTGAAAAATTTGAAATGCAGAAGATATGAATCGATGCATACATGTTTGGATCGATACATACTGATGCCAAAGCAGATTTTAATGAATTTTTATGCAGTATGGATATGCATTATGAAGTATGTCATGATGGTTATGCCCAAGAATAATTCACAAATCAGATTGTTAATGTACAAATAGTATAGGCAGACAATATATGCATCCAAATTTACCTCAATGGGAGTAAGAAATTTTGTTCTAACATACACAACCACTTAGTAGTAAAAGAATTGTAAAAGGGAGTGATATTACCTCTGTTGACGTAATCTTGTGATGGATAAATGACATCTAAAATGAATCTCATCAACCAAGGTGAGGCATAATATAATTAAGAACCAACATGCTTAAGACATCAAATGAGACAGATCTAGGATCCCTAATTCACGACGAATGTTGAAGAACGGTTCCGTTGCCAAAGGTTTAGTGAATATATCAGCAAGCTGATTTTTGGAGTCAACATGCTCAAATACAACGTCTTCTTTTTCAACATGGTCGCGAAGAAAGTGATGTCTAATCTCTATGTGTTTAGTGCGTGAGTGTAAAACAGGGTTTTTAGTAAGGTTTATGGCACTAGTGTTGTCACATTTTATAGGAATACGTTTGAGTTGAATGTTAAAGTCTTGTAGTTGCTGCTTTAGCCATAAAATCTGAGCGCAACAACTACCGGCTGCAACGTATTCTGCCTCTGCAGTTGACAAAGCCACAGAAACCTGCTTTTTGCTATGCCAACTTACCAAGGAATTTGAAAACAGGTGACATGTACCACTTGTGCTTTTCCTATCTGATTTGCAGCCAGCAAAATCAGAATCGGAGTACCCTACTAAACTACAATCACTTCCTTTGGAATACCAAAGCCCATATTTAGGTGTTCCGTGAAGATATCTAAATATGCGCTTAACAGCTTTTAGGTGTGATTCCTTAGGATTTGATTGATAGCGTGCACACATGCAAACACTAAACATGATGTCAGGTCTAGAAGCAGAAAGATACAAGAGAGATCCAATCATACCTCTGAACTTTTTGACATCTACACACTTACCATGCTCATCCTTATCTAGATTTCTGTTGGTAGGCATAGGTGTGTCAATCGATTTTGAGTCATTCATTCCAAAGCGCTTGAGTAGTTCTTTGCAGTATTTTGTTTGACATACTGCTGTACCCTCATCAAGTTGCTTAATTTGCAGTCCTAGGAAGTAATTCAGCTCCCCCATGAGACTCATCTCAAATTCACCCTGCATAACCTCAGAGAATTCTTCGACCAAGTGTATGTTAGTTGAACCAAAAATTATATCGTCTACATAGACTTGGACTAGAAGTATGTGCTTTCCTTGTGTTTAATAAAGAGAGTATTATCCACCTTACCTCTTGAATATCCATGATCAATTAGAAATTTGCTAAGCCTTTCATACCAAACCCGAGGGGCTTGTTTAAGACCATACAAGGCTCGTTTTAATTTGTAGACATAATCTGGATTTTCAGCATTTTCAAAACCAGGAGGTTGTGAGACATATACCTCTTCATTTATGACACCATTAAGAAAAGCACTCTTTACGTCCATTTGGTAAAGCTTAAAATCATTAGAACACGCATAGGCAAGCAAGAGACGTATAGCTTCAAGGCGAGCAACTGGAGCATAAGTTTCCTCATAGTCTATGCCCTCCTCTTGGTTATACCCTTGTGCTACTAAACGTGCCTTGTTCCTAGTTATCACTCCGTTTTCATCAAGCTTATTTCTAAAAACCCATTTAGTACCTATGATATGATGATCTCGCGGACGAGGGACAAGTTCCCAAACGTCATTTCTTTTAAATTGATTAAGCTCTTCTTGCATGGCCATTAGCCAAAATTCATCAATCAAGGCCTCTTTGGCATTTTTAGGCTCTACTTGTGAAACAAAAGCGAAGTGAGAACAAAAATTACTTATCTTAGAACGAGTCATTACTCCCTTTGAAATGTCTCCCAAGATGTTGTCAATAGGATGGTCTTTTGAGGATTTCCAAGCTGTTGGAAGATCATTCATTTCAGCTGTCTTTTCTTCCTCATTTTCTTCATGACTAGTATCTTCCTCCTTCTCATGGGCAGCTGTTTTGGACTGATCAGTTTCCTCAACAGCTTCCTTGAGTATGTCTTCTGTAGATACACCTGCGTCATCAAAAGAAATACCTTTTCCGACATTTTTCAGATAAGACTCATCAAAAGAAACATGAACAGATTCTTCAACAGTAAGTAAACGCTTATTATACACTCTATATGCTTTACTTGACAGTGCGTAACCAAGAAAGATACCTTCATCTGCTTTTGCATCAAACTTCCCAATATTTTCCTTACCGTTATTCAAAACAAAACACTTACAACCGAATACGTGAAGATGTGACAGGTTTGGCTTTCTTCCTTTTAAAAGTCCATAAGGAGTTTTATTTAAAGTAGGGCGAATTAAGATTCTGTTTAAAACATAACAAGTTGTGCTAACAGCATCAGCCCAAAAGTATTTTGGTAATTCACCCTCATTTAGCATTGTTCTTGCCAACTCCTCTAAAACACGATTTTTACGCTCCACAACGCCATTTTGTTGTGGAGTTCGAGGAGCTGAAAAGTTATGCTCAATACCATACTTGTCACAGTACTTCTCAAAGTGATAGTTTTGCAATTCACCACCATGATCGCTACGAATTGTAACTATTTTGGAATTCATTTTGTTTTGGGACAGATTTGCAAAATTCTTAAAAGCAGAAAAAGTTTCATCTTTGCTATGAAGGAATATAGTCCAAGTAAATCTAGAGTAGTCATCAACTATTACAAAGCCATAGTAATTTCCACCTAGGCTCTTTGTCCTAGAAGGTCCAAAGAGATCCATATGGAGAAGCTCAAGGGGTCGTGAAGTTGAAATTATATTTTTTGATTTAAAAGAGACCCTCGTTTGCTTTCCCATTTGGCACGCGTCACATAGGTGGTCTTTTGAAAATTTCATTTTTGGAAGACCGACTACTAGATCCTTAGATACAACCTTGTTAAGCAAATCGAAATTAACATGCGCTAGACGTCTATGCCAAAGCCAAGAATCATCATTCAAGGTGACTAGACATTTAGTACTTGTTAAAGATACATCAAAAAGGTCAAGCATATAGATATTGTTTACTCTTATTCCCTTAAACACAACGTTCTGTTCAGCATGTTCAATTATGCAGCAAGTTTTTGTGAAAGAAACTTTATAGCCCATGTCACACAATTGACTTATGCTTAACAAATTATGTTTAAGTCCCTCTACTAGGTGGACATTAGAAATAGTAGTGGTGGAGGGATTACCTACACTACCTTTGTCGAGTATAGCTCCTTTGTTATTGTCTCCATAAGTAACATATCCCTTCTTCTTTGCTTTGAAGTCTATGAAAAGCGATATGTCACCGATCATGTGCCTTGAGCAACCGCTGTCAAGAAACCATCTTCTATCTACGGAAGCAAGACACTCATCCTACAATATCAAAAGAGAGAAGTTGGTACCCAATTTTCATTGGGTCCAAGTGGGTAAGTGCTAACATGGTTGCCTTTTGGCTTCCATTGATAAATACCTTTAAGAACAAGAAATCTCCTAAACTTGCATTTCTCAATGGTATGGCCAGCATGACAACAATAATGACATAAACCACTACGCCAAAAACTGGAATAGACAGCGCCCCTTAGAGGGCGCTTTATTACAAAAGCGCACTCTAAAGTGAAGAGAAAAAATAAGGAGCATACTACTGGAATAGACAGCGCACTTTAGAGGGCGCTTTTGTAACAAAGCGCACTCTAAAGTGAAGCGAAAAAATAATGAGGAAATGGAGGGACACCAATAGAGGATGCTTTATTGAAAGCACCCTCTAAGGGTAACCTTAGAGGGCGCTTTTAAAAAAGCGCTCTCTAAGTCCATGTACGTTTCCAGTTTATAAGGCGCTTTTGGAAAGCCTTAGAGAGCGCTTTTAGAAGCGCCCTCTTAGGCCCCCTTTAGAGGGCGCTTTTGTAACAAAGCGCCCTCTAAAGTGAAGCCAAAAAAATAATAATGAGGAAATGGAGGGACACCAATAGAGGGCGCTTTAATGAAAGCGCCCTCTAAAGTTACCCTTAGAGGGCGCTTTTAAAAAAGCGCTCTCTAAGTCCATGCACATTTCTAGTTTATAAGGCACTTTTGGAAAGCCTTAGAGAGCGCTTTCAGAAGCGCCCTCTTAGGCCCCCTTTAGAGGGCGCTTTTTTTAAAAAAGCGCCCTCTAAGGTCCCCTTTAGTTAACATTAAAATTATAACATATACTGCATGTCTCTTTATTTTCCCTCTCTATAAGCTATTTCGTTTACGTAACTGGGTTTTCTCTCTACTGCGATTACTCTCTACTGCGATTACTCTCATCCTCCGTTCGTTCTCCCTCCCTCACCGTCGTCGTTGCCGTCGCCTTTTTCTGCTGATGCGTTCACGTTCACTGAGTTATCTGCGTCCACCGTCACTGTTCACTTTCTTCTCCATCGTTACCGTCACCTTGAAGGTATTTCTCTTCTCCATCGTTACCGTTCACTTTCTTCATGTGTTTGATTAGGGCATTTTCTAAACTGAGTTTTACATTTTGTGCATTATGTTGATTAATGTTGTTTAGGGCAAACTGAGTTTTTTATTTCTGATTGAAAACTGATATCATTTGAAGTGTGTTTGAGCTTGTGCTTGGAAGTTTGATGATTATGGATGCAAGTTTGTTCATGTTCCAAACACCATAAGTTTGCATTGGTCTTTTGTATGCAGTAGGTGTGTGTGAGTTTGTATTCAATAATGATAAAAAAAGAGAGTTTAGATTGTTGTAACATGAGAGAAATGGAAGGTATATGAATGTGTTTTTTGTGTAGCTTAACGAATATGGTCATTGTCTTACTTGGGTCTTATTGAATCATTTCTATATTACAGATAAAATGGCTAACCAAGACGATACCCATGACGCGAATGGATCACGTAACAATGTTGAAAAAGAAATCAAACGAGGATTGACTGTTATGAAGTCAATCATTCGTGCAAGAGACAAGGGTGTAAAATTTGAAGTACATTGGAGTGCTGAAGACCAACTAATTGAGCCTAACGGTTCAATGTTGGCAAGTTACATTGGTTTCCTTGTTCGACAACATATTCCGATTACATGTGATAATTGGAGAAGTCCGGAATTGAAGGTTGGCAAAGAAAAAATATGGTCCGAGATACAGGTACTTACCATATATTGTTATATGTTTTTTTTGTTGACTATTTGTTGACCATATATTGTTATAATATTACTTATAATAACACACTCCATGTGTATGTTTTTTAGAGATCCTTTCACATCGATGAAAGCCGGCAAAAATATTGTATTCAATTGGCCGGAAAAAGACTCCGAGGATTTCGATCCTTTTTGTCCAACAAATTTCTCAAGGATGAGGAAGGAAAATTTGTTGAAGCAGAACGGCCAATGAAGTATGCCGAGATTATTTCAGCCGATGAATGAGATAACTTTGTCGCCAAACGAAGAAACGAAAAATTCCATGTAATGTCTATTAATTATGGTATTATACAATTGTTAAGTTACTTGGTTCTAATATGCCTTAAACTTTTTTATCCAGGAAGTAAGCGACAAAAATCAGAAAAGGGCATCAAAACCCGCGTATCCGTACAAAAAAGGGCGTACGGGATATGCACGGTTACAACAAAGAATTGTGAGTATATTCAAATGCTATGAGCTTATACATTGTCACAATATGTTATAATTGATGATCTTATAATCTAATTCAATGTGTAGCTAGCCGAGGAGAAAAGTGACGCAACATCTCTTCCGGAGCACGTATTATGGAAGGCTGCTCGGGTTGGGAAGGATGGGGCTGTCGTTGAAGCGGTCCAAAATGTTTATGACGAATGTGTAAGTATATGTAACATTATTTCTTTAATTATATCGAAATTTTTGTTAGACATATAATTCATTTTTAATCTCCTCTAATAATATTTCAGGAGACTTTATCCCAAACCTTACCTTCAACCGAGGTCCAGGATTGCAGGAGCGTACTTAGTCGAGTACTAAATGTTCCTGAGTATTCCGGTCGTGTGAGGGGTAAGGGTTTTGGTGTGACTCCGTCGTCATTTTATAAAAAACCAAAAACAAAAAATCCTACCAACAAAGAGGTGATGGAGACCTTGGCGGAGTTAAGGGCACAAGTACTCCAACTGCAAAACGAGAATGCAAGGTATAGAGAGGAAATGTGCGGTTCCGAGGCAAAAGATACTAGTGACCGAGCTAGTATCAATTGTCAACCGAAATTTCCCGAGGTAATTATATATGTTATTATGAAATTAAAATAGCACTTTTTTACTTGACACATATACACGTTAACAATAACATTTATTATTGGTTTAGGGCATTACACCTTGTCAGCTGTATCTATTGTCACCAACTTATCGCATAGTTGGCAAGGGAAAAGTGCACAATACTTCGGGTGAATTACTTCACCATAATCCCCTCCCGGTGGGATATATGAAAGTTTCGGTTGACCTTGTATTAGATACGGACGCGCTTCTACCATTACCTGACGTTGTTTCAGAGACAACATTGATGCGAGATGCAGTCGGATCCTTTGTTGGTTGGCCGTCAGATCTAATTTTCCCAGATGCCGAGGTATATATGTTCTAAATGATTATGAATATTTAGTATTCACATTTCAATTCAGCTACAATTATGATATTTAATCAATCCTTATTACATGGTAATGTTAGACTCCTACAAGACCCACACATAAAGCTGGTAAAGGGATTTCAAGACGCATCGAGTCGGTTGCATCTCAAAAAGAGGTACAAATATATATACCCATTGAAGTATATACGCAACGATTCTGTTGCATCACAAAAAGTCATGATTTATTTTATATGAATTTTTAGGTTCCCGGTCGAAAGTTGAAAAGCGCTGGTAAGGATATTCCAATGGCGTCCGGGACAAAATCTCAAATTATGATGCGTCTTGAGAAAATGGTGGAAGAGTCCGATATTATGCACGGCGCCATTCGTAGTGTAGATTTTGATGAAGGTGTTTTCAGATTTGCTCATTCCGAAATAATTGCAAAGGAGGACATGCAACAACTTTTTGAACACGACGAATTGGGCATCGCTGTCATTCATACATACATATGGTACTCCGATCAATCTATAATTTACTTAGTTGAAAAATTTATTTACACATTTCAATGAGTAGTCTAATGTTTATTATGTTTCTATTTAAGGTATATGTATGACACATTGATGCGGGGAACTGAATTGTGTAACCGTTTCAATTTTATTGCTGCTTCCCGTATCAACACAACGTTAATAACGAAAAATCCAACATCCGTAAAGAATGATCTAGTCGATAGATTCATGGCGGCCGACGATAATACTACACCCAGTTTGTATTTTTTACCGTTTAATTCTGGCAACGGGTTAGATTTTCTTTCTAATAATTTCATTCTAATCTATGTATATCTTTTACGTAGAAAATTTTCATTCATCTAAATTTTTGTTTTATTTTACAGTGGTCACTGGGTGTTGGTTGCTATGGATCTTTCGAGACTAATAGTGTATTATCTCGATTCGTTATCGGGTGATTGGAGTAAATATCCGAGTATGAAGAAGACGGTTGACGCGTAAGTGAAATTCCCCTAAATATTCGTGTGTATTTGTATATTTAATTATGTCTGTCAGATTGATCTCAATATACGTTTTTATTTTGTTAGGGCAATACTAAAATTTAGATCGAAAAAGAATTATCGTAATAGGAAGGACATTACCTGGGTCAGAGTTGAGGTATATATTAAGTATCTTATTTTTGCTTAATTATAATTGTGTTTATTTTTTGCTTATAATAGTGTTTGTAAGAAATTAACTATATATATATTGTTTGTTTTTCTGTGTAGTGTCCTCAGCAAAACAATTCGGTCGATTGCGGATTTTTTGTATTGAGATTTATGAGAGATATCATTGCGTTGAATCGTATAGACATCCCAAAAATGGTATGGAATAATAACTTAGGGTTTATTTTAATATTATCGGATATTTCATCTAATTTGTTACTAAATCTTGAATATGTTTTATTCTCTTAATTGTAGTACTTTGACGAATACAAATCTTACTCAAGAGCTCATTTGGATGAAATGGAGGATGAATTGTGTCAATTCATTATTGATCAAAGAATCATATAGCTAGGTTGTATATTGTTGTACATATATGTATGGAATGTTGTTGTTGTATGTTGTTGTTGTATATATGTTGTATATTGTTGTTGTACTAGTTTTACTAAATCATGAATATGTTGTTGTATATTGTTGATCAAAGAATCATATATTAATGTTGTATATATGGAGGATTAATGTTGTATATAAATGGATTCATGTTGTATATATCAATGGATTAATGGTGTATAACATTGGATTAAAGGATGAAATCAATATGAATTTTACACTTTTGCAGCATGCGAACAGGTTCCCAATTAAATACCCACTGTTTTTCAAACAAATTTTTTTAAAATAACTAACACTTTAGAGGGCGCTTTCTGTAGGAAGCGCCCTCTAAACAGTTTACATTGACAACTTTAGAGGGCGCTTTGTCCAGAAAGCGCCCTCTAAGGTGGCTTTACATTGACAACTTTAGAGGGCGCTTTGTCCAGAAAGCGCCCTCTAAGGTGGCTTTACATTGACAACTTTAGAGGGCGCTTTGTCCAGAAAGTGCCCTCTAAGGTGGCTTTACATTGACAACTTTAGAGGGCGCTTTATCCAGAAAGCGCCCTCTAAGGTGGCCCTTTATGGACCACTCCAGAGGGCGCTTATTTCTGAAAGCACACTAGAATGTGGCCCTTAAAGGGCCACTTTAGACAGCGCTTTCTCCAGGAAAATAAAGCGCTGTCTTTACCTATGCCAGTGCCACTTTAGAGGGCGCTTAAAAGCGCTGTTATAGGCCAAAATAAGCGCCCTCTTTTCCCTTATTTGGCGTAGTGAACCATGATGATGTGTTTGTTGTTTCTTGTTCATTAAATCCTTTAGAATAAAAGAGTATTTTGCATATGGTGGATTTAATGACTTCTTAAACAACCTAGAGTCAACGGCATAAGTAACTTTAGGTTGTAAGGCTTTTTCCAATTTGACCTTGAGAGTGTTTACCTCTTTTTGCCAAATGTGACAAGCTTTACAGTACCTAACTTTACTACATCCGTCAATGTCAATAACTTTTGAATTTTCTGCAATACTAGTTTTTAACCTTTCTAAATTTGTTTCAGCTTTGTATACTTTACCTTCCAAAAATGAAAAAAACTGTTTATCAGAAGATAGTCTTTTAAAAGCATCTACAACTTCGTTATGCAGTTTTTCAAAAGCTATTTTCAATTCGAAAAAAGACATAGAAGAGAAATTATTATAATAGGCTTGTTTTACCTTTTTGTCATTGATTTTCTTCTTGTGGTAGGACAGATTTTTTGTGTGAGCCATAAGACACAGATTTGCGGCTTCATCACCATCACTTGAGCTTTGTGTACTTGATGAATCACTATGACTTTCCCATGCAATGTGCGCTCTTCTTTGTTTGTTGTACCCTTTTGGTGAAGCTTTTCTTTGATCCTTATACTTCATAGGGCAGTCCGTTTTATAATGTCCAGATTTACCACAACTAAAACAAGATCCCCTTCCTCTACTCTTCTTGTTCTCTTCCTGTTTCGAATCTGTAGATTGTCTTCGAAACTTCATGAGGTTTTTGTCGGAATGCTTGACTCCATTCTTTCGAATGAATCTATTATATCTCCTTACAAACAGTCCCATTTCCTCATCATCCGAATCTTTGTCACTACTTGAATCATTGTCGCTTTGCTCTTTTCGTGAGGACTTAGAGCTAGAGGCCACAAGAGCTATTGGCTTCTTCTCTCCCTCTTTGTCTCTTTTCTTCTCCTTTTCTTTCTTACTCTTGTTCTCAAACTTTTCAAGACTTTCTAATGCTTGCTGATGTTCTTCCAGCTTTCCAAACAGAGTTGTGATTGTAAGTCTCGTTAGATCGTTGGCTTCCTTAATTGCTGTTACTTTAGGTTGCCACTCCCTGCTAAGACACCTCAGAATTTTATTAGTAGCAATTTCATTGGAAACAGGTTTTCCAAGAGCATTCAACCTATTAGTGAGATGAGTGAATCTCTTTTGCATGTCGGAGATAGATTCTCCTTGTTTCATGCGAAAGAGCTCAAACTCTTGATTGAGTGTGTTAATGCGGGACTGTTTTACTTCAGTAGTACCCTCATGGGCAACTTCTAAAGCATCCCACATTTCTTTAGCTGTCGTGCAATGGGATACCCGATAATACTCATCAACACCAAGTGCTGAAATTAGCATGTTTCGAGCTCTCCAATCACACGACCACTTTTTCTCATCTTTCTCATTCCAATCATCTTCTGGTTTAGGAACTATGGCGCCAGCCGCATTTGTCATAGTAATTTGAAAAGGACCATTTTCGATGGCAGCCCATACTAGCCTATCCACAGAATTTATATGAACTCGCATGCAGTCTTTCCAGTAGCCATAATTTTCACCGTTGAAAATAGGCGCTCTATTATACGCCCCCTTTGGTTCAGAATCCATACTGTTACAGGCAGCCACAGAGCACCAGCGAACCGGCACTCTGATACCACTTGTTAGACGGTGTGGCTAGTGATCGAGAGGGGGGGTGAATAGATCACCTTTTTAAAATTGAACGGATTTAAAATTTTATCAGAGTTTTTAAACTTGGCGGAAAATTTCAGTCCCGAATCGACTTCCATCTATTCTGAACCGCTACTAGAAAACCGGACACGCGAGTTTAATGCTGGATTTGGATAAGAATGACAGAAATTATTAACACCAGAATCTTAGCTAGTTGAATGCACTTATCATTAAAGTCTATTTCCAATGAATAAAACCTGGCTAACAATTTTGTCAAACAGTTGGTGTGTATGTGCTTAATGATGAACAATGGTGGACTTTAGTTTGAAAGTTTTCTTGCCACTATTGTATCGCAAAGAGTTCAGCCATAACACACAAACTGATATTGCAAAACTGATGAAAACGTAAAGAAAAGTAAGGAAAGAACACAAACTCAGGGGGAGTATCACACATCTTGCCAAAAATTTGCCATCATCAAAAAGGGTGAGTTTGTGAGAAAATTCTTTACTTTGAATAAATTTTGAATGATAGCAAATTGTGTGATCATCATCCAAATGTTGGCTGTGCATTACCTTACATGATACATTTGTGTTTTTATTCCATTCTATTGTTGCGTGACTGTACATAAAGACCTACATTGATACATCTCTTAAAAGAACTCATAAAATCCATTTTGTGTCAGTATGCATCAACACACAATCCTATGCATCGATCCATACAGTATGTTGTAAATCACAAAATTCTTTTGTTTAGTATGCATCGATGCATACGAGTCATGTATCGATATATGGACAGGCAAAATGCTCTATGGATCGATCCATACGAGCCTTGCATCGATCCATGATTAGTTGAAATGTCCTATGTATCAATGCATGCGAATTATGCATCGATCCATGTTAGTGGAAATGTCATATGCATCAATACATACGAATTATGCATCGATCCATGCTCACTTAAATTCACCAAAAACTCATTTATCTTACAGTATGCATCGATGCATACCCTCATGTATCAATGCATAAGTCTGTTTTATGTTCTAACAGCTTCTGTTTTTGCATATATAAGAAATGTTGTGACAGCAGGGGCAACTACGAATTCTGAGAAGAAAAACAGTTGAACACAAGATCAAAAGAGTGTAGCAGCAATTGTTTTTGGAGCAATCAGAAACCTGAAAGAGACTTCATCTTCTTCATCTTCTCAATCACTTTTCTTCAAGAACATCAACACATAATCATTCTTGTTCTTTGGATTAAAGGATCAACGAGATAACATTCAGTGGTACGATCAAGGATCTAGCTGAGTTTTTCAGTGGAACGATCGAGGATCTAGCTGAGTTGAAGATTGAAGGGGGTTTCGAGGAAAAACCAATTGGTTTGTCCTTCAAGAACTGGAGTGTTCTTGAGGGTTTGTTAGTCACGTTTGCAGAACAGATTCAGCCGCAGCGTTGCGTTTGGAGATCGGGGGATTTCACAAACAGGTCGTGGAACCAGTGAATTGTTTGCAATTTCGTGCAGGAAATTCTTGATCGTGCTCAGATCAAGTGGAGGTTTCATACAAGAAGAAGTTCTTGGAATTTAGAATTCTGTCTTTGTATCATAACCTTGTATCTACGAATTCGGCATAATTGATAATCAAAGTTCTCAATTTCATTTGAAATTGAGAGGGAGACGTACCCACACGCGAGGACGACGTGGGGAACTTCCTTACCAAATCTCTGCGTATCGTATTCTTTCCTTACTTTTCTTTACGTTTTCATCAGCTTTGCAATATCAGTTTGTGTGTTGTGGCTGAACTCTTTGCGATACAATAGTGGCAAGAAAACTTTCAAACTAAAGTCCACCATTGTTCATCATTAAGCACATACACACCAACTGTTTGACAAAATTGTTAGCCAGGTTTTATTCATTGGAAATAGACTTTAATGATAAGTGCATTCAACTAGCTAAGATTCTGGTGTTAATAATTTCTGTCATTCTTATCCAAATCCAGCATTAAACTCGCGTGTCCGGTTTTCTAGTAGCGGTTCAGAATAGACGGAAGTCGATTCGGGACTGAAATTTTCTGCCAAGTTTAAAAACTCTGATAAAATTTTAAATCCGTTCAATTTTAAAAAGGTGATCTATTCACCCCCCCTCTCGATCACTAGCCACACCGTCTAACAGTTGTTGTTCTTGTTATTGTTCTTGTTGTTATTTTTGTTGTTATTTTTGTTGTTGTTGTTATTGTTGTTGTTGTTGTTGTTATTCTTCTTCTTCTTCTTCTTGTTATTATTGTTGTTGTTGTTATTGTTATTGTTGTTATTATTGTTGTTGTTATTGTTATTGTTGTTATTGTTATTATTGTTCTTCTTCTTGTTGTTATTGTTGTTGTTCTTGTTCTTGTTGTTCTTTTTATAGTTCTTGGTGTTCTTGCTTTTATTCTTGTTGTTCTTTCTGTTGTTGTTGTTGCTCTACTGCTGCATATTTTTACTTTATTAAAAGACATACAACAATAGTTCCTTAAAGTAACCGTTGTGATAGGTTGGGACATATAATAACAGTTGTTTAAAGTAACCGTTGTGGTAGGTAGCACACTACTTTATTTATAATTACGGTCGCACGACCGTGGTGGAAAGAATCATACATACAATCATACCTTACCTCACAACGATTGGTCTAATATGGTGGTATCCCTTTTCCAACTGTTGTGATATATGTTTTCCGTAGTAGTGAAAACTACAATCACAAACTTTCCATTTTATTATGAGGGGTTGCTGGGACTTTATCAATATTGTGTTGATCAAGATTTGCACTACTGTCTTGCACATGGTCGTTGGATAGTTTATTCATATCTCCTGATTCTTCAAACATAACAATGCAATATGGTGATATAGCCTCACAATTAATTGTTGATTTAATTCCAAACCCAACCTCATGCAAATTATATTTTTTTCTCATGTACATATTGTCTTGGTTAGTATGTTGTGCATTGGGCTGAAAATTAACGTCACTACTCTGATGCCTTTTGTGGGGTATATTTGGATCATTGGGTTGGATATAAATAACAGGTTTCACACAAAGTTTATGTGGCTTCCTTCCTTTTATTTTGTTATAATCCTAATCAATAACATTAATTTACTTTTCTTTTTCTTTTTAGTGTGTCGATTTTTTAGCATGATATCCCTCACTAAAATATAAGATTTGGCATTAGTATCTTGCCCATATTAATACCTTTATTGTTGGGAAGTTTCCTATTTGTTCTCTTAACTATCAACCAATCTCCATTATTTTATCCCTTATCTTGGTTAATATTTGAAACAAATGTACCCTCAATTTCAGTAACAAATCCCATAATTGGTGTAATAAATAAATCAACTGCAGCAGTTGGTATCATCTTCGCAAGGGAAGGATTTCACCATTTTTAGGAGCTTCGTGGAGAACTTCTGCATTAACAAGATAGGGGGAAATTGATCTATAACTTTGTTATTTTAGCGTTTAGGGGAGTGGGGTTTCCCTTGAACCCCGAATAATCTGAGTTTCCATATGAATTTTCCCTATGAGATGATGGTTCATAGACCCTAAGTTAATAATCTCCCTCTTATCATCAATGTTTTAGTTTAAGTGCATGATTTGATATGTTTTTCCATGAATCTTGTGTTTAAATGTCAATATCATGTTGTCGCACCGTGAAAAGTACAAAGTTGCCACCGAACTTTATTTATTCCAAAGGAAAGGAAAAATATCGATAAAACCCCTAAAAGATGATCGTCGTAACCAAGAGTGGATTCAGGAGTCGATTATGCAATGGGAAGGTATTATCACCCCTCACATGCATTGTGCTCAATGAGAACCATTTTGCTTATTTTATGTGTGTATGGGTGTTATTTTCTGAAGGTTACTTGTGATTTCTCAAAGGAAGAAAATAAGTTTATTAATTAGTGTGCTCGCCAAGGATTCGGACCCTCGTGCCTACGTATCCCCATAGTAAAATAAGAAAATCAGAGCTATGTAGTTCATGATAGAAAATACGAATTTGTTGGTTGTTTTTAGTGGGAGATGTTAACGTTCGTGTTCTAGTAGTTAAATGTCGCCTGTATACTCGCGCATGGGAGACTTACGTGTTTTATTGTTTGCGGTAGAATGGATGTGATTGGATCGCATTCTAGCAGTTAAATGTTACTTGTATGCTCGCGCATATGAGGCTTAAGCGTTATTCGTATTGTAATAGAACATAGATAACATGTCCTTGCAATAGAACATAGATAACATGTCCTTTGTGAAAAGGTTTTTGGATGCCCTAAGGCGGAAAATTAGACTTGAGGCTTCAATTATTTGAATCATTGTTAGGGTTTTTAACTGTTAGCGTTATAGGTTAACTAAAAATTCATGTTAGGGCGCATGATAGCTAGTTGCTGTTAGTGAGATTGAAGTTAGAAATGTTAGGATTAATTGTTAATTGAATTGAATTTATTTTGTTAGTTTATTTGAAGGGATGTTAATTAGGATAGTTAGGTTCATTGTTGGAGGTTATGAATTTTCAATTGGTTATTGTCAATTTGTGAAAATTGGAATTATTAAATGAGTATGATTAATTGGCTATGTATGTAAAGAAAAGATGCAGGCTGTTATTATGAACCTTAGGAATGAAATATGAGATGATCATCACTTTGAAAGTTTCCTTTTCTTGTTAAAATCATAACTACTATATTGCCATTTGTTATAAGGATGTTAATGAACTAGGTTGAATCTTGATTGTTGTTAACTTGTTATGCTTGAAGTTAGTGAGATTGAATAAGAAACTATTAGTCAGATGTCAAAATGCTTGAAGTGTTAATGTTAGGACTTCAATGTGGTAAAATGAATAATATGCTGCATTAATTTGGATGTCTTGGTGTATTTGTTCTAGTGATGCATTATGGTTGTATCTTGCAAGGTCAATGTGATTGAGGACTATGGACAAGGCCATGAACAAGTAGACACTTTGAACAAGATCAAGTTTTATGGAGGATTTGTGAACAAGAAGAGATGTCTTGTGGGAGAAGACAATGTGGGAATTAGGTTATTAGGACTAGGTAGTTGACCAAAAAGTCAACAGTTTACCATAGTCAACTGTAGGTCACAACTTGTAACTTTTTTATAAAGTTTGTAACATGGATTTTGAATGATGAAATGAGTGATGTTTTATAATGAAATGATTCTCTTTTAATGAATATGACTTGTGTACTGAGAAAGATGTTTTTACTCCAAAAATCAATCTTTGAAAATGAAACATTTGATCTCTTGGATGATACCAATGCCATGAACAAAAGAAAATCACAAATAATCACCCAATAAGAATGAAAATGGTTGTTAAAAGGTACCCCTTAATGGTGGAATTTCAGGGACTAGAATAAAAACCTGTAGCTAAAATATCAGAGGTCCAAAACCAAAGATTTAGGGTTCCTATGAC
The DNA here is from genome assembly GCF_024323335.1 of Lathyrus oleraceus. Lineage (NCBI taxonomy): Eukaryota > Viridiplantae > Streptophyta > Magnoliopsida > Fabales > Fabaceae > Lathyrus > Lathyrus oleraceus. The sequence continues at coordinate 226,812,016 of NC_066579.1, forward strand.
AACTTGGCTCAAGAACCAGAAATCTCCAAATGAAGCATCATGGTTATAAGCTTACCAATCACCTTAATGCTTTATAACCAAGAACTTTTGAATCTGATGATGACACTTGAAGCATGCTCTTGTGAATTAATGACCTAAATGAATATGGCATGAATATGCAAATGAATGAATGATAGTATCTAAATGATTGGTTAATAAGAGAACTATGTATGCAGAGGGATGTAGTAATAAGTCAGATAAAATTGAAAAAAAAGTAGGGTAAATTTTGGGGTATGACATATGTGTTAATTTAAAGAAGATGTGTTATGATGTATTAATCCTATTAATTTAATGAAAATCAGGCAGAATGACAATGCAATTGATTGCACTAAAGTGCAATCAATTGCATGCCCGAGAATTTTTAAAAATTCATAACTTGAGTTTAGAAACTCTGATTGAGGTTCAGTTAGATACATTATAAAGCTAATACAAAGACATGTCTTGTGTTAAGGGTTTCTTAATGTTTATATGTATGAATCACGCTCTTAAACATGAATAATTGTGTAGTGAGCCTTAGGACACAATTCCAATATTTTGATAAAATACTTGTTATGAATCATGTTGTGAATGATGAATGATTAACACTCTTAGGACACGAGTCCAATGTTTTGATGAAATACGTAGCTCACATGTTCTCATATACATTGCAGAGTCTACAGACGTCTAGGAGGGTGTTGTAGTGAGGCACATAACTCATATGCTCTCACAAACTATTAGAACTTAGGAAAATAAGCTTTGAGTTCAGTGATGGTACCACATGAATGGAGTAGAGGACAAGTGTATGATGCGTAATGATGTATGATTCCATGTAATATCATAATATCATGTATATGTTGTGTGTTTGTGATTATACTGACCTTTTTTGTTATTATATCATATATTTTGTAGAATGTATTCTCACAAATCTGTTTATATGTTTCTTCAATGTGACTCTATATGCAGAGTATTCTCAAGTTGAGACTGAGTAGTAGTTGCATTTTCTATGCACAAAGACTACTCTGGAGTCTCAACTTGAGACTGTTATTATACCAATGAACATTCTTGATGTGTTTGTTGTATTTTGGCCCATTACTTTATCACTAAAAGACACCTTAGATTGTTTATCATCCGGTGACTTGTCCTCGGAATCAATCACAAAAATGAAACCTTGAGAACACTATGTCATGCTCTAATAGCTCTCGTGATATATGTTAATTGAGTTAAATAGACAAAATCGATTGATTTATAATTTAATTTCTAATGATATATTTATGTATATTTGTATTTATGGAAATAAGTCGTTATATTTATAATCAATAATTTTTTTTATAAAGTGAGGTTAAATCAATAATATATATTTATTGAAAGAGATGAATCTTCTAATGGATCATAGTTACTTTGAAAGATTTCGACATAGATATTTGATTTTAAAATTGAAACATTCAAAATGATTTTGTAATAGTGTCCAAATAAAAAAAAAGTATAAACTTTTACGTGTTGATTTTTCGAGGGTCTGTGTCTGTGGTGCTTGCTGCTGGTCATTCACGGATTAAAAATAAACAATTGTGAATGTTTTAAACTTTCAATTCCTTCTAGTGATATGTGGTTAAGACTTTTCATTGAACCTATGGAACTTTTCTGTGGTGGAGATAATTAGTTTTCTAGCGAGGACTTGGTAAACAACTTGTGGGAGAAAAGTTGTTCAAAAAGCACGGTAGAGATGCATCACACTTATTTTTATTTTGAGTTGGGTCAAGTCCCTAGACTATATTTTACACTAAAGTCCATTAGAGTAATTTATATTCTACCCTTCAATTTTGAATTCCTATTTCCTCAGGCTATATTAATTCTAAACTTTTTAAATTACCATAATCCTAACAAATATAAAAATAAATTTTCAATTCTATGTATTTTCTCATTATTGATAAAGGGTATATATAGACATGCAAATTTATTTGATTTGACATGATTACAAAGCATATTATAATTACAAATAAATACAAAATAAATATAGATTCTATTACATCCGTAGTCGAAGTGGGAGATTGACAGACACATATACTAGTTAGAAAATTATAAAAAATAAAATGTATAAAAATAAAACATAATAGCGATGGCCAATTGAATTTAAAACTGGTGATATCCATAGATCACTATGTAAAATATCAAAGGGCATCATAGTAACATTATTGGATGAAACAAAAGACAATCTAACATGTTTGTAAAAAACACAAGAAACACAAGTTATCCTAGAATCCAAAGGTTCATAGCTAATGAACTTATTGCTATGAAGAGACTGCAAAGCTAAAGAACTGGGATGTTCGAGACAACGGTAAGTAAGGCCAACAAATGGGTAGGAAGTAGTAACTGGATAGATATCGCCAAGGCTATCACATATCATGAGTGAAATCTCTGTTTGAAAGTCATTCACCGAAAAATCAAAGCGATCAAAATAAACATAAACATTATTGTCAATAGTGAGTTTTCGAACAGAAATCAAATTTTTGACAATTTGTGGTGTGTGCAAAACTGGGTAAGCTTCAACGACTTATGTTTATGGGAAGTAGGTAGGGTTGTGTGTCTAGAGCCCTAAATTGGAATGCCTTATTCGCTACCAACAAACAGTTTAAGATTTAAGTGGTTCAAATTAGAATAGACGAAAGATTAACTTGTGACGTCCTATATGGGAAGAGGCACCCGGGTTCATGTACCTTGTGTTGTCCGGAGGGGGTGAAAGACATGATGTGCATATCAACTGTGATATCAATGGGTGCTTGTGAAGTTGTGGCAGCATAAGCTTGAGGACACTGTCCCAAAATGTCTTGTTGGTGGAAATGAGCAGAATGGAGAGTATGTTGAGAAGTAGGATACATGCACGGAGGCATGACCCGTAGTGGCGGAGTCCAACCCCACTACTGGTAAAATGGATACTACTATTGCGGCTACTGTTGGTGCCAAGGAGGAGAACCCTATACTATGTCATCGCGAGGGGCGACATGGTTACAACGATTACCACCCCGATTATGGTTGTTGAAAGGACATGAGAAATTTCTAGAGCAGAGGTTGGTGCTATGGGATGGTTCGTCAAAAGGACGCTGCTGGGTGGTAAGATAAGCGGCAAAAGACTTAGTGGGTGTCATCTTAGCTAAACCGACTTCTTCCAAGTAAGCATGGAACATGCCTGATAAAATGAGGGGAACAGTCTTCTTTGTCGAATCAAGGTGGAAACACCTCGCTAGGCATCAGTAAGGCCATAGATGAGCTGAATGACCAAACCATGATTATTCACAGGAGCACCGACATCCCGTAGTTGGTCGGAAAACGTCTTCATACGTTGACAATAAGCAGAGACATTTAAAAAAGTATCCATGCGAACTCCAGAGAATTCCTGCTCAAGAGTGACAACATATGCATTCTGATTATCCTGGAAGAGGTCAACAAAACACTTCCAGGTATCCAAAGTCGTGGAGCTAGGTTCTATGATGGTGGTTAGCTAGTTAACAAAAATAATGGAATAAATCCATTATTTACCTTGGGCATCAAATTTTTTAAGACCTAATAATTCACACCATAGATTATGGAAACCTTTTAATGGAGAGCAAGAGTTTGATATCGCTCAAAAGCCCTTAATTGGGAAGGAAGTTTATAAAAGACAACAACATATTAATGTTGTCTTTGGAATGAAACAAAAAGGTCCCATGGAGAAAGATATTTGGAAAAAGAGGTCGGTGTTCTTTGATCTTCCATATTGGTCTAGCTTCTATGTAAGACATTGTTTTGATGTGATGCATGTGGAGAAAAATTTATGTGATAGTTTGATTGGAACACTTCTCAATATTAAAGACAAGACAAAAGATAGTAAGAAATCTCATCTAGATATGGTGGTGATGGATATACGACAAGAGTTCTAAAAGAAATAGGAAACAAAACATATTTGATCTCAGCATGTCACACTCTATCTAAAAAAGAAAGAAAAAGTTTTTGCGAGCGTTTGCAGAGTATCAAAGTTACCCATGGCTACTCATTAAATATGAAGAAACGTGTGTCAATGAAAGATCTCAAGTTAGTAGGCTTAAAATCTCAAGATTATCATGTCTTGATGCAACAACTTTTAGTATTGGCTATCTATGACATTTAACTAAAAAGTGTAAGGGTAACTATAACCAGATTGTGTTCATTCTTCAATGATATACGTAGTAAAGTCATTGATCCTGAAAATTTAGATGAGTTGGAACATGAGGTTGCAATTATCTTGTGACGTCAATTAGAGATGTATTTCCCTCCATCATTTTTTTTACATTATGATTCACTTAATTGTTCATCTAGTAAGGGAGATTAGATTTTGTGGTCCAGTTTATTTAAGATGGATATATCTGGTAGAGTGATATATGAAGATCTTTAAAGGGTATACAAAAATCACACCGTCCGAAAGATTCAATCGTTAAATGGTACATCACATAAGAAGCTATTAATTTTTGTACAAACTATTTGTTAGAAGAAAACTCTATAGGAATTCCCTAGTCTCGTTATGATAGAAGATAAGGAGGTAGAGGTACTAAAGATTTAAATGTTAAGACAATGAACCAAGATGTAGTTCTTCAAGCACATTTATATATATTGAATAACGTTGATGAAGTTCAACCTTACTTGTCCAATCACAAAAGTCTTATCAAGAAAAAATTCCCCAAGATGAGTGAAAAATTGATGTTGATAGAGCATAACAAAACTTTCATAAATTGATTTAATCAAAAGGTTTCTAAAGAGAGCAGTGCATCAGAGACAATTAAATGGATGTCATATATGGCTATGCTTAATGTAATAACTTGGAGTGCATACGTCATTATTAAATTTTCATTCTATACAAAATCAAAGGATAACTGAATCCATGTACTTCTCTAGTTCCAAAGATAATAATCATGTACTAACATCTAGAACATACTTTGGGGTCATTGAGATTTTGGAGATTGATTATGTTACTTTTGAAGTTGATTTATTTAAGTGCAAGTGGATTGACACTAACAATGATGTAGAAACCGATGAATTATGATTCACACAGGTTGATCTTCGAAAGAAAACTTGTATTAACGAACCATCACTACAAGAAAGTATGCCTTTTTTGACGGTTCTGGGAGCCATTTGCAGCGGTTAAAACTGCTGCAAAACTGAAACTGCGAAGGTTTGACCACTATCATAAATATTGATGTCGCGACCCTATTTTGCGGCGAATTAAAAAAAAATGTCGCTAGTGTAATTGGGACGGCTACAACCGCCGTAAAATTTGATTTAGATTCCTGCTAAAAATATCTAACAATAATATGCTAATTAATACATTTAAAATATATTGAAACACATATTTTCTTTTAAATATGTAATAATTTACAACACATTTTTGAATATGCAGTCGTTTTATCTAGTTGTCTAGAAAGTACCTGATTCTCTTTCCCTAGATCTTCCTTCTCCCTTGATAACAAATCAATCTTTTCCTATAAGTATGAAAATGAAAACAGAGGATGAAAACAAACTGGACCATCCTCATTTTTCTAAATAGAAAATGCTCCTCATTTTTCTAAATAAGAAATTGGATTCACCTTCAAGTGGGCCCGAATATCCTATTCCTCGCCACATCCTGTTTTAGATTAGCCTGTTTGAACAACCATATAACAACATCTTGTTAACAAAACAAATATTTTTTCCAAACATTAAAAAAAAAAGACAGAATATGTCGAAGACCTCAATTTTAATAATCTCGTTAATTCTCTTCTCTTTCTCCACAAGCTCTAATTTGCAGTTTGAAGGGTCTTGCTCTAGACATGAAAAGAGATTCCTGCTTTTCAAAAATAATTTTTCAATTTCCTCAATCTAAGCATCCATATCCTTTAGTTTATCATGATAATGATAATGAATATATTTCTACTGGACTATAAATAAATTGAAAACAAACCAAGTGTGTGAGCATTCCTATCTATTGGTTTATCCAGACAATGAAAATGAATATACTTCTTGTAATACCAAGTCTTTGGGAATATAATCCAAGTTTCTTATTTGGTTAGGTCTAAGTCCAAAAATTAATTAGGGTTGAATATATATATATATATATATATATATATATATATATATATATATATATATATATATATATATATATATATATATATATAAATAGATATAATTTATAATTCAATTATTATACTCATTCAATAATAATAATCATATTTTCTCTATTCTTCTTTCTCACTCTCTTCTTCAACACAAACTCTTCTCTCATACAATTATCTCATGCACTAACAAATTGGTATCTAGAACTCCGATTTTTTATTGTAGTTTCAAGAATCACACATTGGTGATCGTGTTTCCGAGATTTTAGGTTGTTAATTGATCGCTGCAAAGATGAACAAAAACAATGGTGGTATTCCAAACTCTCTTTTGATTCTTGACGGCAAGAATTTGATTCAGTGGAATAAACAAATGCAATCGTTGTTTGGCTTCCATGAAACTCTTGAAGTGGTTACTAATGGCGTTCATGTGCTTGTTGCAAATGCAATTGATGCTCAGAGAGTCAGCCACAAGGATGTCAAGAAGAAAGATTACAAGGCGATGTTTTGCATTCAATCAGTGCTAGACTCGACGAATTTTGATCGGATTTCTCATGCTGAATCAGCAAAAGAGGCATGGGATATTCTGGTGAAATATTACGAAGGCGGTAAGAAGGTTAAAGGCGTCAAGCTGCAGGCGCTTCGACGATAGTACGAATTACGGTAGATGGGAGAAGTCGAAAAGATTGTAGGTTATGTTGCTAAGGTGCAAAATCTTATTCATCTCATGAAAGGTTGTGGTGAAACTGTAATTGATAAGATGATAATTGAGAAGGTAATGTGTACGTTAACCTCTCACTTTGATCACGTTATCGTTTCTATTCAAGAATTCAACAATCTTTAAACACTGAAGTTGGAAGCTTTGACTGATTCGTTGGAGGCACATGAGTTGAGAATTGTTGAAAGAAAGGGAATTCAAGATTTGATACAGGCACTACAAGCTCAAACATGGAAGAAGCATGGTGGTTCTAACAAGTTCAGAGGCAAGACTCGGAGTAAGAAGTCTTGGTTGAACCCTCAGAAGCACAAGGTCGATTATGAATCCTTTAAAAGAGGAGAAGGAACTTCGACTAATAAAGAAGAAAAGAAAGGTGTGTAGTGTTACAACTGTGAAAAATGGTGTCATTTGGCCAAGCATTGTTGTTCCATAAAATACAAGGGAGCGATAAAAGTCAAGGACGAAGGAGAAAACCTTGCACGTCAATATTCATATGATTCTGAAGATTTGGTGTTTATGGTTGCAGTTGCATATGAACATGTCGACTCCAAGATATGGTTCCTCGACACAGGTTGTTCGAACCACATGAATGGTCGAAGAGAGTGCTTAGTAGATTTCGATGAATCGAAGAAGAGTAAGATAAAACTTGCAGATAATAGCTCATTGCAAGCAGAAGGTACATGTGACATAGTTATTATGAGGAGAAATGGTGGAAAAGCTATGATCAAAGATGTACTCTACGTACCTGGAATGAAGTACAATTTTCTTAGTGTTGGACAACAGGTCGAAAAAGGTTTCTAAGTAGTGATGAAAAATGGAGCCTTAGAACTACTTGACACAAAGAATAATCTGGTTTTAAAGTCTTTGTTGTCAAAGAATAGGAGATTTAAGATCAAGATCTGCTCGACAGAGATGCAATGCTTGAAGACAGTTGTCGATAACAAGTATAGTTGGTTGTGGCATTTGAGGTTTGGCCATTTGAATTTTAGGTCACTCAATCAACTGATTACTCAAGAGATGATAAATGGCATACCAAGTCTTATGATGTTCGACAAGCTTTGTGAAGGTTGCTTAGGAGGGAAGAAATCAAGAAACTCTTCTTCTTCGACTGTACCAATGAGATCCTCTTGCATACTAGAAGTAGTACAATATTCCGATGTATGTAGCCCATTCGAGGATCATACCATTGGTAGAAACATGTATTTTGTTTCATTTGTTGATGAGTATAGTTGAAAGTTGTCGATCTATGTGATCAAGCGGAAGGACGAAATATTTGAAATCTTTAAGAGATTCAAGAAGCTTGTCGAAAACTAGAGTGAAAAGAAGATAAAGATTTTGCGTACAGATGAAGGTGGTGAATACACATCCAAGACGTTTGAAGAGTTATGTGCAGAACATGATATTGATCATAAGGTAACTGCTCCTTACACGCCTCAACATAATGGAATAGAAGAAAGAAGAAATAGGACAATACTGGATATGGCAAGATGCCACTGAAGCAGAAGAATTTTCCAAAATCCTTATGGGGTGAAGTAGTCACCACTATTGTTTACATTCTGAACATGTGTCATGCCAAGAAGTTAAAGAACAAGGTTCCTGGAGAAGTATGAAGTGGAAAATGACCATCAGTGAGTCATCTAAAGGTGTTTGGCTCTATTTTCTACAAGCATGTTCCTGATACAAAAAGAAGGAAGCTTGATGACAAGAGTGAATCTATGATACTGGTAGGATATCATAAAGTTGGTGCGTACAGGTTGTTCAATCCAATAAATGAGAAAATCATAATAATGAGTGCAAAATTTAGGGGCCATGATTTGCTACAGTCAGTAGACCCTGTTGATCAGTCACCATTTGTTCTATAGTTATTATCATTTTAACAGGTGAAAATAGGCGAGTTATTTGCATTTTTTATACAGTTTAAGTGCTTTTTACACCTTCGTTTACCGTTAATGTCATTTAATCATTTCAATATTTTTCATCAATTTATTTACATTGTCCGCATTTTATGTCGGGGTTGTGTGTTTTTATTGTCTTTAGGTTCAAACAAATCTTCAAGTACGATCAGATGCAGAAATCAAAGAGAATCATGAAAAATCAGAGAAGTTTTCCCACGCTCAAGTGGTCTGCTACGGTCACCCGTAGCACCTACTACGGGCCGTAGTAGAGAGGTCTGAAACAAAAGCCGAAATCCATAAGAAGCAGTGGTCTGCTATGGCCACCCGTAGCACTTGCTACGGGCCATAACAGACATAACCCCCAGAGACAGTGACCTCCTACGGCCATCCGTTGGACTTGCTACTAGTTGTAGCAGACAAAAACCTCTAGTTTCAGCTGACAAGCCAGGTCCAATGGCCTGCTATGACTACCCGTAACACCTGCTACACCCGTAGCAGGCAGACGGGTGATTTTCGGAAACTTTCCTTTTTAGGCCAGATTTGGAAATTATTGTGAATTGACCTATTTTCAGACCTAATCTCATTGTCCAAAAACATTTGATTGATTAGGGGAATCTAAAAAAGGGGAATTTCTCTATTTAAAGGAGATTACTATCACATTTGAAGGGACCTCTTTTTGAATGGAAAAAATACAGAGAGAAATATTAAAGAACACATAAGCTTTGGTGGAAGGCGTATTTTCATGATCGGAAGCAATTGAAGATTCAATTTTATCTTAGTATCTGTAATGTCTAAATTTTGTAGTTTGTTTTCATTGAATATTATGAGCAGCTAAACCCCTCAATGCTAGGGGGTCCCTGATTTGAATCTGGAAAAACTATGATTTTATATTTGCAATAACAATGTTATTTTCCCTAATTAATTTATTCTCTTGCTGTTCTTAATGCTTGCCCTGTTGGACAAACGAGTTTGACTTACGGTTAACGGTTAGGATGGACCGCCATTGTTAATGCATTGCTTGAGATTATTCTATAGTAGATATTACCTAGGACTAGGGATACCCTATAGAAACCAGAATATTCTTGATAATCGAATGCTTAATTTCATTTGTAATTCTATATGAACATAGGCATTAGGATGAATGATTAAAGGTTTTCTCACTAAGGACTTAGGAGTAAACACCCTAAAGAACCGGTAATTAATTAATTGATATTTGTTCTTGAAATATTGATTCAGAGTTGTTACATGAATAAAACACACATCTTCCCTAGCATACTACTCATATCTATTTTAATCGTTCGCGTACTTTATTTATTTTATGTGCAATTGCTTTTATAATTTCACCAAATTATCCCCAAACCCCCAAGATTTTGTTTAGTTTAAATTAATCTAGAACTCTATATCGCCAAGCAGTCCTTGAGATCTACATTTGAGGAACTTTCCTCATTATTACTACAAAGGCAAAATAATACACTTGCTATTTTTTCAATCAAGTTTTTGGCGCCGTTGTCGGGGACTGCCAAAGATAATAGAGTTCATAGATATATTTCAATTAAAATTTTGCTGCTCTACAGCTAAAATTTTTATTTTTCAGTTTTTTATTTTTACCTTTATTTTTGTGGCTATTTTTGGTTATTGCTAATCGTTGTCTAATTTGTGTGCGAGGAAAACTCTCAGCTAATTTTACTTTTGACGCAGAACCAGAAAGAACTTTGCACGCTAAGCTCAGACAAGTTAGGAAAGCAAGATTGGCTGCCTCTGAAGCAGAAATTCCTGTTTCTGAACAAGAAATAAAGATTAAAGTTTTTGAGCACTCAGATACAGAATCTGACAAAGAGAGAGAAGATCCAATTATGTTTGAACCACAAGATAGACTTCTTGGGGATTATGGAGGAGCAAATGCCCCATTGAGACTTTTGACTATAGTGAATCAACCAGTGATTGTTTCAAATTTTCAGTTGCACCCAACAACCATCCGTCAGCTTGAAAAGAGGCCTTTTACAGGAAAAATAAATGAAGATGCAAATAAACATTTGCAAAAGTTTCTTACTATGATCACCTCTTTGAAGATTGGAGGGCACACTAACAAAGCAAAAAAAATGAGAATGTTCCCGTTCACTCTAGCTGAAGACGCCGAATAATGGTTTTACTCATTACCAACTAGAAGCATTACTACATGGGAACAAATGGAAACAAATTTTCTGAATGGGTATTTTCCTACTTCTGTTTATATTCGAAAAAGATATGATATTGTAAATTTTAAGCAGAAGGAAGGGGAATCTTTGGGTGATGCTTACAAGAGAGTCAAAAGGTTACTGGTTGCATGTCCTACTCATAATTTGGATCAGACTGAACAAATGCAAATGTTTGTAAATGACCTCAAATTGAAGACTAAGCAACTTATTGATACAGCTGCCGGTGGCTTAGCCAACTTTACAACAACCACTGGTATTAAGAAGATCATAGAAGCCATTGCTGCAAATGAACATCTGGAGTTATATGACCAAATTGTGATTAAACTAGAGGGTGTGATTAATTTGACACTTTCCAATCAGGTTGTGAAGATGGAAGATCAAATTGCTGCTAAAGTTAAGAGAAGGCTTAAGGCAATGAATATAGGTACTCAAACGGTAGCCCAAGTTCAACAGGTCCAAGTTGTTAATTATGAGATTTATGGTGGGCCTCATTTTGCCATGCATTGTGTTGCAACTGCGCAACAAGTTGAAGAAATAAATTTTCTGAAGCAGAACAACCCTTATTCTAACACGTATAATCCGGGATGGAAGAATCATCCTAATTTCTCTTGGAAATATCATCAAGTAAATGTTCAAAAGCAGGGTCCCATTTGTAAGACCCCAATTTTGACCCTAAGATCCCTCATGCAATTTCATCATAAGCATTAGCATTAGGATCATACCTTGGCATCCTCCTTCCCCCTTTTAATTGGGTTTGTTTGGGGAGAGATCACCAAGCACTTTGTGATTGTATCATACTTGTATTTTATCATTTCACTAACCAAAATACCAAAAATATGTCTTTGCATTTGTCTAACTCTTTTATAGGAAGGGCATGATTCCATTGATTCATCAAGTTCACATCTAGGGTTTGAGACCCTCATGAACAAAGAGCACAACTAAGAATTGATTCAAGAATGATCATAAAGATCATATATGAGTCCCAATGTTCTATACATGTTATATTGATCAAGTTTTCTTCAAGAGTTTGAGGGTGATTTGCCTTGGAAACCCTAGTTTGACTGGGTATCTTGAGTAACTTCTCCAACAAGCTATCTCACCATTTGATCAAATTTCTCAAGGGACACTTCAAAATTCATCATCTTATGCATATATGATCTACCATGAGCCAAGAAAGTCAATAGAATTGGAAGTTAGCAAGTTGGTTGATGGTGGTTGGCCAGATGGATTCATCTAATAAAAACTGGGTCTCCCTAGACCCCGTCTCCTACAATTTTCACCATATGAAAATGATTCCAAGAGAAAAATTACTCTAAATTACATTACAAATAACTTTCATGTTGAGACATAGAGCTATTTTTGCTTGGAAAATCATTTTCTATGTTAAAACATTATAGGTAATTTTGTCTAAACCCTAATTTGAAAGTCAACTTCCCAAGGCCATAACTTGCTCAATTTTTATGAGATGAAATATTTACAAGTTGAACAATAAAATTCAATCTGTCTACTTCAACTTTGATGTTTGGATTGGGAGATAATTAAACATTTTTGAGCATGTGATTTGAGGTTACGTTATAGGTCACTTTTGACTTATACCATTGATCAAGTGATTTTTCCAAACTTCAAAATTGCATAACTCTATCATTTCAAATCCAAATAACATGAAATTCGTGACCATTTTGAATGTCTTTGAGATAGCTACAACTTTGATGAAGACACGTTTCTCATTTGAATCTCATATAAAAAGTTAAGCAAGGTCGAATATTGAGACATATGGCTTGACACTTAGAAAAATTTTGATATGTCAAAAATTTCCAAACTTCCACCTCAAACTTCTCCAAGTTACAAGCTCCAAATGAAAAAGTGTTTAACATGAAAGTTGTTCCTCTTGATCTCACCTTTCCAAAGAGATCAAATTCATTCATATTGGACAAGGAATGCATAGGCTGCGCATGGCATGAACATGATGACATCACTTGGCAATGATCAAACTTCAAATCCAAATGCACACTTGCCTTGCAATCCAAGCTCAATTCAGACTATCCAACATTCATTTGTGGACTTATGGCAATGATTTTATGGGCCTATGCGCGCCCATGCACCCATGCATCATCAATGACCAAATTTGGAAAGTGATTTCAAGTGTGCAAATATCAATGGTTTCAGCTATAAATAGAGCCTCAATTGCTCAGAATTACACACACATTTGCGCCAACTTTGATCCCCCATCTCAAACCCTCACTTTGAAAAGGATAAGCCTAAGAATTTCTTTTGAATTTGAGGTTGAATTTCCACTGTTTTGAAATTCAAATCTCCAAGAATCCACAGCCCTTTACGCATCCAATCCTTCTTCTGCAAGCAAGTGGACTGAGATCAAGCACAAGCAAGATCAAGATTAGTTGAATCCAGACCTCCATTGAAGGTATTTTCCAGAAATTTTGAACTCTTCGATTCTCTCAAATTCTTGCTCAATTCTATTGATTCTTTGGTTGTCTGAAGTCCTACCAATGTAGGCAAGAAGATGGAGTTGCTTTGAGCCCAAATTGAAGTAACTCAGTTCATGTACCTCAAATTTCAACTCCATGTATCTCTCAATATACTTGGACTTAGAGTGAATTGAGGCCAGATTCGAGCTCGTGCCATTTTTACTTTAAAAGCATGTCTATGTTTTTAATTTTGGTGATGGTTATGACTGAACCAGTCTGGCGAGGCTCGCCGGAGAAGACAACCGGTCCTTGGACGCTAGTGATGTGCTGGATGGTTCTGAGCCATAGGATCCATTTGATTTGTTTTAATCTCGTGCGTTGGTTTGCATTACCACGCATGCTGCGCAATTGACTATTGACCACATGGAACGCGCGCTGGTGGCCACTTGATCTGCCACCTTAATTAATGAGGGAGATCAAGTGGTCCACATATTTTTTGATATTTTAATTTTCATTTTAATTGCATTATTTTCAATAATTCATATTAAATTCAATATTGATCCAAAAAATATGGGTCTTTCACCACAACTACAGTTGGGTCCAATAAAAGGGTTTACACATATTTATGTGCCAGAAACCCCATGCTCAGATCATAATCACTAACAGATCACTCTACTATGAAGCATGTATGGATAACGGGCTTAATGTGATTGCGCCTGAATGAAAAGGACACAAAAAGAGATGAAGAGGCAGGCCTAGGTATTGTGGGATAATATGGGTTGGTTAATATAGGAATGAAGTTTATGTCCGTATTTGCGGATTAGTGTCATCATGATACCCTTAGTTCACTCAATTAGTACCTATCACTGGATCCCGACTTGAACTTAGAATTTTTACCTGAAGCACTCGTTTACACTAGTTTTTCTTTTATGAGCTTTTCAATGTTTTGCTTGAGGACAAACAAAGGTTTAAGTGTAGGAGAGTTTGATAACACTAAAATTTACCGTATTTTCGACTCCGATTTCACATGCATTCTAGTTGTTTTATTGCTATTTTGTTGTGTTATTACTATGTTTTTCTTTGTTTTCAGGTTTTTACTTTAATCGGAGCCACGATCGAGAAAAGGAGCGAAAAAGAGGCAAAAACCCTAAAATTCAGCATTTTGTACTTGTGGCTTTCCCCATGGCTGGCGCCATAGACCCTGCCATGACGTGTCCAGGCTCAACCTCCCTCAACTGCCATGTTCCCCACTACTTCCACTAAGGCGCCTCAGAAAGGTCTTGTGGCGGGCGTCATGGCCTTGTGGCGGGCGCCACAAGAGGAAACGTTTTCCCTCCCATTTTCAAGTTAAAGGGCATCCTTGTCATTTCCATCTTTTTACTTGCTTATAAATAGAAACTCGAAATCACTTTTACAATCATCCAAACTTAGAACAGAGGCAAACTCAGAGCAACATTGTTTCACTTAGGCATATATTCAGTATTTTAAAGTGGTAATCGCTTCGCATTGGAGTGTTACCACAATTGTGTAATCGAGTCTGTGATAGAGTCTGTAATCGAGTTTGGAGCACTTTGGAAGGAAGTTAATCCTGCCGCCATTTTCATTTCCGCTTTGCAATTTTCTCAACCCTCCGATTGGAGCAGGTTTTTATTACTTGTCTTTATCTTATTTATTTTCCCGCACTCGCTTTACTTTTATTTATTTTCCCGCACTCGCTTTACTTTTATTTATTTCCTCGCACTCGCTTTACTTTATTTATTTTCTCGCACTCGCTTTATTTTATTTATTTCTCGCACTCGCTTTACTTTATTTATTTCCCGCACTCGCACTACTTTTATTTAAATTCTGCACTCGCACTACTTTTATTTAAATTAATGCACTTTTACTTTACCATGTCTAACTAAATTTATAAGGTTGGAATGTAAGGATCGTAATTGAACCGATAATCCGTACAATTGTTCGTACAAGCACTTAAGGGCTATTTTAACTTTCACCGTCTTTTTAAACTTAATTGTTTTTAACTATTTCAAAAACAACGAAAGCGCTTTGTTTAGTTCATTAGGAGATTTTAACTTAAGAAGAAAAGAGATTTTAAAACTATTTTCGGACGCGCTTATAATTTTAGAGTCTGGTTCGTAAGATACTATACTATATTTCTTAAAAATAGGTTTACTACTCTAATGCAATGCGCGCTTTTTTATAAGTGACAATAACAGGGTTTGATTAGGGAGTACAACTCGGTTCTGAATACGCGAAAGCGACAGTTCCCGTTAAATTAGTTCTTTTCAAAGTAGGAAACATTGCCCATAAGTAGTTCTATTAGCAAGTACTTGGATTATTAATTGATTATGTGAATTACATTCGACCCTGTCTTTATTAATTAAACTTTATTCAACACTTTACTTTTCATTGCACACTCTAAAAACACCTATTTTGATTGCCTTTGATAAACACCATAACAATAGATAACGATAGATTGACACTTGGTCTCTGTGGATTCGACAATCTTTTATATTACTCTAACGCGTTCATATACTTGCGAAAAACACCGCATCAAGTTTTTTGCGCCGTTGTCGGGGACCAATTTCGTCAAATTTCATTTTCCTATTGTTATATCGTTTAGACTTAGGCTATTTCCCGCCGGTCAATGCGAAGAACTCGCAGCACCGGAGGTTTAAGCTTAGTATACCCTCTGGCGGAACCTGAACGTTACGCTCGCGCACGTTTATTCTTTCATAGAATTAAGAGAGCTATGGCCGAAGATCAAAACCAAAGACCTCTTAAAGATTTCGCTCAACCATCAAATGAAGAACCTAGTTCTAGTATAGTAAACCCAACCATACCAGCTAATAATTTCGAACTTAAACCATCCCTGTTGCAACTAGTGCAACAGAGACAATTCGCAGGTCTCGCTACCGAGAACCCAAACCAACATTTAAAAATATTTCTTCAATTAGCAGACACTTTTAAAACCAATGGAGCTTCTCCTGAGGCAATACGTTTAAGATTATTCCCTTTTTCCCTCAGAGATAAAGCCCTATCATGGTTAGATTCCCTTCCACCCAATTCCATTACGACTTGGGATAACCTTAGAAGAGTTTTTCTTGCTAGATATTTTCCCCCGAGTAAGACCGCCGTTCTTCGAAACCATATAACTAGATTTACCCAAAATCAAGGAGAATCGATGTTCGAGGCTTGGGAGAGATATAAAGAGTTGTTACGAGCATGCCCACATCATGGTTTAGAAAATTGGTTAATCATTCAAACCTTCTATAATGGACTTCATTACAACACTAAGATGACCATCGACGCTGCCGCAGGCGGTGCTCTGATGAACAAACCTTATCCTGAAGCTAGTGCCCTCATCGAAGATATGGCTCAAAACCATCAATCATGGGGAGTCGAACGAGCGACAGTTGAGAAGAAGGAAGCCCAAGGAGGAGTGCATGAACTAAGCTCTATAGACATGATGCAAGCTAAAATGGGCGCATTAGCCCTTAAGGTCGAGCATATGTGCATAAACCCGAATACTGTAGCCGCAGTTTCGTCGGATTGTGAGATATATGGAACCAAAGGACACCAATATGCAGAATGCAGTCTATTAAACGAAACCCACTCTAAGCAAGTGAACTACACCCAAGGGAACCCATATTCGAATACCTATAACCCTGGATGGAGGAACCACCTGAACTTCTCCTATAAAAACAATAACCCTATCCATAATAATGCACCTCCAAGACCTAGTTATCAAGCCCCTCGATCAAATCAACCTATGCAACCTGTGCCACCAAAGCCGAGCCTTGAGAAAATTATGGAAAATTTTATCACTGCTCAAACCCAACAAAACAAGGAGTTCATGAACCAAAACATTCATGTTAATGAATTGATTACAAATTAGGAACCAAGGTTGACCAAATAGTTACTCATACTAAGATGCTTGAAACCCAGATCTCTCAGGTAGCTTTAAACCAAGCCCCTCAGACTACACCTGGAGGACAATTCCCTGGACAACCTCAACAAAATCCGAGAGGGAAAGCCATTGCCATTACCCCACAAAGCGGGAACGCTTATGATGAGCCGCCAAACCCAAGATTGAGTGAACCCGAAACTTCTAAGGAATGTACCAAACTCACAGACGAAGTAAATGAACCAGAGGAATCTGAAAACCAGGAAGGTCGAGAAAAAGGAGAAGAACCTAAAGATAAAACTTACGTACCACCCTCGCCATATAAACCACCTATACCATATCCGCAAAGACTCAAACAAACCCAGATCAATAAACAGTATCAAAAATTTATTAAAGTTATAGTAAAACTTCATGTAGAAATCCCTTTCACAGAAGCCATCACCCAAATACCTTCTTATGCAAAGTTTCTCAAAGACATCCTTACCAACAAACGTAGACTTGACAATCCAAAGCCTTTGGAATGTAATGCTATTTCCGAGGACAAATTAGCAAAGAAAGATAAAGACCCTGGAAATTTCTCCATTCCTTGCCTTTTGGGTAATCATGTCATCGAAAAAGCTTTTCTAGACCTAGGAGTTAGTGTGAGCTGAATGCCTTTAGCGGTTTGTGAGAGGTTAAACTTAGGAGAATTATAGCCCACTAAGATGTCACTTCAGTTAGCCGATAGATCTGTTAAATATCCGATAGGCATTTTAGAAGATGTCCCTGTTAGGATAGGTCAGTTATTTATCCCTACTGATTTTGTTATCATGGACATCAAAGAGGACAATGATATACCAATCCTTCTAGGTAGACCATTCTTATCGACTGCAGGAGCCATATTAGATGTCAAGAAAGGAAAGTTGACATTTGAGGTAGGTGACGAGAAAATAGAATTTATACTTTCGAAATTTCTTATGGCACCTGTGATGGGAGACTCGTGTCATGCCTTAGATATCATTGATGAATGTGTTAGAGAATTAGAACAAAAAGAAATTATAAAAACAATTAAGTTACCATCAACTCTCATAAGGGAAGATGATGACTTTAAGAAACCCTACGTCGATGATGACCTTTACGAATGTTTATCCCTTACCCCAGATCCTATGCCTTGCCCTAAGAAACCAACCTTAGAACTTAAGGAACTGCCTAAGAACCTGAGATATGAGTTCCTCGATGAAAAGATGAACCATCCAATTATAGTCAGTGCTACCTTGAGCCAAGAGGAAACGAACCAACTTTTAGACGTTTTACGAAGATATCCCTTAGCCTTAGGATATAATATCTCTGACCTGAAAGGTATAAGCCCATCCGTATGCATGCATCGGATTTCGCTCGAAGAAGATTCAAAACCCTCCAAGGAACATCAGAGAAGGATAAACCCTATAGTGAGTGATGTTGTTAAAAAGGAAGTTCTTAAGTTACTTGAGGCAGGTATAATCTACCAGATCTCTGATAGTAAGTGGGTGAGCCCTGTGCATGTAGTACCTAAAAAGGGAGGCATCACAGTCGTGCAAAACGATAAAGGCGAACATGTAGCAAAACGTTTAGAAGGAGGATGACGGATGTGTATAGATTATAGAAAATTAAATAAAGCAACCAGGAAGGACCATTTCCCTTTACCATTTATAGACCAGATGTTTGAGCGTCTAGCCAGACACTCTTACTTCTGCTATCTAGATGGATACTCTGGATTCTTCCAAATACCTATTCACCCCGAAGATCAAGAAAAAACTACCTTTACATGCCCTTATGGAACTTTTGTCTACAGACGAATGCCATTCTGCCTCTGTAATGCCCCAGCTACTTTCCAACACTGCATGATGTTATTCCTTCCAGATTACCTAGATGGTATCATGGAAGTGTTTATGGATGATTTCTCGGTTTGCGGATTTGATTTCCACAATTGTCTTGCTAACCTTGAGAAAATCCTGGAGAGATGCGTGGAGGTGAACCTCGTGCTAAACTGGGAAAAGTGTCATTTCATGGTGACCGAAGGAATAGTTTTAGGACATATAGTTTCTGAAAAAGGTATAGAGGTAGATAAAGAAGCTAAAATAGAAGTTATTGAAAACCTAAAACCACCAAAAACCATCAGAGAAGTCTGAAGCTTTATTGGACACGCTGGATTCTACCGGCGTTTTATTAAGGACTTCTCCAAAATAACTAAAGCTTTAACTGGACTTTTAATGAAAGATGCTGAATTCATTTTCGATGAAAAATGTAATGACGCATTTAATCTTTTAAAGCAAGCACTAATCTCTGCACCTATTATGAAACCGCCCGATTGGTCGGAACCTTTTGAAATAATGTGCGATGCTAGTGATTACGCAGTTGGAGCCGTTCTAGGACAAAGGAAAGATAAAAAATTACATGCCATTTATTATGCCAGTAGAACCCTAGATGCTGCCCAACTTAACTACGCAACAACTGAAAAAGGATTACTTGCTGTAGTTTTCGCTATAGACAAATTTAGATCTTATCTAGTAGGAACAAAAATTATAGTTTACACTGATCATGCTACCATTCCTTACCTATTAAGTAAAAAAGATGCCAAGCCCAGGTTACTCCGATGGATTCTATTACTACAAGAGTTTGATTTAGACATAAGAGATAAAAAAAGGAACTGAAAATGTAGTAGCCGATCACCTTTCTAGGCTAGAACATCTAAAACCAGAACTAGTACCCATAAATGATGATTTCGCCTATGATAGACTGATAGCTAGAGTAGAAACCATTGAAGATAACCTAAGCCCTGATGAGCATCCCCAAAATTCCTTAGCAATAAGTAACGTACCCTGGTATGCTGACTTTGTTAATTACCTAGCTGTTGATATAGTACCCCCTGATCTTGACTACCACTGCAAGAAGAAATTCTTCCACGATGTGAGAAACTTCTATTAGGACGAACCGCTCCTTTTCAAAAGGGGTAAAGATGGCATTTTTCGCCGTTGCCATTCTGCACCTTATGGTGGACATGCAAGCACCTCTAAGATATACGCCAAGATTCTTCAAGCTGGCCTATTCTAGCCTACCATGTGGCACGATGTCTATGCTTGCATTGTCAAATGTGATAGATGCCAACACACTGGACACATTTCAAGGCGTGATGAAAGGCCTCTAAGAAACATTCAGGAAGTAGAACTCTTTGACTTATGGGGTATAGATTTCATGGGACCTTTCCCACCATCCTTAGGAAATAGGTATATCTTAGTAGCTGTAGACTATGTGTCTAAGTGGATTGAAGCTATAGCTGCACCCACAAACGACACTAGGGTAGTAATCAAACTATTTAAAAACTATATATTCCCTAGATTCGGAACACCACGTTTAGTCATAAGCGATGGAGGATCACACTTTATATCGAGAATATTTGACAAACTTTTAAGAAAATATGGAGTTAGGCATAGAGTAGCAACACCATACCATCCAGAAACTAGTGGCCAAGTAGAAGTATCTAATAGGGAGATAAAACAAATCTTAGAGAAAACTGTTTCTATTTCTAGGAGAGACTGGTCTCAGAAGCTTCAAGAAGCATTATGGGCCTATAGAACCGCTTTCAAAACCCCTAGAGGAACTACTCCTTACCAACTAGTCTATGGAAAATCCTGTCACTTACCGTTCGAATTAGAGCATAAGGCCTATTGGGCCATTAAAACTTTGAATTTAGACTACCTAGCCGCTGGAGAAAAGCGTACCCTTGACATTCATAAATTAGAAGAACTTAGGCAATCGGCCTACGAGAATGCAAAAATATATAAAGAGAGGGCAAATGCCTATCACAACAAAAGAATAGTAAAGAAAAACTTCAATGTAGGCGATTCTGTTCTCCTTTTCAACTCTAGGTTACGACTCTTCCTTGGAAATCTACGTTTAAGATGGACTGGTCCTTTCGAAGTATCCAAGATTCTGAGATCCGGAGCCGTAGAAATCAAGAACGAAACCTGTAGTCCATTCATTGTAAATGGACAAAGACTGAAGCTCTACAAAGGAGGAGACATTCCAGCATACTACTCAAGCCACACTCTGATTGATCCACCAATTCCTACTACTACAGGTGTATAAATTCTAATCGTCAAGCTAATGACGTTAAACAAGCGCTGCGTGGGAGGCAACCCATGGTTTTTCTTTCATTTTACTTTTTCGCATTTATTTACTTTTATTTTTATTTTATTTTATCATATTTTGCATCGAGACTAAAAATTTGAATGGTTTGCATTTTCAGGATCACTTTCTTAACTTTTACAAGATGCAGGATTTCGATGATATGCACGTCGCCTATAGAGATAATGCTCAGAGAGAGCGCTACATCGCTCTGTATCAGCGCCCTATGGCACCCACACGTTATCCTGATCAGCACTGTATGGAGGCACTGGGCATTGAGCCGAGTATCCGATTCCTTAGCCACCAGCTTCACTGGGACGAGTTTGCTGATAACTTGAGTAACACCTACAGGAACCTGACATTGGAGTTCTTGAGTTCATTCGACTATGACCCATACTCTGGACCAGATGGGTATGCTGCTTTCAGGCTCTTTGGAGTTGAGTACTCTTTCATCCAGAAAGAGTTCGGCGACCTATTGGGTTTCCAGACCACTCCTGATGCTATCCCGGAGACACCTATGGGATATTTTCTGGGTAAGGAGGTGGAGAAGTTCTGGAGTGATATATCGGGTGGCGGAAGCCATGATCCATCTATGCAGCTATCTCATGTCATACATAACCCTGCCTTTAGATACTTTCAGATGAAATTGGCACATTCCTTCCTGGGAAGATCGGATGCAGAGACATTACTGAGTGAAGAGGAGATCTTCCTACTATTTTGTGCATCCCAGTCTCGCCCAGTAGCATGTGGGAACTTTTTGTTATACAGTCTCAGTGGTATCTCCAGATCTACCGAAGGAGTCATCCATGTGGACGGGATCATCACACAGATTTCTGTCGCTTTAGGTCTGTCTCGCAAGCTGTCACATCTTCGGATCTACTGTGGGTACACTACCATGGACATCGACTTCTGTTTGACCAGAGGGTTGATGAGGAGAGCCTCTTTCCACCCATGTCAGTTCCGATTGCTGGTTGACAGCGAGGCTATCCATTATTTCACACTGCCAAATCCTATGATGACCAGTGTGCATGATCCAGCGAATTGGAGTTATGCTCTAGAGGGCCAGGGAGAGACCGTCGAGGAGCCGAGATCACCACCCATTGCCGAATACACGCCTACACCTCCTTCTCCTAGGATCACTGTTTTCTCTAATAATCTTTCATTGCAGACCCCCGACATCCGCACCCAGATTGCTGAGTGTCGCAGAGAGATCGCAGAGCTTAGACAGGAGGTGGCTGACCTCACTTTACAGATGGGAGTGTCTGATCTCACCCATGCTACCGAAGCCGACTGTTTATATCAGGAGATCGCAGAGCTCAAGCAGGAGGTAGCCATGCTCCGTGGATCCACTCAGGAAGACGACATCCCTACCATATGATCTCACCATTTCATCTTATTTAATCTCTTTTTTATATTTCTCGTATTTACATAACTCATTTTATATTATCGCATTTGGAATATTATATAAACTATGTCTATACATTGATATTTCTACTTTTATCTATATATGTCTTATGTTTGTTTTATTTGCATTTTTTATTTTAGTTGTTTATTTATTTATTAATCTAATATTTAATCTTTGTTTTTTATTTTATTTTTATTTTTACTTCTATAAAAATTATGCAAGTCAATGATATTAGGAAAATCACAAGACAAATGCTATTCGGATCCCTCAAAGCCAAAAGACAAAGAGAAGCCCAAGCCAAAGGATCAAAATTCGGCCCAGCCAGATTTTGCCTTGTGGCGCCCGCCATAGACCCTGTGGCGCCCGCCACAGCGTCTGTAAAAGGTCGGGGCAGAACCCCTTTCTTCACCATTTTCACACCTTACAACCTTCCAAACCCAGTTTTTCACCTTGGAAAAACATCCTTGAACCCACAAAAAGCTCATACTTTTCTAATCCCCACACCGTACAAATCATTTTTCCGATTTCCATTTTCATTTTCATCCGTCGGATTTCGTAAAAATCCAACCTTTTCACATTCCACTTCATCTTCTTCGTCACTTTTCAAGAGCTACACAAATGGGGTTTAATGGATTCATTCTTCGAGGAGGGAAACCGGGGGATAGACAAAGAAAAATCATCGAACGGTTGCAAAATTGGGAGATCCTCCCGACAAGGTATGTTGACGAAAACTGTCTCTACACTTTAGGTATCTATCATAGCATATTTCATTTATTAGATAACTTAGGTTTGAATAATTTCTTTTCCAACAAAGAACCTACCTATGAGCGATTGACAATCGAATTTTTGAGTTCCTTAATCTATATTGTCAATCCTAACACTGCTAGTGTAACACCCTTCTAAAATACCCCAATTATTCAATTAAAATAATAAACATATAACAATTCAGAGTAATTATGCCCTTCAAGGGTGTCACACATAATATTCACACCATTCAACAATATAACGGTCATGCCCTTTTATTAATTTCAAACTTAAACAATTGCATAAAACACAGCGGATATAATTTCATCAATCATGTAAAACATTACATGGAAAATGGTTCTCAACCAGCAATAAAACATTCGAAACAAGTTAAGACAACCCATCCCGATGTTACATCTATCAGAGCACGACCCACTACGGAGACTACACTAGACTCCAATAATTAGCTTCTACTTAACTCATTTCTCGTTACCTGAAAAATAATTGTAAGGGTGAGTTCCGCAATCAATATAATGAGTATTATAAAATATCATGTTATGTTAAGTGACTCAACACACTTCATCACCCTAATCAAAACACACATTCAGGAACAACATATTAATTCAACATCATACTCAATAACAACACAACAATACCAACACAAATACACGTGTAATATTGGAATACATCCATTCATATTACACGCCATACATATATTATGCAATGAGACTCCATGCATGCGGTACCGACTATTTGTGAACATATAGTTCAACCTCACCGTCCAAATCCAGGCACGGCTACCAAGCTCACTAGTCCCACTCATTTGAGACATAGTGACTCACTCACTAATTCCTCACCATGGAAATTAGCTACCACCCCAAATGGGCCATGCTATGCACGCTAATCACCTAGCATGCAAACATCAACAACAATCAAAATGATTTACTCACTAATTCCTCACCATGGGAATTAGCTACCACCCCAAATGGGCCACAATATGCATGCTAATCACCTAGCAATGCAACAACAACAACAACTCAAGAATAGACATATGCTCACACTCTAAGCCATAAAACAGTCTATTTACAAATGCATACATAACTGATACATTCACAGCATCATGCATACCATCACACATCATCAACACATTTTATCACAAAAGCATATCATATCATGCCGCATAATCAAACACAGTATTAGCACACTCTACTAATACCTATACTACTCAAAACAACGGGAAATAATCCCCACTACGTCATACATCAGCTAAGTTACAGCACTCAGCCTAAACAACCAAAAACTGCACAACAACAGTTCAGAGAAACCACAAGTCTGCCCATACGCGTATCGCCTATGCCCATACGCGTATGGCGCATTTCCTCGCCCATCCCATACGCGTATCGCCCACGCCCATACGCGTATGCTACGCGTACCACATCCTCATATGCGTACCAACAGAGACGAATCTACGTTCAAAATATCATCTTTTTCACTCATACGCGTAAGGCCTTATCCATACGCGTACCAGCCCTCTCATACGTGTATTGCCTAGTGCCATACGCGTATGACCAGAACCCAGAATTCCCAGATCTGCTATGGCTTTCTCTGCTACGAGATCTATCCAATTCAACCTTCCACAGTCCAAATTTTACACACAATTCATTCATCTCATCTAACACGAATCATACACTTTCGATTTCACAAATTGCTAACCCTTCTACCTCTAATTCCTACGAATTTCTTCAATTTAATCCCAATTTCGTTCATCCCCAAAAGTTCACAAATTCGTCATACAATCAGGCAAATCAATGGTTTCTCACTACCCATCACATATTATCCCATAATACCCATTAATCGATGATAAACCCCCCTTACCTGAGTAAATCCGGCAATCTCTGAGCTCCAAGCTTTTCCTTCCTTCAACCTTCGTCCTCTGGCCCTTTGCCCTTTTTCCCTTTTCTGCCTCTTTTCCCTTTTCACGTGAAAAATAACTCTTTTTTTTACCAAATGGAACCTTTTTACTGATTTCTACTTTTATTCCAATAATAACAATAAAAATAATCCAATAATAATAATCCCAATAATATTCCAATAATTATTATTCCAATAATAATAATAATTCCAATTATTTAATTAAATTAATAAATATATTATTAACTCAATTTAAATAATTATCTTATTTTATCGGGGTGTTACAACTCTCCCCCACTAAAAGAGTTTTCGTCCTCGAAAACATACCTCAAGCGAATAACTCTGGATAGGACTCTTTCATCTGACTCTCAAGTTCCCAAGTCACATTGCCACCTGCTGGTCCGCCCCAAGCTACTTTTACCAAAGCAATCTCTTTACCCCGCAACTGCTTCAACTCTCGATCCTCAATCCTCATAGGTGATGTTTCAACAGTCAGGTTATCTCTCACCTGGACATCATCTACTTGGACCACATGCGACGGATCATGAATGTACCTCCTCAACTGAGACACATGAAAAACCTCATGCAAATTCGCAAGCGACGGCGGTAAAGCGATACGATAGGCTACCTCCCCTATCCTCTCCAAAATCTGATAAGGACCAATAAATCGAGGTGTCAACTTCTTCGACTTCAAAGCTCGACCAACTCCAGTTATCGGAGTAACACGAAGAAACACATGATCTCCCTCTTGGAACTCAAGTGACTTCCTCCTCTTGTCGTGATAACTCTTCTGACGACTCTGAGCAATTCTCATCTTCTCCTGAATCATCTTAATCTTTTCCGTAGTTTGTTGAACAATCTCCGGTCCAACCACAGCACTCTCACCGGACTCATACCAACATAAAGGTGTCCGACATCTCCTACCATACAAAGCTTCAAACGGTGCCATACCAATGCTCGAATGAAAACTATTGTTGTAGGTAAACTCAATCAAAGGCAAATAACAATCCCAAGCACCTCCCTTTTCCAAAACACAAGCCCTCAAAAGATCCTCTAGCGACTGAATCGTCCTCTCAGTCTGACCATCAGTCTGCGGATGATATGCAGAACTCAATCTCAGCTTAGTTCCCAAAGCCCTCTGCAAACCTTCCCAGAACTTCGATGTAAATCTAGGATCTCTGTCCGAAACAATACTAGACGGAATACCATGCAAACTTACAATCTTCTCAATATACAACTCGGCCAATCTCTCTAACGGATAATCCATTCTGATCGGAATGAAATGAGCCGATTTCGTCAATCTGTCAACAATCACCCAAATAGCTTCAAAATTCTTATTTGTCCTCGGCAAACCAGACACAAAATCCATACTGATACTATCCCACTTCCACTCTGGAATAGCCAACGGTTGCATTAGCCCAGACGGCTTCTGATGCTCAATCTTTGACTTCTGACAAGTCAAACAAGAATAAACAAAAGTCGCAATTTCTCTTTTCATTCCCGGCCACCAAAATAACTTTTTCAAATCATGATACATCTTCGTAGCTCCAGGATGAATACTCAGGCCACTACGATGTCCTTCCTCCAGAATACTCTTCTTAAGTTCGGTAACATCCGGAATACATACCCGATTACCAAATTTCAAAACACCACTCTCATCAACTCTGAATTCACCACCTTGACCTTGATTCACTAAAGTCAACTTATCAACCAAAAGCATATCGGATTTCTGACCCTCTCTAATCTCATCCGAAATATTACTCGTTAACTTCAACATTCCCAATTTAACACTATTGTGAGTACTCTCACACACCAAACTCAAGTCTCTAAACTGCTCAATCAAATCTAATTCCTTAACCATTAACATAGACATATGCAATGATTTCCGACTCAATGCATCCGCCACTACGTTTGCTTTACCCGGATGGTAATTCAAACCAAAATCATAATCCTTCAGAAACTCTAACCATCTCCTCTGTCTCATATTCAGCTCTTTCTGATCAAACAAATACTTTAAACTTTTATGGTCACTGAAAACCTCAAATCTTGACCCGTATAGATAATGCCTCCATAACTTCAGAACAAAAACCACAGCTGCTAACTCTAAATCGTGTGTCGGATAGTTCCTCTCATGAACCCTCAGTTGTCTCGAAGCATAAGCTATAACCTGCTTATTCTGCATCAACACACCACCCAAGCCCAACAATGAAGCATCACAGTAAACCTCAAATGATTCCGACGAACTCGGTAATATCAGAATAGGAGCAGTAGTCAACATTCTCTTTAACTCTTGGAAACCTTCTTCACATTTTGAGTCCCAAACAAACGCTTGCCCCTTTCTAGTCAACATCGTCAACGGTAACGCCAACTTAGAAAATCCCTCAATGAACTTCCTATAATAACCTGCAAGTCCAAGAAAACTCCTTATCTCAGAAACTGACTTCGGAGCTTCCCACTTAGATACCGCTTCTATCTTAGAAGGATCAACAGCAACACCACCTCTTGAAATCACATGACCAAGAAAACTCACCTCTTCTAACCAAAATTCACATTTAGAGAGTTTAGCAAATAACTTCTTTTCTCGGAGAACTTCTAAAACCACTCTCAAATGCTCAGCATGCTCTTCTTCAGATTTCGAATACACCAAAATGTCATCAATAAACACCACAACAAACTGATCTAGATACGGATGGAAAATCCTATTCATATACTCCATAAATACTCCAGGCGCATTAGTCACACCAAAAGGCATTACAGAATACTCATAATGTCCATACCTCGTTCTGAAAGCAGTCTTCTGAATATCCTCAGTTTTCACACGTATCTGATGATACCCCGATCTCAAATCTATTTTGCTGAACACACTCGCACCAACCAATTGATCCATCAAATCATCAATCCTCAACAAAGGATACCGATTCTTGATAGTCACTTTATTCAGTTGCCTGTAGTCCACACACAACCTCATAGTACCTTCTTTCTTCTTAACCAATAACACTGGTGCACCCCACGGTGACACACTCGGACGAATAAATTTCTTATCCAACAGATCTTCCAACTGACTCTTCAATTCAGTTAACTCAACAGCAGACATACGGTACGGAGCCATCGATATCGGCCTAGTACCAGGTACCAAATCGATCGAGAACTCAACTTCACGCTCTGGCGGTAATTCATTCACTTATTCAGGAAACACATCAGGAAAATCACATACCACGGCTAGATTACCAATCACCAGTTTATCTTTAGCTTCCAAAGTCGCTAACAGCATAAACAACTCTGCCCCATCTGCTACTTCCTCATTCACCTGCCTCGCAGATAGAAACAAACTCTTTCCTTCCTCAATCTTAGGAAAAATCACAGTCTTATCAAAACAGTTGATATAGACTCGGTTAAACACCAACCAGTTCATACCCAGGATAACATCAACCTGTACTAGTGGAAGACACACAAGGTCCATCCCAAAGTCTCTACCAAAAATACTCAAAGGACAATTTAAACAAACTGAAGTAGTAGTCACTGAACCCTTCGCAGGAGTATCAATCACCATACTTCCACGCATCTCAGATATCTCTAACTTAAGTTTCACAGCACAATCCAAGGATATAAAGGAATGAGTAGCACCGGTGTCAATAATAGCTACAAGAGGAAAGCCATTAATATAACACATACCTCGGATCAAACGATCATCTGCAGAAGTCTCAGAACCCGATAAAGCAAAGACCTTGCCTCCCGACTGGTTCTCCTTCTTCGGCTTAGGACACTGTGGACTAATATGACCCAACTCTCCACAGTTGAAACAAGTCACAGTCTTCAACCGGCAGTCTGCAGCCAAATGACCACCTTTTCCACACTTGAAACACTTCTTCTCATTACTGGTACATTCATGGATACGATGCCCAGCCTGACCACATCTGTAACACTTAGCAGGGGCACTGGAGTCTCCCCCACTAGGCCTCTTCATCCCACTCTGTCTCTGAAAACCTTTGCCAGCTGCATAAGGTTTTCCACGATCATTCTGATTCTTGCCTTTCCTATCAACCCTTTGCTGATAGCTCTCTGCTCTGGCTTTGGAATCCTGTTCAAAAATCCTGCAACAGTCAACCAAGTCAGAAAACACTCTGATCCGCTGATATCCAATAGCCTGCTTGATCTCGGGACGCAACCCGTTCTCAAACTTCACACATTTCGAAAATTCCCCAGTAGCCTCGTTATAGGGAGTGTAATACTTCGACAGCTCTGTGAACTTAGCAGCATATTCAGTAACCGACCGATTGCCCTGCTTCAATTCCAAGAACTCTATCTCTTTCTTTCCTCTGACATCCTCTGGAAAGTACTTCCTCAGGAATCTCTCTCGGAACACAGCCCAAGTAATCTCAGCATTCCCAACAGCTTCCAATTCAGTGCGGGTAGCAACCCACCAATCGTCCGCTTCCTCTGACAGCATATGCGTACCGAACCTGACCTTCTGGTTATCGGCACACTCAGTCACTCGGAAGATCCTCTCGATCTCCTTCAACCACTTCTGAGCACCATCTGGATCGTATGCTCCCTTGAACATTGGAGGATTGTTCTTCTGGAACTCACTCAGTTGACGAGCAGCTCCCATTCCCACAACATTCGGATTCCCTCCAAGTACTCCAGCTAGCATACCCAGAGCCTCAGCAATCGCAGCATCATCTCTACCTCTTCCAGCCATCTCTATTCTGAAAACCCAACAAGCTAAACAATAAGTACGGATAGGGTTACACGACACCTATCACATACAGGGAAACAGAATAATTACGACTCGACTCGACCGACTATGCTCTGATACCACTAATGTAACACCCTTCTAAAATACCCCAATTATTCAATTAAAATAATAAACATATAACAATTCAGAGTAATTATGCCCTTCAAGGGTGTCACACATAATATTCACACCATTCAACAATATAACGGTCATGCCCTTTTATTAATTTCAAACTTAAACAATTGCATAAAACACAGCGGATATAATTTCATCAATCATGTAAAACATTACATGGAAAATGGTTCTCAACCAGCAATAAAACATTCGAAACAAGTTAAGACAACCCATCCCGATGTTACATCTATCAGAGCACGACCCACTACGGAGACTACACTAGACTCCAATAATTAGCTTCTACTCAACTCATTTCTCGTTACCTGAAAATTAATTGTAAGGGTGAGTTCCGCAATCAATATAATGAGTATTATAAAATATCATGTTATGTTAAGTGACTCAACACACTTCATCACCCTAATCAAAACACACATTCAGGAACAGCATATTAATTCAACATCATACTCAATAACAACACAACAATACCAACACAAATACACGTGTAATATTGGAATACATCCATTCATATTACACGCCATACATATATTATGCAATGAGACTCCATGCATGCGGTACCGACTATTTATGAACATATAGTTCAACCTCACCGTCCAAATCCAGGCACGGCTACCAAGCTCACTAGTCCCACTCATTTGAGACATAGTGACTCACTCACTAATTCCTCACCATGGAAATTAGCTACCACCCCAAATGGGCCATGCTATGCACGCTAATCACCTAGCATGCAAACATCAACAACAATCAAAATGATTTACTCACTAATTCCTCACCATGGGAATTAGCTACCACCCCAAATGGGCCACAATATGCATGCTAATCACCTAGCAATGCAACAACAACAACAACTCAAGAATAGACATATGCTCACACTCTAAGCCATAAAACAGTCTATTTACAAATGCATACATAACTGATACATTCACAGCATCATGCATACCATCACACAT
Organism: Lathyrus oleraceus; assembly: GCF_024323335.1. Lineage (NCBI taxonomy): Eukaryota > Viridiplantae > Streptophyta > Magnoliopsida > Fabales > Fabaceae > Lathyrus > Lathyrus oleraceus. The sequence continues at coordinate 226,843,287 of NC_066579.1, forward strand.
CATCAACACATTTTATCACAAAAGCATATCATATCATGCCGCATAATCAAACACAGTATTAGCACACTCTACTAATACCTATACTACTCAAAACAACGGGAAATAATCCCCACTACGTCATACATCAGCTAAGTTACAGCACTCAGCCTAAACAACCAAAAACTGCACAATAACAGTTCAGAGAAACCACAAGTCTGCCCATACGCGCATCGCCTATGCCCATACGCGTATGGCGCAATTCCTCGCCCATCCCATACGCGTATCGCCCACGCCCATACGCGTGTGCTACGCGTACCACATCCTCATACGCGTACCAACAGAGACGAATCTACGTTCAAAATATCATCTTTTTCACTCATACGCGTAAGGCCTTATCCATACGCGTACTAGCCCTCTCATACGCGTATTGCCTAGTGCCATACGCGTATGACCAGAACCCAGAATTCCCAGATCTGCTATGGCTTTCTCTGCTACGAGATCTATCCAATTCAACCTTCCACAGTCCAAATTTTACACACAATTCATTCATCTCATCTAACACGAATCATACACTTTCGATTTCACAAATTGCTAACCCTTCTACCTCTAATTCCTACGAATTTCTTCAATTTTAATCCCAATTTCGTTCATCCCCAAAAGTTCACAAATTCGTCATACAATCAGGCAAATCAATGGTTTCTCACTACCCATCACATATTATCCCATAATACCCATTAATCGATGATAAACCCCCCTTACCTGAGTAAATCCGGCAATCTCTGAGCTCAAAGCTTTTCCTTCCTTCAACCTTCGTCCTCTGGCCCTTTGCCCTTTTTCCCTTTTCTGCCTCTTTTCCCTTTTCACGTGAAAAATAACTCTTTTTTTTTACCAAATGGAACCTTTTTACTGATTTCTACTTTTATTCCAATAATAACAATAAAAATAATCCAATAATAATAATCCCAATAATATTCCAATAATTATTATTCCAATAATAATAATAATTCCAATTATTTAATTAAATTAATAAATATATTATTAACTCAATTTAAATAATTATCTTATTTTATCGGGGTGTTACAGCTAGCACAGTTGGTACTGTCAAATTTAGAATGGTTGCTGTTGAATATGAATTCATTACCGACGAACTAGCCAGCTTGTTAGGAATCCCTCATGGTGACGGTGCTATTTGTGAGGCCCCTTTGGATTCAGAGTGGCCGGTTGAGGTATTTTCCTTCTGGGAACGATTATCAAACACTTCCATAAACTCTTTTGAAGGAGTTCTTGCCTCAACTATCCACAACCCGGCCATCAGAGTTTTTAGATATCTGTTGGCATGTACTATTTTTGGTTGGGAGAATCCAAATAAGGTTAATGCTAGAGAGCTTCTATTTTTGCAAGGAAGCCTCACAAATAGACGAATGAATTCGGTCCCGTTCATGCTTGCTCATATGACTTTAACTTTGAATAAAGCGGGACCGACTTCTTTCGGTGGCTTGATTACGTCTATTGCTCGGGCACTTAACCTGAACAATGAGATGGCTACCCTAGACCCCTTACCTCCTTGCACAATTAACCTAAAATTTCGGAGAGACATGAAATTGTGCCGTTTGAGGAGAGAAGGAGGCTATACACTTATGGTTCATGGTGTAGCCATCCCATCTATTGTTCTACCTTGCACTAGACGTACAGATGTATGAGATGAAAGGAATTGGACCTACGCTTTAGATGCTCCACCTGTTTTGGGTCCTCTTCCTCCTAACATTCCTGATGAGGCGGGACATGACACTGATGATGAATATGATCGGAGAGAGAGATCTCCCGTACCCCATGTGTCCCCCCATCATCCTCCACCACCACACACCGCACCATCTTCTTCTTCTGCAGGTACCACTAGTGGCTTCTATATTACAGAGGAGATGTGGCGTGACCACATGGCTAGAGAGCAAAGGTGTGATGACCTACTCTCTACCATCCAACAACAAATGGCGGATAACATGAGCTTCATGCAAGAGTCGCAACGGAGGACAGACAGGTCCTACGACACCGTTCTTCAGTCTCTACTTACGATTACAAACCCGCAAGCCCGTCAACAACAATACCACCAGCGACACATGGCACTCATCGAAGCCACTCAAGGTTCCATTTTGGGTAACCTTCGAGAGGTGAGGGTCGCTCAGGATGCCTTGTAGGCCAGGATGGTTCAGCGAGACCGTCGTCGTACCCGATCCCGTCGTCCACCTCAAGATGGCGAAGGCACCAGTGGTCAGCAATAGGTTGCCAGGTAACTCTTCCCTTATCTTATTTCGAAACATTGGGGACAATGTTCGATTTAAGTGTGGGAGGAGCCTTTATCGCTTTTCTTTTATTTTCAGTTAGTTTGTTCATTTTCTTTGCTATTTTTAGATAGTTTGTTTATTTTTATTTCCTTTTAGTTGTTTATTTTGCTTTTTAGTATAATGCATGAGTCTGACGAGTCACCAAATATAGTGTATCTTTAGTACAATATAATCTCCCCATACCTTTAGCCCCACCGAAAATTTTTGCAAAAAAAAAAAAACAGTGTTATTCCGAAAGTTTTCAGGTTTTAAAGACATGTTTTGAGTAAGGATGCGGTGACTTGGGAGAACTTTGCGAAACATCAGTATTATTTTAGCACCATAAGCTTCGTAAATATAGGAACCACTCCCGAAACCTCATATACCATGGCCTTAATCATCATTTCCGTATAAGTCCTCAGTAGTTTATCTCAGCAGTCACCTCCGGCCTACGGATCCTCTACGTAGGGGATAGATGTAAATAAGTGAATGATCCAGCAAAACAAGAAAATAAAAGAAAACAAAAAGGCAACTCCGGTATAGGTGACCCTCACAAAGTCATCTAAACCCAAGGATTATAAAAAATTGCTAGAAAAAGAAAAAGAAAAAGAAAAAGAAAAAGAAAAGAAAAAGAAAAAGAAAAAGAAAGAAACTCACCCACTAATAGTTGGTTCAGAGGTATCTGGCACTGAACTCGGTAGGGCGGATTATGATCCGATCCCCCACAACTACAGTTGGGTCCAATAAAAGGGTTTACATATTTATGTGCCAGAAACCCCATGCTCAGATCATAATCACTAACGGGCCACTCTACTACGAAGCATGTACGGATAACGGGCTTAATGTGATTGCGCCTGAATGAAAAGGACACAAAAAGAGATGAAAAGGCAGGCCTAGGTATTGTGGGATAATATGGGTTGGTTAATATAGGAATGAAGTTTATCTCCATATTTGCGGATTAGTGTCATCATGATACCCTTAGTTCACTCAGTTAGTACCTATCACTGCATCCCGACTTGAACTTAGAATTTTTACCTGAAGCACTCGTTTACACTAGTTTTTCTTTTATGAGCTTTTCAATGTTTTGCTTGAGGACAAGCAAAGGTTTAAGTGTGGGAGAGTTTGATAACACTAAAATTTACCGTATTTTCGACTCTGATTTCACATGCATTCTAGTTGTTTTATTGCTATTTTGTTGTGTTATTACTATGTGTTTCTTTGTTTTCAGGTTTTTACTTTAATCGGAGCCCCGATCGAGAAAAGGAGCGAAAAAGAGCCAAGAACCCTAAAATTCAGCATTTTGTACTTGTGGCTTCCCCCATGGCTGGCGCCATAGACCCTGCCATGACGTGTCCAAGCTCAACCTCCCTCAACTGCCACGTTCCCCACTACTTCCACTAAGGCGCCTCAGAATGGTCTTGTGGCGGGCGCCACAAGAGGAAAAGTTTTCCCTCCCATTT